>NC_052624.1:79129205-79437049 GCF_016161935.1 Mauremys reevesii
CTGAAGTTTGAAAGTTTTGCATACAAGTGACTACAGAGAACAAAGTACTGCATTTCCCACACCTAACTCCTACTCTTCCTACCGAGCTCTCATTCCTTTCTTGGTGGTGGTGATGTACCTTCTGATGCCCTTCCTTTAAGCTACATGACTTTAGCTTCCCGCAGCGCATTTTTTGCCCTCTCAGAACAAGTGTGAGTAGGTTTGATTATATTAACTTGTCTTAAGTGAAAACACTTTCCATTCTGTAATTTGTCAATAACACATCTCTTCACATGCCCTTCTGCACCATAAACTTCACACCTACTACTCTCATAGCATATTTCTCTCTCTATACGTCTATCTGTGAACTTTTTATTCTTCAGTATGTTCCACAGTGTGGCAATTTCATTTACTATATTAACAATCACATTCTTAAAGTGCTCAACCGCCTGTCTTCAGAAATAGTTATGGCCATTTGTCAACCATCACCAACATTTGCCATTCATTGGCATCTGAGATACCACAGTCCCTTATATGGAGAGAGGGAAATAGCGATAGCAACTATTGACACAAACTGTTGAATTTTTAATGGTGGTCACTGTATGTAACTATGACCGTTGGAAATCTTCTGTGTCAGCAGAGCACCAAATCTTCTCCTTGCAAGTCATCAGATTGCTCTTCATATAGGCATCTGCAGTGTCTCAGTTCCTTAACCCTGTACAAAAACTTAAAATGAAAGGTGGGCACAACATAAAAAAAATATGAAGGCACACAGTAAATTCTCTGCTCCCTTCGCATATAATCAACAGCTGTAGCCCAATTAATCTGCAGTTCACAGAAGACTTCAACACAAAAGTACACTGCTCTTTAGGTACAGCTGTACACCCAGCTCTACCTGGAATCTTCAGAAAACCAACAATGATACAATGAAACAAAATAAAATCAACCCACATCAGCTGTAACCCAGTTATGTGAAGAACAGCACATGGTTGTTCATAAAGGAATAGAGGATACACAAATACATCTATGGAACAATTCTATGCAGACTTTTGGGATTTTAGCACAGCAATAATATATAATTTACAAAACTTTTCTACATGTAGAATTATCAGTTAATCAACATGACAATTTCTCTGGTTCTCAGCTTTGTCTTCCAGACAATAAACTCATGACTACCCACAAATTAACTGTTAAAGCAGCAAAGAATCCTGTGGCACCTTATAGACTAACAGACGTTTTTTCAGCATGAGCTTTTGTGGGTGAATACCCACTTCGTCGGATGCAAGCCGGAAAGCTCATGCTGCAAAATGTCTGTTAGTCTATAAGGTGCCACAGGATTCTTTGCTGCTTTTACAGATCCAGACTAACACGGCTACCCCTCTGAAATTAACTGTTGACTCCCAACCAACGGAAAATACCGACAGCTCTCTGAAACCATGAAGTGGGAAATATTTTTCTTTTCTTATGGGCGTGCCTTTTGGTTGCCAACATTAAAGTCTCCTAGAACAATATTTCTATAACTCCAGAGTAGGTGAAATAAAAAGTTCTCCATTTTAATAAACTCACATAACTGAGGCAACTGTACTTTGTGACCTTGAGACCACACAGACTAACCACCATTTGTCATACAATTGAAAACAATGGGAACAGGCCATAGTTGCTTCATATCAACATCATCATTGATGATTTCTAAAATGTAAAATCTTCAGCATATTTATATTTATGTGCCTGTGGGTGAATGTGCTTCATTTTAAATACTTCAGTTAGACAGGTTATTGTGTTCATATTTGTAATGGTTACACTTGGCATGCCTCCATTTGGATGGCAGGGTAAATAACCAGAGCCAAATGTGAATGACTTTTTATGACTCAATACATCCATAAAGCTCTTTTATATGCATACTGTAGTATTCAGGGAGAAAAACTGCCTTAGAAAGTCAGAAAATCACTGTGTTAAGATTACACACAACCTTAACTCAATCCACTGTTGTGTGTGCATTACAATACAGCCTCTGATGATTAAAATTAGGGCTGTCGATTAATCACAGTTAACTCACGCGATTAACTCAAAAAAAGAATCGCGATTAATCGCACTGCTAAACAATAGAATACCAATTGAAATTTGTTGAATATTTTTGGATGTTTTTCTACATTTTCAAATATCAGAGGGGTAGCCATGTTTGCTGCTTTTACAGATCCAGACTAAGAATCCTGTGGCACCTTATAGACTAACAGACATTTTGCAGCATGAGCTTTCGTGGGTGAATATCCACTTCGTCGGATGCACTGCAAAAGCTCATGCTGCAAAACGTCTGTTAGTCTATAAGGTGCCACAGGATTCTTTGCTGCTTTTACATTTTCAAAGATATTGATTTCTATTACAACACAGAATACAAAGTGTACAGAGCTCACTTGATATTATTTTTATTACAAATATATGTATGGTAAAAACGATAAGCAAAAGAAATAGTACTTTATACAAGTACTGTAACGCAATCTCTTTATCGTGAAAGTGTAATTTACAAAATGGGGGTTTTTTTGTTACATAATTGCACTAAAAAACAAAACAGTGTAGAACAGGGTTTCTCAAACAGAGTTTGCCGCTTGTGTAGGGAAAGCCCCTGGCGGGCCGGGCTGGTGTGTTTACCAGCCCTGTCCGCAGGTCTAGCCGATTGTGGCTCCCACTGGCCGCGGATCGCTGCTCCGGGCCAATGGGAGCTGCTGGAAGCAGCGCCAGTATATATATATATTAGTTACTACTCCCAAAACTGCTTTTGATTGTGGAGAACCAGGTAAACAAAACTGATGAGGGGAATCATGGTTGGAAAAACATCCAATATCTACCACGATCGACTCTATATCTTAACTGATGCTATGAATGACAGCATCCCTGGTTCATGGTGATTAACTTGTATGGATGTATAGGGAGCTTATATAGGCAAGATGTTCTGTGCACACTAGTTTATTTTCATATAGAACAGACAGAGGTGAAGAAAACAAATACAAAAAAGAGAATACAACAAAAAGAAATGTGTGGAAAAAGAGGCAGAAGGATAAAAGTATTCACTCAGAGTGAAAATAAATTCAGTACCAACAAAACCTAGAACAAACAAGAAAGAAAATAAATTAATAGACATAATTATTTAATTCAGTTGTATGAATGCAACCAAATAAGCAAAGAAACTATTTAGTGATGGAAGAATGTGTACACAAAGAAAAGTAGCTTGACATAAGCAAAACAAAACTGGGCAGTAAATGGGGAGACTGATAATGCAGGACGGAAATTGCTTAGGAGCAGACCTGGTCAAACATTATCACCTGAAATTTTTCTCTGAAAAAGGGGGATAAATTTGATGTGAAAAAGGTGCCAGTTTTTCAACCAGCTCTACTTAGGAGTTAGAGACAGAAATTAAAAGAAACCCACCAGAGTTAGCATGGGCTGTCAGCATGATTGAGAATAATGAACACAGGTCCAGAGTCAGAAACACCTGAGATGATTCCAGCTGTTGCAAAGACTCACTTGGTTGGCATGAAGCAAATCCTGAATCAAGACAGATTTTGTGGCAGGTGGGGGTAGGGGGAGACTGTTTGCTGCTCACCAGCACTACACACAATTTGAATTTAATTTTTTTTTAAGAGGATTTAGGGGTGGGTGGCAAAATTGGGCTTTCAACAGATAGCAAGTCTCAACCTTTACTATGGAAATGGAGAGCAGTAACACTGCAGAGACTATTACAGCCTCCCGATGTAAAAATATTAGGAAGGCTAATGCAGTAAATAAAAAAATAAACAGTAAGGAATTACTACAGTATTTTACATACATGTATTACATAAAATGAACATGGAACAAACACCTAGTCAACCAGTCAGCAAGCCTGTTTATAAAGGCATGAGAGCAGGGGCGGCTCCAGGCCCCAGCACGCCAAGCGCATGCTTGGGGCGGCATGCCGCGAGGGGCGCTCTGCCGGTCGCCGGGAGGGTGGCAGGCGGCTCTGGTAGACCTCCCACAGATGTGCCTGCGGAGGGTCCACTGGTCCCGCGGCTCCGAAGGTCCACCAAAGCCACGGGACCAGCGGACCCTCCGCAGGCACGCCTGCGGGAGGTCCACCGGAGCCGCCTGCCACCCTCCCAGCGACTGGCAGAGCGCCCCCCGTGGCATGCCGCCCTGCTTGGGGCAGCGAAATGTCTAGAGCTGCCCCTGCATGAGAGAGAAGATAAGAAGTTGAGATTACCAAACACCTGTACTGAATTTGCTGCCTCACTATTCACAGAGGAAGCAAAAAGTCCCATCTCCTTAGAGACTGGGCTGCACTGTCCCTGTGTGTGCGAAGAGTTTGGAGGATAACACCAAAATGCTGCTTTGAAAAGCAGCAACACAAAAACTGAGCAACAAAAGCTCAAGTGACAAAGGGGTTAGCAAGACTTGCCTGAGATAATTTCACTTGTTCCAGTCAGACTGCTTGCAGGAGTGATGTGCACCTGATACTCTACCTCATCTGTGGATTTCCACAGAGATCCATCTTTTTTACCACCATTAGGAAGTCTTTAAGGGGAGAGATTGTGAAATGGCATAGAGTTAGACTAACAATACCGGTCTTTTATAGCGTGCCTTTCATCTGTCTACCTCATGGTGCCTTACAAATTAAACATTATTCCCATTTTACACATAGGGAAACTGTAAACAGGGGGTGACATGACTAACGCAAGGTCACCCTGAAAACCAGTGGCAGAGCCAGGAACAGAACCCAGGTCTTCCAAGTCCTAGTCCAGTACCCTAGTCACTAGGCCACATTGACCCCGCCCCCTTCAGCCAAAGGCAGGCTGGCACCCAGCTCTATGTCACCTTCAGATCAGATGCAAATATTGCCTTCCCCCACTACCCAAGGGCCTGGCTGAGATCAGCATCTAGATGGAAAGCAGCTGGCAGAATCCTGAAGACTAAAGAAACAAAACAAAAACTTGCCATGTCTATATCACCTTCTGTTGAGGGTATCTGCCCTCAAATCACTAAACCTTGGTGCTCACCTGTATTCTTCTCTGCTTCTAGACACACAAATAGCCACAGTCATAAAAAAGATGCTTTCCTGTGGTTGACAAGAAGACTGATCCTGTCAGATTCTGATTAGTCATGGTGATTCATACACTCGTGAACTACAGGTTGCAAGATTAATTATCTTTGCCTACAAATGAAACCAGTGATCTAAAAAAACACCCAGCTCCACTTGGTTCAGAGCACAGCAGCCCATCTGCTCAGCAATACAGGCCATCAAGAGCACATTACCCTGGTGCTCTGCTCTCTTCAGTGACTCCCTGTGGAATGCCAAGATTTCGGACTGAATTTTCAAAGCCTTCCCTTAGCCCAAGTTACTTGGAGCCAGGGCCACTTCACTCTGCCTTATTTTGACCTCCCACTAGAATAATGGAATTGTCTGCCCCAAGAGTCAGATTTGTATGGGAAGAAGACAGAGCTTTCATAGCTACTGGCCCACGAATCTGGAAATCACTTCTCAGAGTAAAATGCAAAACCCACTTCTCTGACCTAACTTTCTCAAGAAAACATAAAAATTATCATCAAATAAAAACATAGTCCGGCCCCTGCTGGCTGCAGGGAAGAAAGAGGTAAGTAAATGTTTGTGTGTTTGTTTTTCAGTTTGGCAATGTGCTCAGATACCATGTGTTCCATGCAGAAATCTACATAGATTAGTCTGGATTAGGTTAGGCTATGCACAGGGAGAAGATCAAGTAAATCCCAACAGGAAAATAGGAAAGCTCGACACACGCATTGATAGCTGTATAAAGAGAAAGCATTAAGACCAATACAAAGAATGGTAGAGTAACTGGTTTAATAAAAGTATCGAGGAAGGAACCAGGCAGCTACAGAGCCATGAACAAGACTAAATGTGGGAAGGGCATTAAGCAGTATAATGCAGCATTGGGATTTACCATAAGGACAATGACCTTGGATAAACAAATGAAAGATGATACAACATAGTACAAGTCTGCTTACCTATTCCTTGAATATTGACTATCTAGGTTGACAAAAAGTTCCAAATATATATAGTCCCTGAAGACTATGAAATATGTATCTACAAAGCAAATAAGCATGGTATAGAGGGGAAAGCTACTAAAATGTGATTTAAAATTAGCAAATAGCAGTGTCGGTAAATGAGAACTGTTCAGATGATGAATGGGATACAAACCGAAGAGGAAATAGGGGGAATTAGAGCTACTGAAACTACTCCAGTTAGTAGGCTGGTGAAACCATACAAGCACCAAAAGTTATGTCTACACTTACGGCAGAGTGTAGAGTACAGACACTACATGCCCAGCTCGCATGGGTATAAAGAGCAGTGTAATTAGTAAGGCACGTGAGTGAGTAGAGTGGAACCGAGTGCCCCATGCCTGAACCCTACGGTGCATACACTACACGGCTTTCTACATGCCCAAGCAGTGCTTCCCACATCTACACTGCTGCCTTCCCCCTACCAGAGCCTTTCACTGCCGTGTGTACAGGGCCGGCTCCAGGTTTTCTGCCGCCCCAAGCGGCCAAAAATAAATAAATAAAAAGCCGTGGCAGCATGATCGCACAGCTCCACTCTTTGACGGCAATTCGGAGACAGACATCTCTGTTGTAATTTAGGTTACATTTAATCTCTGTGATAAAAGTGTCACATTCATCTTCACCAAAGTTTAAAATATTAAATGGGTGGATCGTTGAAATTCAGGAAAGAATGGAAGAGGGATCAAAAGTAGACTTAAATGTATTTTTATGAGTTTGGGGTCAGGATGACTACAGCAAGATAGCTCCTTTCCTGCAGAAAGATACCATTTGTCTTTCTAATTGATGCCAGTCAAAGGGAATTCCCAAAGGAATCAAATAATGTATTTTCATTTCTAAGCACAGTGATAACACATTCTCCTTCTTCAAAGACTGAGACTGAATTTTCAGATGAAATCCTCCTTTAAGGTGAAAGGTAAAGCCAAAACACTTGCTTTTGTTCTTGACTCCTTCCTTACAACACACAAAGACTCTCCCCATTTTTAAGAAGCAACAACATATTTCCCACTTGTTTTTCAGATTAGAAATATCAGCTCCTCACTTCCCTGACTTCACTCGATGCCCTTAGGAAAATCTCTGGAGGGCCTGAATAGTGAGGTCACATGCTGTCACCTGAGTACACATGTATCGCTCATGTGTGGAGGATAGATGCATTAGTAATATATACCAATTGCTGGGGTGATGCAATATACCAAGTGACTAGCTCTATCTTGTGAATGAAAATATACCTTAAATTGTGAAAATAATATGTGTACAATGTGTACAACCCCAAAAATATAACTGGTGCCTTGTATAATAAATAAAAAGTATTCTTTGAACCTTTCATCTGAAGATCACTAAGCACTATGCAAACGATTAATTACAGGAGTGATGGACTAAATAGCTACGGCACTAGACTAGGACTTCAGTGCCTGCCTCTGGCCCAGATTTCCTGGGGGAGATCCTCACTTGGTGTCATTGCCCCCAGACTATGTGACCTTGGGCAGGCCACTTAATCTGCCTGTGCCTCAGTTCCATGTTTGTAAAACAAAGTTGCTATTTCCTTTCTCCCTCCCTTTACCTGTTTTGTCTGTTCAGAGCCTGATCCTGCAAAGACTATACATGCTTAACTTTACTCACCATACATAAATGTAAGCATGTGTGCAAGTCCTTGCCTGATTGGGGGTTTATGTTGTAAGCTCTTCAGAGCAGTGTACTGTCTCTTACTATGTGTTTATAAAGCACCTAGCACAATGGAAACCAGCTCCCAGTTTGTGAACCACTGAGACCCTAACTTTTCCATATTGTGACTTCACGTGACAGGAGAAAAAAAGTTTCCCCTCGCATGTAGCCATAAAGAAAAGAAGGGTGTTGGCAACCCCTTGAATCCATTTGTGCCCCCAGACTTCACCGCCTGTTCTAGGGGATACCCTAATACAAATAATACTAACATCTGAGCCCCATGCCACTCTTAAGTAGTATAGGTACAGTAGATATTATCAAACCCATTTTTCAGATGGGTAAATTACAACAGGTTAATTATGCTCAAGACCAGACAGACAGTTTGTGGCAGAGTCAGAAACAGAATGGAGGAGTCTTCCTGACCATTCCAGATATTACCAGCCAATAATCTTGTCTTGGGAATTTTGACTTGTAAAACTGTGGAAAAAATGTTTTGAGTGATGTATTTTTACCTGCATTCAGTAAAAACAATATGCAGCTAGTACACTTGATACTTGTTTGGCCTGGTTTGAAAAATTAATATTATAAAATTCTTAGCCATTTTTATGATTACTGTTAAACTGTTTAAATTCATGGCTTTCACAATAAGCTAATCTGAGTGGCTCAGAGAAAAACTTGCAGAACCTAATGAAGCATGCAGTGAGAGCCACTGATTAGACAGCACTGCTGCAGGCAATATTTGTAAGTGTATCTTAGGATGCTTAACCAGACTGATGGAAATGCAGTAGCAGCAAAACAGTATTAGTAATAAAAATGTAATTCAACTGCCATTTTCCTGAGACAACAAAGTTCATTAATTAGTCATATATTTGGTCTCCCACAGTATTTTAACTCAATATAATACATACAAAACAGTGGTGATTTTTCTTTATTGCTTCTCAACATTTCATGCACTGCACCACACAAATATTAGTTAATATGCAAGATTAGGGCTACATTTTCAGACAGTCTAAAACCAGCCCAGAATTTTGCACCTGCAAGAACACATAAGCACTTGCAATGGTGCGCACAAATCAGGTACCCAGTCCAGCTACCTGATTTTCATGTGCAAATTCGTGGGGGCACCTGCAACATTACTGGCACAAACACCAGAATGCACAAACTAGATTGAAGAAGGCAGCTGAAAATGTGGCCTCTGTTATATATAAATATTGTCCCCACAAAATTGAGCATTCTATGATAATTTGCACAAACTCTGGTCACCATAATGAATAAAGTAAACAAATAGCAATAATATAGATTTTGGCTCAGATAGCGTAGTATCAATTTGGTATCTAATTAGGGGACTGCCCTGGCAAAAGAATGGATTAAAATGACCTGTTAGCTCTTTGTTTTCTCTAACTTCTATTGCCCTATAGAAGTGTGCTTGCTTTCATTTATTTATTTAAACGAATAGAAAAAAAAATGTATGTGCGTTATGTTGTACCATGACACTATGTCAGGAAATCTGGAAAAGGGAAGGTTCTGCTAATGGACACATAGTTTGCCAAACTTAAAAGCCTGAATCCAGCCTCCTCCCTCCAATACTTGAGAGGTAACCTCTGAGCACGAGGGAAAGCGGCCAGCTCAGTCTTGCCCACCCACAGTCTGAAAACAGGCTCCTGAAACGGATGTCTAGCTCTCTCTGCTCCCCCATGTACACCCCCTCTCCTGTGGGAATGGGCTGTGGCTGGGCTAGTGGTGCAGCGTGATGAAACTTAGGTCCTAAGGCAAAGATATTTGAGTCAAACTGCCAGTGTTTGAATTCAGTTCAGAATAACCTGTGTGGTTCAGATGACCTCAGATTTCCCAAGTCAGCCTTTTTAAAGGCAGAGAGAAAGAAACACTATGCAGTTGGGCTTTGGGGACAGAGCTGTTTAAATGTAGTCCTATAGAATCAGACATGTCTGACTGGAAGGGATCACGAGAGATTGTTTAGTCCAGCCCCCTGTGTTGAAGCAGGACCAAGTAAACCTAGACCATCCCTGACAGATGTTTATCAAATCTGTTCAAAAAACCTCCAGTGATGGAGATTCCACAAGCTGCCTTGAAAGTCTATTACAGAACATAACTTCCCTTATAGTTAGAAAGTTTTCTAGTTTTCCTATAATCTAACCTAAGTCTCCCTTGCTGCAGATTAACTTCTATTACTTCTAATTAGAGAGGGGATGTTATTAATAACCTGATACAACAGGTTCGTAAATGTTACAAAAAAGCCTTTGCATGTTTCCAAAGAAAACTTTTTAATAAAGATGGACCCCAAAATAAAACTTCAAGATCCAGATATCATCTCCTTAAGATTTGGATGGCTCCTGGTCTATACTAGGTCACAACCTCAAAGGTGTGTGTCCTTGAACTTTGGGGAAATTTGGATCCACACTCACTGTGTCTTAGGCCCAATGTCTACCTGTACTTATGCAGCATAAGCCTGTTCGATGACTAAGCAGAGGCAAAACAGTAACAAAAGGCAGCAAGATCTGTCCAACAGCAGCCAATATTTACCCCCATCAAACAAAACAATGTAACATAAGAAAAAGCAAGCAAAAAATCTTCCCTGACCTGGGCTTCAACCCAGCCATCAGACCCCATGTGCAGAACTCTTCTTTTCCACATGCATACTCCCCTTCTGCTTCCCAGCAACCTTTCTTATAGACATTCCCTTCAGCACCTAGGCGGGTGAGGGGAAAGTGAAACTGGAGTTAACCTTCGTGTAATAGGGACTTGGTTAGCGGCCCTACACCCTGTCTCTTGAAATTTGTATTCTTCAGTCATGATGGAGTGGATGGGGGATAAGATGAGTTATCAGCCATGGCATGTGGGCGTGACTGCTAAATTGTTGCAGAATATTCCCTGTAAGCCCATGACACTGTTCATCATGGTAATGATAGTGATTCAGAGTGTCATCTTGTGACCTGGAAACAAAGTCAGCTGACTTGGCATCTCCATAATGGACTCCCACAATGATCCGTTCTAGCTCCTCTTCTTTTCAACATATATATCTATGACGTACCAACAACTAAGACCAAGAAGTAGGTACATGCAGATGACATCTGTTTTGCTGATGTGAGTAATGATTGACCCTATATCAAAAGGTCACTCAGCCAGGACATGAATGCTCTGGCCCTTTATCTTCATCAGTGGAGATTTATATTATGTTAGTCTAAGACTATGGCCACAAACATAGCCAGCTAAGGCCAATCAATCCCTTACTGTCTGTGTTGAGGATCGTCTACTTCCTTTCCAGCCAGTTGTCAGTTATTTAGGAGCCAAACTGGACTGTAGTCTAACATTCCAGTCCTAAGTAGAACACTTAAAGAAAAAGATCACCTTCCACATTCCCTTGATCCAGAAGCCAGCAGGAATTGCCTGGGGAGCAGAGGCAAATGTTTTACAAACCTCAGTCCTGGTGCTAGTATTCGCTCCAGTGGAATATCGTGACGCAGTTTGGGTCAGAAGTCGGCATATGCATCTCGTTGATTCAGAGCTGAACACAGCCACCTGTATCGTTAGTGGCTGCCTTAGCCACACATTAACATCTAATTTGTATGTGTTGGTTCATATTGCTCCACCAAAACTTTGACGAGATGCCATTACCCTTAAAATTACATGGAGGGCTAGGATGGATAAAAACTACCTGCTGCACACAAGGCTGACAATGGTATCGGTACGTACAAATAAGCAACACACACTTCCCACCAGAAGATCTGCCCGTCTCCAGAGGAAAACTACTACACCTGCAGTTCCTGCTGACTTGCCATGACTGACTTTGAGAGATCCTTTTGCAGCCTCATGCAGTCATGTCCAGTGCTGCCAGCTCAGTGCCAATCTCGGGTGAACAAAGGCATGTCAGAGCCAATAGCTATGTCCTCACAGATTGGCAGCGACTCTGGGATGGAGACAGAAGCATGCTGATGAATTTCAGAAGCCCCCTGTTTGCAAACTGGGATGTAAATCCTGGACCAGACTGAACAGGCTGCTGACTGGAATGGCCAGAGTGGCTGCCTCAGTGCAGAACTTTGGCTGAGCTCAATCTACACAGTGTGACTGCGGGACAGCAATGCAGATGGTTAAACATGTGGTGAAGGAGTGGACTGGAGAGTTGACTGGAACACCTTGCTACTCTCAACAATGCAGCAGGTAGGCAGCCGAACAATCTAGATAGCGACTTGTGATCCATACAAAAGAAGAATTGCGACAGAGTGGATGGAGGCAAGGAGAATTATCAAAATATTATTGCAGAGAAGAATCTCTTAATATTTTTTGATGTAGGAGAAATCTGACCAGGAGCTAATGAATATGTGAGCAACTTGTCTCTGAATTGGGATTATGTGAAAAATTACTTGTCAGTGTGGTGTATTGAAAACTGTGTTATAACTGTGATCATCTGAAATTCGTAGAGGTTTTTCCTGGTCATGCTTGCGGGTTAGGGGGCTTTATAGGGAAGTGTCACCCATCTCCTGAGCACCCCCTCTTGGCCAGGGATCACTTCATAGGCATCCTGTCCTTGTTAGCTCCGGCTTGTGGGCCCCTTAAGAACCTACTAGCCTTTCCTCTGGATAACAGCATCCCTTACCAGAGCTGGTATAATAACATAAATGGTTCAAGTGCCAAAATAAAATCCATTACCATAACAAAAATTCATACTCAGCCCTGCCAAACATGGAGCTTTTCCTCTGTCCCAGTCTGCTCCAACTGAAGCCGCTCCTCCCAGCCTTTTCTGGCTGGACCTCAGCCCTGTGGCCTGCAGCTTCCTGCTGCTCTTTATAAGTACTCCCCTGATCCAACCTACGCATGCCTCTTAGCAATCATGCCTCCAGTCTTTAGGGGGGCAACCCAGCCTGTTTACTGACTGACTTCTTGTGACATCCCATCTAGAGCAAGGTGTGGTGAGTTGTGCCTCTCTGTTTTATGGAGCAGCCTGCTTTGTCTCTCTCTGTTTTGGGGTTCTTGTCACATCTTATCATTCTAAATTCTAAGAAATAAAGTAGCGTTACGTTGAAACCTTCCAGCAAAAGTATGTATGCTTTTATCTAACTTCTCTGTGTGTATACCATGAACATAACAATCAGAAGCTCCTGGTCAGATACGTTCTAGCACAAAAAGATTTAAGGCCTTAATTTTTCAGATCTCTTCTTCCACTGGTGCATGCACAAATTTGCAGGTACACACATTGTGTGTGCGCACACTGTTTCAGCGATAACATCTGTACATGCAGGTAATGGGTTTTCCCAAAGAGATTCCATCACCTCAATGTGAGAGTCAATAGTCCCAGAAAAGCAAACGCAAAGGCAGAACTGTGTTTATGTATGTATATCTGAAACATGTGCACACATAAGCTGAGGCTCACCTAAAATCAAGCAGTATATTCTTCTCCACACTCATTTCCTGATAATTCTCCCTGATCTCCAATGTGAGTAAATAACACATATTCCATTAGAAAGATGGTCACAATATTTTTCCTTCAGGGGACATGAGAATGCTTTTACTTTGAAGTTTTTAATATTGTGCAATGAGACTGGTTATTAAAACAAGGTGCCTCTACCTATTTTAAAAAGGGGCGGAGGTGTTAAAAGCAGAGTTCGGGCTGAAGATTAATGACCAAAGTTTAATATAAATAGCCCTATGTGACACATAGAGCATTTGGGTAAGGTTGGTTTTGTTTTTTGGGTTTGTTTAAATTGGGAGTGAGTAGAAAATGCAATGCTAAAACAGGTAACTCGGGGAAGTAGTCTACAGAAAAAGCTACAAACATATTATAAGAAAAGAGAGGTCAACAGAATGTTATCAGAAACATTTTGGGGAGGTTGAAAGAAAAAAAATCCCAGGCTAAATAAACACCTGATTTGACTGTAGTTAAATGTATTACTTATTGTGGATGTGTGCTACTGCAAGATTGAATACAGTAATATAGAGAAAGTTTAAAAAAAAAATTCACCAAAAATACCAGTCATTTTTTTGAAAAGACAGAAAATCCCCCATAATCATTCCCATTTAGTGTCTTGACTCCTCCTCTGATATGAACTCATGTAAAATAGCACAATCCCAGTCAGAAATTGTCTTAATAATCAAGGGGAAATAACTCCTTAATGGTACCAACTTTTGGAATAGAGAACACCCCCAAAATACCAAGTCTTTGAAAGCACAGCAACCAACTATATGAATACAGGCTTTTTGGAGAATGGACTGAGTTAAAATATTCAATAGGCCTGTAGTCTGACTCTGTAAACTTCTAGTGGTTCTGAAAAAGGAGAGATGCCTTTGTCAGTCCCTTCACTGCACAGCAAGACTTTAGGGGCATTTATCAGCAGAAGAAAATACAAACTAAAAGTGAAATCTTGGCAACAAGACCAATTATCAGATACTCTTGAGAAGGGCAGTTGCTAACATTCATCAACAGCAATGTCTGATTAAATGCAATAGAAATCATTAATACAAAAGATCCCTCAGTCCATCCCACCTTCCATTAGGAGGAAATAGATTATGAAGCCACATAAGACTGCACAGCTAAGGTTTTAACCACAGCTTTCCATTTTAAGCCTCATTTTGATGCCACATGACAGTACCGTTTTAGCTGATGAGTCAAGTGCCTACCACCGCCCTCAAGGAACACTCAACAATGAGGAAACATAAGCATCCAAGAACAACCCCAACCCCACTCCAATGTTGGAGTCAGCAAAACCTAAACTAGGAGATCATTCTCCACCAACAACAGTGACTGTATTTTGCAGTCACTACGCTGGACCGAGGTCTGTATCCAGAACAATAACAGTCTAGAAGACCCATGGCATTCAGGCACCAGAGGGCAGTAGATTAAATTAGTAGTGTCAAGTAATGATTTCTAGAGCAAAGGCCACGCAATGGCTTAAGGAACCTGGCCATCTGGCAGGAGGTGTTTGACGATCACAACAAATAATGGATCTAGTGCTAGAGCTGTTCAGATAACTCATTTCTTGGTTTGCTGGCCAAAACTGGGGGGGGGGAGGGGTTAAATTGTTTTGGGTTGACAAAACAACTTTTTTTAAAAAAGTGTTGTACCAAAAAAGTTGAAAAGAATTTCATTTGTCTCCCACGTAGTGTCTGCAATGTCTTGATTTAGTACACTTGTTTCATACAGTAGACAAAACAAAAAATTGCTTCAAATAGAAAAAATAAATGTTTAATTTTGAAAATGTTAAAATGAAAGGTTTTGGTTTATCGGATTTTTTTTGTTTTTGTTTTTTGACTTAAACAATTCAGCAAATTCCACATGAATTTGCGAAATTATTAGGTCAACATGAATCTGCATCTTTCAGTGAAAAATAGTTTCATCCAAAACAATTTTGCCCAGATCTATTCAGTGCTTCCCCACTGGCCTCCATCAACCAGGAAGAAAGGTGGCTCCAATATCCACTACTTCATTGAGCTTCACTGTCCTGAGCTCAGGCATAGAAGAAGTAGGTAGCTTTTTTCCTGTCCTGCCCCTGAAGAAGGAGAAAGCTTGGCCTAAACCCATTTGGTTTTATCTGCACATGAACCAGAAATTTCTACACAATGGGAGGAACTTATCTCAAGCCAGCCATTGAGTAACAGCAGCTCAGGTTAACCAAGCCATCTACTGTATGAAACAAATCTACTAATCAGGACTTTCCAGACACTATGTGGGAGTCAAAGAATCTCCGTCACCTCCCACACAACCACGTCTTTGAAAAAAATCTGTATTTTGCAATCAGCTTCATTGCATGACATCTGCCTCTTGTCCTCTAGCTGCCTTGCGTCCTAGTTCACCTTTTGCAAGTTATCCATAAGCCAAGATGATCTCTGAGGGTAAAGCCTTAAGAGAAGAACACCAAGGCATAGGCGTTGACTCCATGGGTGCTCCAGGGCTAAAGCACCCACTGAAAAAAAAATAGGAGGTGCTCAGCACCCGCAGGGCCAGATTAAACTTTTATGGGCCCCAGCGCCCAGACCCTGGCCACGCCCCCACTCAGCCTATTCTCCCCAAAGCCCTGCCCATGCTCCACCCTGAGGCCCCACCCCCGCTCAGCCTCTTCCCCATGAGCCCCACCCTACGGCTCGCATGGGTGGGAGGGGGCAGAGAGGAGCACCCACTGGCAAAAACAAAAGGCAGCGCCTGTGCATCCAGGGGTCATCCAATCAATGGCTGAGGATAAAAGATTATTAGAAAATAATGCCAAACCCTTAACAGAATGGCCTGTTGGAGCGCTGTGCTACCTTCTGAGGCCTTGTGGAAGAACTGTGGTTCAAATAACTGTTCAGGGAAGACCATCCAAACCAATCCCTTCATGAGAGATGTGCCTAACCTTGAAAACAAAGGCGATAGTAATTGGTCCATGACACAGGCCTGATTTTTAATTGTATAAACTCCCAATTCTATCACAGACACTTGATCAAGACTAGGTTCACCTATGTGAGTTGAGAGGGATAGTCACATATTCATCATGACCATGAAATCCTGAGATGATTCCAAGCATGTATCATCCCAGTGGATGTTGAAGGCACTGAGCACTATTAGCCTGGACCCCTTCAATACCATTGCAGCAAGGAACTCTATTAGCTCACACGGGAACTTTACAGTGCCACGGGACAACCAGTAAACCAAAACCACCTCCAACAAACTCCATCCCAGGGCTCATATACAAGTGGTACTCAATACAGGTTTAGAGTAGGAGATCTCCACAATGTCACGTTGCTTGCAAAAAGCACTGCCATACCACACCCTTGCTGATCCTTCTTAGCCACCTTAGTACTGAATATCTAGCCAGAACCAGCTGGAACAAAACCAGTGCAGCAGTATCATCCAGCCAAACAGATTTCAGTAATACATGCAAGATTAGGGGCTTCACCATTAAATAATGGACAGGTGAAACTTTATTCAATATCGATCTTGCAATTAGTAGCATGAACTGAAGACTGGCTTCTTTGTCCATGGACATTCCAGCTTCTTGAGAATTGACAGTAGACAGCTCCCATGGAACACAGATTAACATCTCAACCCTTGTTTGTACTGTATCAGGGTGGATGGATGTGTGGGGGGTGGGGGATAGGTGGGAAAGGGGGTCTTAATTGCCCTCTACCACAGAAGCCAAGGAAACCAAACCTTCATAGCTAATCTCCCCACCCTCATACCTCCATGTCCCCAGCACAAAGCAGTGTTTTTCAACCTTCTCAAGTGGCCTTCAAACAGATATAGGTAAGTACCAGAATAAAGTTCTAGGGCAAACTAAAGACCATCTAAAGCAGTCCATTCACTCTCCCAAGTCAACACCACTCTCCCTAAAACCCCAAACCCTGCTGGTAATGGGGGGATTCTAAAACTTAGCCCAAGGAAGGAGAGAGACAGTTGCAGGGAAGACAATGAGATCCAATTCTGAGGTGAAGGATAAGGAAGGCACAGGAACAAGGAAGAGTATGGGTGGGGGAAGAATGGCTCCATTTTTTGCCACCTTTCTAGCGCACTGCCTTAGGCTGACGCGTGGTCTGTCTGTGCAGTAAGGCTGGCCCTGAGCTTGCTAATATTCTATTGACTGAATAGTTTCATTTATATATAGGCTTGTATTCTTCTATGTTCTCTTTATATGTTTATTTGGTATAATTTATTGGGCATGTGTTATCTTTTCCATCTGGCTGCTTCACGTAATATTACATCTCCTGATCTCATTTAACCTAATATGACAAGACAGAGCGTTGCAACCTATCAAGCTTTCAAAGTAATATGCCTACTTTCCATGTGTAGATAATAACCAGCAAACAGGACAAAGACTATCTTTCCGGTTACCCGCTACAACAATTTCAATGTCAGCACACCTCAGAGCAAGACTGTAATGTATGTGCACACATACATTATATGGAAGAACACCCCATCTGTGGTGGTAATACTTATGTGATAAATGAACTTATCATATACCTTTGACTGCTTCTTCTCCTCTTGGTTCATCAATCCATCTCCCTTCGACTTATTCCAATAATTTAACCCCTCAAACATGTTCAGACAACTGCCATTAAAAAAATAAAAGCCTACAACTTGCCATTAAAATGTTCTTCCTTCTCTCCCATTTTAAACTGAGACTATTTCCAATCAAATTATACTTGCCCAAAGCCAAGGAAAGGCAAAAGTCAGTCTTGGAACAGAACACAGCTGTTCTGTGCATAAAAGTGTCATGAGTTTAAATTTGTTCTGTCACATCTTGCTACCTCAGGCTAGAAATGGGTGATTCATAACATAGGAAACAGGAGATTCCCAGCTATTCCATGCAATGCTCAAGTCCAGTCTGAGACCATCTTGAGGTATCAGATTTTTAATGTTGTGACATGGTACCAAAAAGATATTTAGGTCATGTACATGAGTCCCTGGACAGTTGGACTCATAGTAAGGAAGGCACTTAGTCTAACAGGCAGAGGGATGCAAAAAGAATGGTCCCATTAAAAACCCATTTTAAAAAACTCTTCAGAATTGTTTTTCTATAGCATATTTAGCATAAACAGATGTATCATAATGTAATGTGGCCTGAAGGGTTTGGGCATCATCATCGTTATTTGTATTAGAGTAGTGTCTATAGGCCCCAGCTATGATTGGAATCCCATTGTGCTAGGCACTGTTCAATCACATAGGGTGTGTCTTCACTGCAGAAAAAGGTGTGCTCTTAACCTGGGTTAGGTACTGGGAATTAAAAACCAGCAGCAAAGATACAGGCTCCCCAGCTCCCTATAGGCTTTAACTTGAGCTGCTAACCCAAATGACCAGCCAAGCCTTCAGTACTAGTTTAACCCAAGTTAGGTAAGATGAGATAAGAACGCACTTTTTTGCCCCCCAGTGAAGACGTACACGTCATACGAGAAAAGCTTTCCAGTGTAGGGACTACAACCAAAAGAGACAAGGCAGACAACAGGTAGGAGGGGAAACAGAGGTGCAGAGAGGTGAAGTGACGTGCCCAAGATTGTAGGGCAAGTCAGAAACAGAGCTGGGAATAAACACCAAGTCTCTTGACGCCCAGTCCATCATCTGCATACCTTATTCATGGCCATTGCACTGTGTGCCAAGTATCACTCTATATGGAAATATTTATATCGCCCCTTATAAACTTACTTTAGATTTACAGTGGAGGTCCTAGCAGATACTTTGAGGTACTCCAAAAACTGTCTGTAAAAATGGCATGCTAGAGTTTCATGTTTCTTGCCTCTGAAGGGTTTCTGGATCAAATATGATGATTTTACCCATAAAAAGATAATTAGAAATACTATCAGCCATCTGCAATCTAAAAATCATCCTTGCTTTTCTTGGAGTGTTCATCACAATGAGTGGACGATTCTCCCAGCCAAATTCTGTCTTCAGTTATACCTATGTGATTCCGTTCAACTGAGCCCAGCAACTGGAACTTAATTAACAGTTTTGTTAATTATGTATGAGCCAGAATAGAAAACAGCTTGTCCTATCAAAGCTATGTTGTCTCTGCAGCACTGACAGGAACACAGAATCGTAGGACTGGAAGGGACCTTGAGAAGTCATCCAGTCCAGTTCCCTGCACTCATGGCAGGACTAAATATTATCTAGACCAGTGGGTCCAAAACTTGTTCCACCACTTGTGAAAGGAAAGCCCCTGGCGGGCCGGGCCGGTTTGTGTACCTGCCACATCCACAGGTTCGGTCGACTGTGGCTCCCACTGGCCATGGTTCACTGTTCCAGGCCAATGGGAGCTGCTGGAAGCAGCGCGGGCCGAGGGACATACTGGCCGCCGCTTCCAGCAGCTCCCATTGGCCTGGAGCAGCAAACTGCAGCCACTGGGAGCCGCGATCGGCCAAACCTGCAGACGTGACAGGTACACAAACCGGCCTGGCCCATCAGGAGCTTTCCCTGCATAAGAGGCAGAACGAGTTTGGGAACCACTGATCTAGACCATCCCTGACGTGTTTGTCTAAACTGCTCTTAAAAATCTTCAATGATGGAGATTCCACAACCTCCCATACACAATTTATTCCAGTGCTGAACTACCCTGACAGTTAGGAAGTTTTTCCTAATGTCCAACCTGAACCACTCTTGTTGAAATGTAAGCCCATTGCTTCTTGTCCCATCCTCAGAGGTTAAGGAGAACTTCCTTGTAACAACTTTTTATGTACTTGAAAACTGTTATGTCCCCCCTCAGTCTTCTCTTATCCAGACTAAACAAACCCATTTCTTCAGTCTTCCCTCATAGGTCATGTGTTCTAGACCTTTAATCATTTTTATTGCTCTACTCTGGACTTTCTCCAATTTGTCCACATCTTTGCTGAAATGAGGCACCCAGAACAAGACACAATACTCCAGCTGGGACCTAAACAGCACGGAGTAGAGTGGAAGAATTACTTCTTGTGTCTTGCTTGCAACACTCCTGCTAATACATCCCAGAACAATGTTTGTTGCAAAATAAATTAATAAAATAATAATAATTTAAAAGCAATATTACACTGTTGACTCATATTTAGCTTGTGATCAACTATGACCCCCAGATCCCTTTCTGCAGGACTCCTTCCTAGGCAGTCATTTCCCATTTTGTATGTGTGCAACTAATTGTTCCTTCCTAAGTGGAATACTTTGCATTTGTCCTTATTGAATTTCATCCTATTTACTTCAGACCATTTCTCCAGTTTGTCCAGATCATTTTGAATTTTAATCCTATCCTCCAAAGCACTTAAAACCCCTCCCAGTTTGGTATCGTCCACAAACTTTTATAAGTGTGCCCTCTATGCTATTATCCAAATCATTGATGAAGATACTGAACAGAACCAGAACCAGAACTGATCGCTCTGGGAACCCACTCAATATGCCCTTCCAGTTTGACTGTGAACCACTGATAATTAACTACTCTCTGGGAATGGTTTTCCAACCAGTTTTGCACCCACCTTATAGTAGCTTCATCTAGATTGTATTTCCCTAGTTTGTTTATGAGAAGGTTGTGTGAGACAGTATCAAAAGTCTTACCATTTTACCATGTTCACAACTCTCTTGCATTTGCTTTCCATAAAGACTCACATATTTGAACTTTATGAACACAAATACTCATGAAAGATAAATGCTTTAAGCTCAAATAATCACATAGTTGAATTTTAAATGGTACATTCAGTTGTGAAATTCACAATTTGCATAAGTCACATTTATTTTTGTTTCTTGTTTTGATGATTTATGTCCTAACTAACATAGCATGAATTGGGATTACAACTAAATATACACAATGCTGTGTGGGTTAGTTAAATTCATTGATTTAAATTAGTACATAAACTGTAGTCAAAGTTTACAACTCAAACAATCTCTACACCAAGAATTTTTCCTTTTAGAAATTCACAAATATTTGACAACAAATACATTCAAGAATTTCACATTCTGTTCACAGACAAAACAAATCAGAAAGAAAAGGTGAAGTTTGCCAAATTATTTGTTGCAATCTATTCGCTTAGCTCCATTAAACACCACATACTAATCTTTAGCAGTGGATCAGGAGATTTTGCTAAATAATTAAACTTCTAGTATATGTTTCCATTTCTTATTTGCAAAACGTGTCTTATTCTGAATTATCAATCACATTACACCTATTATGCAATTAAGATTACAGATTTGGGTGGGGGCAAACAGAGGTTTAATTTAAAAAAAGTCAGTTTGCAACTTTTGGGATTGCCTCCTGATTGAAGTTCAGCCCCATCTAACATGGGTATCATTCTTATGCTGCATAGAGAAAAAGCTTCATGCATTTTGTCAATCATTTTTCATTTCTATAAAATGGCGCAGAGCTGGATTTTAATGCAGTAAAAGACAAGGAAAAATAAATTTTATATATGTCATGCACACACAAAAAGTAACTCGGAAACTTCATTAATAACAAAAAGAGCTGTTGGTTTTTTTAGCCATCTATCAGGCCTCAAGCTAGCTACAACACTGCAAGTCAGCAATATGTGAAGAGAAGATCTTGTGAAAAAATAACTCATTTGTAATATCCAGCTTTAACGTTTTAATTGTGTTGACTAATTATTTGTTGTATAACCTCCACCGGTTATTGAAAATGACAAATAGACTAAGGCTTCAAAACCTCATGCATAATCTTATTATAAGAATTTTCTCATTCTTAAATCATTCTAATCTATGTTACCATGAAGGATCAGGAGAATCAAAGAGGAATCCTCAAGCAGGCACAAGAGGGAGTACTTTTTAAAAATAAAATCTCTGATATTTCATTATAAATATCACTTACGTGGGAGATTTTCTGAGGCAGAAATGGCAGGGAGGCATCCCACAGACTTATTATGAAGCAGTGGAAACAGTGAGTAATGAAGAATTATTTGGGAATTGGCTGGATTCCTAAGCTATTAATTTACAGACTGTTTAATGTTTGTTGGGGATTTTCTGCCTTTTTTTAAAAATAAAGATGCAGAATTTTGAAAGAAAGTATAATTTTAGGTTATTATGTGGTCTCCATTGAAACACTTTTCATCTTAAAAAAACAAGTTTGTTTTTGTTGTGTTTTTTTTGGCCAGGGAGGGGCAGGCAGGAAGGGGAATAGTTATATGATCCTGACTTCTTATCTAGGCTCCAGACAGGGAAAATCCAAACAATTCTTTAAGGGCCTGATAAAGTCAGCGAAAAAACTCCCATTGACTTCAGTGGGCTTTGCATCAGGCTTAAATGATTACATCTATCTAGTATTGTTGCATGCAGTATTGTTGTAGCTGTGTTGAGCCAGGGATATTAGAGAGAATAGGTGAGTGAGGTAATATCTTTTATTGGACCAACTTTTGTTAGTGAGAGAGAGCTCTGTGTAAGCTTGAAAGCTTGTCTCTCTCACCAACAGAAGTTAGTCCAATAGAAGATATTACCTCACCCATCTTGTCGCTCTTACATCTATCTAGTGCATTCATCACCATAGTACTTAACCTGAGCTCTACTGTAGTACCCCGGAGCATCAAGTTCATATGCATTTTATTGGCCACTTACCTCAAACCACTGCCCATGTGACTGCATTTTCAGGATGACACAGGGATCTGGCTTGGAAAGGGCATCCCGGTCTGATATGCCTTTGCATGCAACTCGCAGCTCCACTTTAGTCAGGCATGGGCTGCTAAAGATTCCCAGGGTATTTGCTGCTGATTCATAGATGTTGCTCATTTTCTGCATTCTCTGTTCTGTGAAGAGAGAAATGGGTTGATCAAAAACAATTTATCCACAGTGCAAACCTTCTGTTCACATGGAAGCCGATCCAATTCTGTGCTGTGCAGAAAAAAAAAAAAGACTCCCTATTTTATCATGGGTGAGATTCATAGCAAAGTCAAATGAAAATTTCTAGAGTTTCTCTAAACCCTGGAAGATGTCTAAACATAAAATAATAAATAATCCACACAACTATCAAAACTTTCACATTTATAAATTATTCGGCATGATTATTATGGTAGTGCCTAAAGGACAACCAAGAATGTGGCCCTGCTGTGCTAGGCACTGTGCAAACACAGATGGTCCTGTGCTGAAGAGCTTATAGTCTAAATAGACAAGACAGACACAGGGTGAGGGAAAGAGGTAGGACATACAAGCAGACTGTACAACATGGTGGCACCAAACATCATATTAGTTCCAGAGTTTATTTTGGGGTGTGGGTGTTTGGTTAGGTGGTATTAGCTAAATGGAAAGAAAAGTGAAGGGTAGGAGTGTGAAGGGACAGAGTGATGGAGGTGCAAGTATGGAATGAAACTGTGGTGAAGAGACTGTGAGGAAGGGGAATGGGGAGGTTGAAGCAAATAGTCAGTACAGGGCAGAGACAGTCCAGTCAAAACATAAATCAGATGGAGCCAAACTGAAACCCATCACCCTCACCCCAGAACTTTGGGAAGCTTCGGATCTGAAACTTAACTTCACAATTTTCAACCATCTCTATTTACAGCTGTATTTCTGCCCTTTATAATACATAGCAGCACATTTCCCCAGGCTGAAGCGCTCATTGGATGTAATTCTGAACATGCCCTCAGAGTCCCTCTGTTCAAACCAATACAACATTTTAATTAAATGAGTTTAGCCATCCTTAGCTCAGTCTCCATTTGGCTGTACATCGCTTAACAAAAGGTGCGTATTCACTTTAGTACTTCCACATAACCCTACAAAGGCAAAGCCCCTACTATAAAGATGCGATAGTACACAAAGCCTGAATTATATTTACTCTCTACTTCCCATCCTTCTAGCTACAGAGCATAATCTCCACAGGTCAGTGTTATATTCATGGCACAGGCAGCAGAGCAAAAGAATGTACATGGGTAAGTCTCATCATTATGGATTGTACGCTCTTCAGGTCAGGAACCATGTCTGAAGAGCTTGTACAGTGCCTGAAAAAATGGGGTCTAAGGGCACTAGCTTAATACAAACAATTAAACAACTATCATCACCCGTATTGCAGCTCAAGCTTTTGTTGCCAACAGTATAACAACATAGCAGTGGCATCAAAACTGTGATGTGATCTATTGTGCCAGTAAGGAATATTGCACCACTTTAGCTCAGTCATGTCTGAACTTCACAAGTTAATTTGACCTCTCAAATCTGATTCCTCTAATATGTGGCTTGCTATTGTTTAGGGTTTTTTTCCAAGATAAGAGCTGTAAACGAGTAATTTCACCCTCTGCTGGAGAGCCGGATTAACATTACCAGATTATCAATCTGTTTTCTGTGCTCTTTAAATCCTCCTCGCTGCCCTCCATGCAACACCCCTATTTTCAGAGGTTCATGTCTGTGGAGAATTGTTTTGATAAAAGATAACATTTGGTAATTTCGGAAGGAAATTAAAATTGTCCTTTCATTCAGAGTTCAAAAACAATCTGAGCACATCCACAGCACCGCCATTAATCTAAAAGGCACTATTAGTTCAGAAACTTTCAACATTCAGAATGAGGAGAGGACAATGACAAGACAATGCAGAACTTTGAAAGAACGCAAATTAAATTTAGGAACATGTGTCTACATGATGAAGCAGAACTGTCTGTCTCACTAATGACAGACGTGTTGTCTGTCTACAACAATTCCTCAAATCACTATTTTCTATCCTCGTCATGGGCAAATAGCTAATTTTTCATTTCACTGGCTGTTGCAAAATACTGGGGGTGAGGGGTGGAATTCAGTTTAGGTCAAACTGAAATTCAAAAACTGTGAAAAACTCCAATGGATTCGAAAAAAAATCTATTTCAGGTCAAACAAAACATGTTTAATTGGACCCAAAATGGATTCTTTTTTTTTTTTTTTGCATTTGTAAAGAGCTAGATAGCAGCAGCGGTCTCCCCTAAAAGCTTTAGCCCAATGGTTAGAGCATTCACCAGGGATGTGGGAGACCTAGATTCAATTCCCCCTTCTGTCTGAGGACGTGAACAGATTTGAAGTTGGAGCTCCCACCTTGCAAGACAATACCCTGACAGGTGTCTCTGTCTCTGGTGTTGAAGCTGTTCCTCTTTGTATAAATAGCCATTGAAGAAGGGAGTTGAATTTTGAACCCAGTGACCCAATAACCTAGTAAATGGTTACCAGTCTTTTGCGAGTCTCTGGGTCCTATGTGCTTCTAAGTCAACTGGGTCTGGGTAGAATCTAGTCACTGTTTCTAGCTCTGGGTCTTTAATGCACACTCCTAGCCTTAGACTTCTTGCCTGATACCCTTCCTTGGAACATGGGTGCCAGAGCTCAGCTACCCTAGACTCCAAAATCAGGGTCTGGGACTCTGAGTCACTTCAAAGGCTCCCTCAGAGTCCCTCTTTCACTGTGAGCACTCGGTTCCTTCGAGAAGCCAAATGTGGTAGGAATGGAGTCTTAGCAAAGGAATATCTTAATCACAATAACTTTCCTCTTACAAATCACTTTAATGTTACAGCTCTTTGAAAAACAACAGAAGTCCTGAGCACTTTTCCCTGGTCTGATCTCACCCCATCTGTGTGTCAGGTTGGTCACCATTTCAGGCCTGATGGAATCCAGCCTTCCCATTCTCCCCTGAATATCCTGCATGTGGCAATACTCGGCTCCCCACTGCTTAGCGTGGCACCCCTTCTTAAGTAGTTTCTGTCTTCTTTTGCCATGTGCTTAGCTGGCAATCTCTAATCCCTTCCCCTAGTCAGGCTTGCCACACTATATAGAAAACTCATTGTTCCATAGGGGTCTGCCAGTAGATGAGAATCATTCAAGGCTATTAATGCCAGATTGCTGCCTTGATAGCTTCTCTGTGGTAGTCCCGCAAAGAGGGATTAAATGTCTTTCCTGGGCAGGGCAGCTGCCTAGAATGCACTTCAATAAAGTGCCTTGGGTAAATTAAAACCTGTGTTCAGCACATAATCCAAAATGGAGTTCCTAATCCAAAATGGAGTTCACAATTTGATCCCAAAGTCATGATTAAGGGGGAGGGGGGACTGTGACATGTGACAGTATGAGTAATTAAAGCTCTAGTTCAGGAAAGTCTTAAATATGTGCTTAAGTCTCTCCCTATTCAAGAACCACATGTTTAAGTCAAGCAGCATGCCACAAAATACTACAACCCAAACTGCAAAATACTGCAGAACACATTATTCAAATGCATAGCATCTTCTGCGCTATAATTTGTCATTGCAACCATCTTAGACAGGGCCTGAGAACAGCACATGTTTAAATGCTGTTGTGAATAGGGATCTAAACAAACGAATATAGCTGACCTTTAATGGTGAACTATAGGTGACATTTTAAGAGTTTGGTTTGGATAGCACCCAAAAATTTGGAGTATGGATGGGCTTATTAAAGTGTGTCTAATTTTGACACCCCCCCTGGAATGTTATATACGTAACTCTGACTAGTGCAGATACCCTAAACTGGTTGTAATCACAAATTACAAGTACACCAGCAATAGTATAAACGTAACCAATATATTCTGCAATTTATTGCCAAGTGGATTGTGTCACTGTGTGGGATGCTTCTCAGTTAAGTGAAAGGCATATCACAAGCTGACTTGCACAGCTGTGGTTTGAAAACAAGAGAGGGGTGGACCAGAGACTCATACAAACACCCCTATTCTGAAGCATTCAAACAAGCCCAAAATTTGTGAACCACTGCTTTGAAGGCAAGAAGATCTCTAGACAGTATGTTGTTGAGGACTGGTAAGTCAACTAAACACCCCATCAGACACTTGGAACAAGTGCTACTAAAACCAAAAATCCAAAACAACATTCAGTGACTTTTAAAAAATATATTAAAGCTAGAAGTAACTAACAGAGTCAGTAAAATCTATCATATGGCTAAAAATTACATGAGAAATCATGGCCACAGTGAAGTCAACTGGCATTTTGCCACTGACTTCCGGGACTTTCTCTCTATTTCTTATGTATCCTTGTTCTATCCCATACAAGCTTTAGTCAGCTATGGCTGAGAGAAGACTGAGGGGGAGATTTTCAAAGGCACAAATGGCAGTTAGATGGCTAACTCCCACTGAAAATCAAACTGCCACTTGTGCCTTTGAAAATCTCTGTGTGCCTCTGTAACCCAAACTCATTCAGGAAGTTCTGCAACAACTTCATCCACTAGATTTCAAGATATTTTTATTCCCCTGCTACTCCAGTATTTAAATTGGTTTGAAAACCAGGTTAATTTTACATCACTACTGCACAAAGGATGAAATTTCAGTAATCGGTTGATGATGATTAATGATTAACTTAAAACAGATGACTTCAAAACCAGCGAGAAAAAAATCCTGAGAGCAAAAGATGTATTTTTCCTCCTCCCCCAGCAATCATAGGCTGTTTTTTCTGAATGGTGAGTAACTATAAAGTTATATCCCTTTTTAATACTGCAGCCTTTTCTTCAGTTCTTACAAGCACTAAATTTATCAACGAAAAAGATCAAGTTGCAGCCTTATTCTTTTGTTCCATTATATTCTTCTCTTTATATAATCACCAGTTTGGGTTGCTCTACTGATGTCATGTTACCAGGAAACGGGGGACTCATAAAATAGATTTTGAGCCTACAATATGTGGCTAAAAAAAGTATTATTTTTATGGTTCACTTAGAAGTTAGCCTGTTATGCAATCTGATAGTCAATTATACAGATATATTCTTGATAGAGGAATAAATTAAGAGTATTCATTTTTGCTTGCTACACAATCTTCTCTCTTTGCTTCATTAGTACTTCATTATTCCTTCAAAGTTTATATGGTCTTTGTTCACTGATGAACAGCTACCTTTGAGTGGATACAAAAGACAAGTGGACTAAGTGGGATGTGAAAGTACCCTCTAGGGTCACATCATGCTGAATTTTTTTTGTTCACTGCCATATTCGTTCTATTTCATTCCTCTGAAGAAGAGTAAAATGGTGCCTTAGTCAGTGATATGTTGCCAATATTTCAACCCAGGACATTCATATGGATTTTCCTCATTAGCCAGTGATAAACCACATGGACCCAGTAGAGGGGAAATGCAAGTGAAAGGCATGGAGAATTTCTTTATAAGTTTTTCTATGTAAACATAATTTCTGCCTCTAAGGAAAAAGTCAATACCAACTGGCAAACAAACGTACTGATATATTTACCAGTATATGAAACTGTATTATACTAGAAATGTTTACACTTTACATGTTCCAAAAATATACTGAGTATATTGATAGCATAGCACAGGGTTTAGCTTGTTCAATTTGAAAGCAGGGGAGACAGTGAGGCTCTTGGGGCATGGGTTAAGTTTCCTCCTCAAGAATTATTTTGAAAATACCCAACATCTGGTACAATCAAATGCATTCTAGGAGACAACAATTTGTTATTTAGAAATAGGTTAATGAGCACTGGGGATAAGTCATCACTGGCAGGGATGATTAAGCAGTCAGGCCCAGATCCACAAAGGTATTTAGGTACCTAAATTCCAGACTTAGGTGCCTAAGTCTTGTGTTTAGGTGCTTAAATTCCAGTTTTGTCTCAATCAGATCCATAAAAACTCCTACCGAACCCTATAGACACCTAAACTCACTCAGCACTTACGTTTTTAGAGTAAAGGTTTCCTAGGCACCTATGTTTCAGACTCTGGGCATGTGCACTGCTGCCTTTCTCCAGGTGTCTGGACACCTCTCTCCCAGCTAAACCCCAAAGCAATTCATGAGCCTGGGGAAGATTGGTGTTCAGACTCCTAACTCAAACGCAGGGCCCAATCTGGTGATGTGGTCTCTGAACACTCTGACCACATCATGTCCCATTCAAAATCCAGGGAGGGGAATGTGGTGGTAGTACTGCCCACCTTATAACTTTTAGCCTAGCGCTTAGAGCACTGGCCTGGGATCTGCCCAATGACTGTTCCACTGTAGATAAATGCTTAAATAGTCATTGGGCCAGAAAGAGAGAGACAGATACTCTGTAGCCAGTAGTTAGAGTACACACTTGGGAGGTGGGAGACACCAGGTCCAATATCCCAGCTCCAATCACTCTTTCAGTATTTATCCAAAGTGGAACAGCTTAAAACAGGATAGCTTGAGGGAACCCCACATCAGAATATCCCATAGCTCAGCAGCTAGAGCACTCCCCGGAGAGATGGGACACCCCTGTTCAAATGCTTTCTCCCCCTGTGGCAGAAAGGAGGGAATGGACGCTGGGTCTCCCACAAACCAGGTGAGCACTCTAACCACTGGGCTAAAAGTTATAAGGTGAGCAGCACTTCCTCCTCCAGCCATTTTGCATGGAGCAAGGTAGCTGCCTAACTCATTCCCTCACAAAGTGGCCTAGGTGCCTAAGCTGTGGGACTTCCAAGAATCCTCTTTCTGGTGTATGCAGCTTCAAGTAGTGTGGCAACTGTGTATACTCCAGTTTTAAAGGTGCTGTAACTATTCTGGATGTAGAGTTCAAACAAACTTGGCAGCTGCAGCTGGAATTGGTTGGATGCTGAATCTCAAAAAGTGGGGCTGATATAGCTTCTAGGCAAAGGGCCTTCTGACTGTAGTCCTGATGCGAAGGCCACTGCAGTCTTTTCATTGACTTAAATGGGCTTTTAATCAAGCCCTGTGTTACATTGTTTATACTGTTACATTGTTTTTTGTGGTTAATTTTATCCAGCTAGAGTCACTGTAGTTAAATTAAAAGGCAATATTGACTGTCTGGATTTTGAGAGACATATCACCTTGTTGCAAATCAGTGGTCTTTAGATGCTTTTATATCACAGTAAATAAGGTTGTGCTCATATTCTGAATATTAACATGTACATCCATTCTTAAATATATGCCATACGACAAGATGAATTATTGGCCTTGGGTCAAGTTCTGTTCTCAGATATGCATGGACAGCTCATTGAATTTCATGGGAAATGTGTGCTGTATAGGAGAGAAATGGGTCTTTTTATAGTGTTGCACACCTTAATATCACCATGAAGTAGCCATTTATATGGAATAATGGCTCCTTTTATCTTGGTTTTAAAGATTAATAAAGTAGTTAGGTTAAAAATAAATAATCAATTCAAATTTTTACCCAAAATGAGAACCAATCTTCAACCACATTCTCTTTCTAACTGTATGTGAACTAGCAGATTTAGGACCTGTAAATCACATCCCTGCACTTCCATCAGTGATGTTAATGGCAGCGACTGTAGTGTTCGCAAACTTGGGTGCTTTTACCACCAGGTCATCTAATCCCACTGACTTAAATGACAAAGGAATACATTAAAGCAACATGGGCAAAATGTTTTACTTGGGAGTCCAGAGTTAATTTAGGTAGCTAAATCTATATTGAAATACATGGGAACTGCAGGTGCTCAGCATTTCCAAAGATCAGGCCACTGATTTAGGTGCCTTATTATCTATTAAGATGCGTAAGGTTAAGCACCCAAGTTTAAAAACTTGGGCCTGGCTATATACCTGGAGGACACTGAAAACTAGTTTGACACTAAATGTGTCTTTGTCCCCCTCTAGCATCTGGATAACCTAAAGAGGTCTATGAATCTACTAATGCCTTCAAGCTAAAGCTCAAGTAAAAGCTGCTCATGCCTTTAGATCCCCATAGAGCACCTGACCGGGTCAATTGCTGGAGCTTCAGGGATTGAACCTGGGAGCTATGGATCTAAATGCATGAGCCTTATTGCTTGGAGTAAAGGGCCAGATCTATACGTTTTAAGTCAATAATAAACTTTATGTGGTTTAGTCATTAGATGTGGGACAGAGAGAGAGTTGATTAGTGTGCTATGCTAGCAACCAAAATGACACCATTTAACATTCCAGAAAATGGCTTGCAAGGTAGATTAAAATATCTAGTGATGTGTCATGCACTCAATTCAAAGCTATGTGTATAGTGCACCACAAAATTATAACAGGACTTCTTCAGTTTATCATGAAATAAGTCCAAAATGTTTATCTGAAGCCAACCTTTATATTTTCCTCTGCCCTTTCTGCCTCATTCTGCCCTCCTACACATGCAAAACAAGTGGGAACTTGTATCTGCAGCTGTCTGGGCTAAGTGCAGAGGGACTGCTTCCCAACAGCATCTTGGCATAAGCAAGCAGAGAAATATACATAGTCTGCCTTGAGTTCAGTTCCGTGGATGTACTGAACGTAAGCTAACAGGTGGGCGGAGAATGGGAAAGATACAGAGATTAAAGGCGGTCACTGATGTGTCCTGCATTTTGAAACTGGGTTTGATATTTAGAAACCTATACTCCAGACCAAAGGACAAGCAGATGGATATAGAGTTTTGATGTTTCCTGCCACCATATGTTGAGGGTTGTATTCTGAATCATTTGTTTTACTGGCATCCTGGAAGTGAAGAAGAGGAATCAGAGGGAGCAGGTAGCAGCTGTCTGCTTCTGCATTAGTAAACACAAGGCTGTGTTTCAAAAAGGGCTAAATGACATGTCCAGGCTATGTAGCAGTGGGGAATACTAATCATGGGGCTGTATGAAATGAGGCCTGTTGATGAAAATCCTTCAAATTAGCACAAGAGCTAAAAGCTCTAAAAGTTGCCGTGGTAACTTTTCCCATTTATATATATTTATAACTCATATGCAGTAGAGAAGCTTAGCATTCAGAGCGTATGAGCAGTTGAACTTCAATTTCTAGGTTATTAGGAGTTGAAGCTCTTATATCAGTAGAAAGATAGAGACAATATATGGAAAACAAAGGTCACAGATTTGAGTTACAGCTTCAAAACAATAAAGCCCTCCAAATAAGTAATATACAGGCAATCAACTCCTTTTTTGGGTGTAGATTTGATAACTTTTACTAGTTTGCAAGAAGCAACTCAACCAATAAAATTTAGTTTCTACAACATAATTTATTTATACTGAATTAATACAGACAATCTTCCTACTCAGCCTGATCCAAAGTTCATCCAAGTCAATGGAAAGACACCCATTGACCTCTGTGGGTTTTGAATTAAGCCCTAGGTGTCTCCATTAGAAGTGATATTAGGACAAGCTGTAGCCAACAAAAAAATAGACACATACGTCCTTTTATACAGCACCCAATAAGATCAGATCCTTTGTCTTAGGTACTATAATTAGTATACCATAGAATCACCTGGTCTCATGATAATGACAGGAACATTAGGACATGGAAGTCTTCAAAGTGCAGTTAGCAAACACTTCAACGTTGGTAATTTGGGGCCTGATCCAAACCCTGTTGAAACTTCCCATTGGCTTCAATGGGTTTTGTATCACGTTCTTGGATCCTTCCAGGCTTCTATTGTACTTTCCACTACCATGAGGCCAAGTGGTATAAAGTAGAATAACTGGAAGATACATAAGAAAGGATGTGACCATGTAGGATGTAAAGGGAAAGCAATTCAACAAGTTGCTCCAATCTGCTAGTGGGTAAACTCCAGCAGAATATACTTGCTTAGTGGGTTACTATGGCTCAAGTTAGTTATCTTTATTAAAAAAAATAAGTTTGGCAAATATTATACAGACTACTAGTTCTCAGCCTTGTAGGTAGCTATACCAGTTGCCCGGATTAAGGCCTCAGTATTAAAAGTCAGTGCCCATCGCCTGCTGTTCAACTGCCTGGCTTCTGTTCTATAGGGAAGCATGAGCTATTTCAAGCCAGGTTTTTGTGTACCCAGGCTCCTCTGCATCTTAGAGTATGTGTAGTTGAGGAAGAGATGATCCACCAGCACACTGGCTCATTAAGGCCCTGATTTACCAAGATAATTAAGCAAGTGCCAAATTTTGAGCACATGCTTAGTTAGGCACCTGCTTAAGTACCTTGTTGAATCTGGGCCCAAGGTAGGCAGGAAGGAGGTTAGGCCAGAGTACTAGTCCTGCTGAAAAGAATAACCAGTACAATCAGAGCCAGTGCTAGGCATAAGTAGACTAAGCAATTGCTTAGGGCCCCGAGCGGCTCAAGGGGCCCCCCTATTAATTATTTGTATGTGTTGTGGGCGGGGTTGGGGGGCACAAATAGTCCTGCTTAGGGCCACCAATGGGCTAGCACCGGCACTGAGTGCTACTAATGCATGCCAGTGATTAGGAATCACTAGCAAACCACAGAAACAAAGTCTCCCCTCACTGCACTTGTTAGCTCTCACTGTAAGTATAGCACAACAATGCTTTGCACTGCAACTCTTTTCAGAGGATCTGAAAGTGATTCATTTTAAAACATACCTCTGTGATGTCCATATAACAGAACCCTTTCACAGGTGAAGGAACCAGAGAAGAAGACAGGTTAAGAGATTTATTTGTTCATTCTCTCTCATGGTGCTTTTTTTAAATCGGTTATAATGGGAATGCAAGTCTACTCTCTCATATATACATAAAGATAATTTTCGTGTGTGTTTGGTTACAGGCTCTGACAAAAGCTCACACCTGGACTGAAGTCTTATGTAATATATGAACATTAGAAATGCTTTTCAAAAATGCCATGTAAAGAGAGAATATTTGGGGTGGAGGGGCTTACTTTTTACATGTGTGTTAATGCATCCCCCCCCATTTGTGATTTGTAGTAGCAGCACACACTTCAACTGTTTGGCTAATCAGCACACTATTCTATTCATTATTTTATTTTGTGGTCTGGGGAGGAATTAGGTTTTTGAGATGTTGGGAACCGAGCCAAAGATTCCCTTCTCTAACCACCGCACAAGGCTATTTCCTAAAAGTAGCAGATAATTTACCTGTTACATCCCAGCTCTGATCAACTTCTACAGTCATATAAATTGCTACAAAAATTAAAATGAGAGTTAATAATGGCAAAATGTGAAGTGTTGACACCAAGTTGAATATAAATTACCATTTAATGAGAGAAGTTGATAGGTTATGTGGATCCTTCCAAAGGAGAGAAAATGCTGTGAAAAATATTTTTTATCCCTCTTTTGATTCTTTGTGACTCAAGCAACAATCCAAAAAGATTATTTCAAGTGACAGTTACTGAAAAACTGCAGAATCTCTTCACAAAATGAGCAACAGAAATAAATTCAGTAAACAAGGAGGATCAGGAGAATCCTTGATTGTGTTATTGCAAACATCGGACAGCTCTCATACCATAGGTAATTTAGTCTGGCAGAAGGGTAGAAGGTCTCAGAACAAAATGCTGACAGTGTAAATGGAAATATACACACACTGACAATTCAAAAGGACTTATCACAGAAACAGCGGGTTCAATTACAAGGGTATAAAAGAAAGCCACTGGAAGGAAATTAAGACATCTGATATATGACAAAATAAGGCATAAGAATGTATCACATCTACCTAATACTTTGTTTCACCTAAATGAGAGAAAACCACATAACTAGCTAAGGCACTGATCCTGCAAAGACTTGCGCACATACTTAATTTTATATGGTGTGATTTGTCCCATGGAAATCAACAGATTTACTCTCAGTGTGTAATGTTGAGTGTGTTTAAGTTGTTTCTAGATCAGGGCCTAATAATGTACTTTCCATTACAGATGCAAGCTTAAGATTTCACCTTGTTACCAAAACGTGTAGTAGACACCACTGTGGTCTCTCTCTCTCTTCTGAACTAATGCAACAGTTGGTTTGAGCCTATGCTGTAGTAATCTGTAGAAGTTCAGAAAACTGGAATGTATTAAAATCTAGAGGCAGGAGAAAATTATATTTCAAATAGGTCAGAAAAATCTGAACATCTTTTACAGAGCTAAATGCAGACAAACTGGTCGTTCTCTGTAGGAAGACAATAGCAGGTAGAGGTTGGAAATGTATGAACACACTTTCAGCTGGTGGAGTCAGAGGGGACAGAGGGTTACAGGGTCTGGTCCTCCACAGACTTGGATTTTACGGGTAAACAGTGAAACTCTGATTTACATTGATTGCACTTATATCAGTTACTAGATTTATATTCAGCTTTCCTGGGGCAAGCTGGTTTACAGCATGCTTTACATGTAGGGAGGGTATTTTAGTGCTGTTTATATTATTACTACTATTCCTCTAGTAGTCAGTGTATAGCTTCTCAGTATTGTTTCTACCTAGGTTCTCATACCACATCATCACTGTGGTGTTATAACATGATAGTTGAGTGCATCTTTTTAGGAACATTGTAGGATCCTGGTTAAAAAGAGGTTGACTCATCTGCTGGGATACAAGAACAATAGCCACCACCAATAACCACCATTATGCCTTCAAGTTCAGTCTTGCTTCCCTGACTTTGACTGTGCAAAATCTTCACTTAAAGTCCAGTATTGCCAACCCCAAGCATTCAAAAATCATGAGTCAGGCTTCCAAAAACCATGAGATTTATAAAAAAAAAAAAAAGTTGGTGCTCTTTTTATTTGCCTTCTGATTTCTGAGCCTTTAGTATTCACTTTTCTCTCCAACAATGAGAGCTAGAAATTTACTTTTCAAAATAATGAAAACTAAGATTTTCACATAACATGAATCCAGGAGCTGGAGCTTTAAGACCAACACTAGTATCACAAGAGACCTGATAAAATCATGGGAGTTGGCAACACTGAAAATCACATACCTCCTTGACTGATTCAAGATCTCTTGAGAGTCTGCTACATTGCCTTTGCAAGCTTCTTTCTGAGGCACAGGGAATATTAGGGCAGGATCAGAGTTCCTACAGGGAAAACTTTAGGAATCACAAAACTCAGAAGAAAGCTGAGGCTGAGCGATCTCTGTTTTGTTGATATTATCATTAAAGGCAAATCCATGGAAGGTTGACCTTGGACTTTCCCCAGTGCTTGTATAGTCTTTTTGGAAAAGGGTGGAAACTCCGTGTGTGTGTGTGTGTGTGTGTGTGTGTGTGTGTGTGTGTGTGTGTATAAACAATGTGATATATGAAGTCAGTAATCTACTAGCATGAAATTGGAAATCTATATCCACAGTTGTCTTGACATGTGATGTATATTTTTAGTGCTTGTTACTAATGGCATTTAGATTCGATTTTATTTTTTTCTCTAAAGCGTTCCACTTTAGCCCAATGTCTGTGCTGATTGATTATAGAAGAAAGTATGGAAATGAAGTGACAATCACAGCTTTTTTAATTAAAAAATTGTGTTTACGGAAAAATGGTCTTTGTCCCAATAAGTGAGGCCTAGAAGTCTGGCAGAATAGTTCTTCATCTGAAGGTACGTGAAATAATTAAAGGATGAGTTACTGTAGCAGGGTGGTCGCCTACTCCAGCCCTGGAAGGGTTAAAGGCCAGCCCTGGGAGAGGGCTGGGCTGTGAAGCAAAGCTTAGGCTGATTGGGGAAGGCAGGAACAGCTGGGGCCATGCCCCAATCAGGCCCAGCTGATCCCTATAAGAGGCTGTGAGCCAGAAGCCCAAATGCTCACTCTCCCTCTGTCTTTAGAGGGAAAAGGGCCTGGCTGCTGGGGAGTGTACCTGGGTACCTAAGGTGGGGCAGGGCTGGGGGAAGGCAAGAGGAGCTGGGGGGCTCTGGCCTGGAAACCCCCAGGCTGCAGGCCTAGTGGAAGGCCAACTGGGTACTAGGGTCACAGGGGGCAGCCCATAGGTAGGCAGAGGCAGCAGGTCCAAACACCCCTGCCAGTGATGAATGGCTTATATACTGCAGTCTGCCCCAGTGAACGGGGGCTAGATGGAGACTGGGTAGTAGCCAAAGACTGAGGCAAAGTGGGGATAGGGGGTGGGGGTTCCCCCAGAAGGGGGAGACCCTGAGACTGTGGGGTTACTGCCAGGGGGCAGCACCCCAGTGGAAAGGGGCACCTGGGTCCGGGAGGGACACGGGGGCCCAGCAGCAGCGAGACACTGGCTGACAGAGGGTGCTCCGGAGGCTGGAAGCTAATTCCCTGAGGGACCAGCAGGACGCGCCATGGCGGTGAGTCTCGCACAGTTACAGTTACCCTGCCATAGTATATAGAGGTGAACCTGGAAAGAAACCAAAGACCCCAAAACTCTGCTACCTAACAAACCAAGTTGGAAGCCTTCACAAAAATCTGATACAAAACAATTTAAAAAAATAATCTCAACAATGGGAAAAGATGAAGGATCTGATTCTTCACTCCATATACTGGTACAACCTGGGAATAAAATGCTACCAGATTATGAGGTTAGTATTTTATACCCACTTTGCAAAGATATAAATGGCTAAAAAAAGGCAAGGCAAGCAGAGAATGAAGCTCCATATCATAATTCAGCATAATGTAGTAACAGATTGGAAGTTCCTCTTTTATTGGTATTGCAAACTGCTAGTTTTACCTGACAGATGGTCATAGGACTGTTGCCTTCAGTTTAGAACCAATCCTACAACAGAAGATGGCTTCTGCTACTAATCCTAAAAAAGGGATGTCAAGAATTATGCTGGGTGAGATCCTCCCAGTTATAGTCTGGCTTCTAGATTTGGAATTACAATAGGCTGGTTATTTACTGCAGCCATTCTGTTTATATGGAATAATAGCATGATAACCCATCACATGCATGCCACTATTTTACATACATGGTATACTACTAATTTAAAGCTGCCCCAATGCCACCATCCTTTCTTGCCTTTCCCCGGCAGAGAATTTAAAAAAAAAAAAAAAAGGCTGATGTGCACTTAAAGATTCTGAGTAGATGAATTTTTCAAAATTTCAAAATTTTCAAAAGAGCCTAAGTCCCATATTCAAAAGTGAAAGTCATTGAAAGTCAACAGGATTTAGTCTCTCAAGTGCCTAAGTCACTTTTGAAAATGGGAACTAGGAGCCTTAGGTACTTTTGAACATTTTACCTCTATGTTTCTAGGAAGATAAAGTGTTATTGTTGTCAATCTCATAATAGAGACACTGCTGGGAAAGAGAGATACCTCTGAGCCATTTGGAACATTTCCATAATTGGATTGTCCCTAAAACTTTTTTTTAAAAAGGGAACTGATGAACATATACAGCAGATGTGTTCTTCCTGTGAAATCTGAATGTCACCATCAATCTTTGTTAGCAGCTACCAACAACAAAAGGGTAAAAGAATTCAGCTCTGCTGTTTTGTGCAGTGACTAAATAATGCACCTGAAATTAAGTAAAATCCAATAAGGAGACACACCATGTTATTGGAAGACGTTCCATTGCTGACAGCCACACAAATTATTGCACAGAAAGGGCTCTAGGTATTGTTGATCTTGACATTAAACACAACGCTACTTGGTAGGGGAGCAGAACATGAAAATTCATTGAACAATCAATAGACGTAGGCTCCAGGCAGATAGCACCTTTGCACCTTGTGTCTCTGCTATTTTGATCAGAATTTAAAAGACAAACAGAAATAAATGGTCAAAAGCTAAATGACCTAGTCACTGCAGTAGGCTTGATCAAGGTAACTAATAATGCAAGAGCTCCATGAATTTAGATTTTAAAAGCAGTCCTGAGCTTTCTCCCAGATCCTGTAATCACTGTCAAAGTGATTTCCCCCTACCCCTCCCAGCTGCTTCATAGAAAATCATCGGCCTTTGAAGGAAGTATAAAAATAGAAAATATCACCTGACTGCAAGTTTTCAGTTCTTCGAAACGTAGTTTTAATATCAAAGACAAGAGGGCAAATTCCACCGAAAGATCCTTCCCTGTTCATCGTACGTTTCATCTTTGGAAATCAGGTGTCTTATTTTAAATGGAAACATGTGATGCTGTCTTAGGAAGTTGCTTAGCTTTAAGCTCTTAATGCTATACACCAGCGGTCCCCAACCTTTTTGTGGCCAATAGCACATTCATGTTTTCAGAAGAGTGTGGCGGGCGCCAACAATTTTTCAAGGCTTATTTTGCATTTGTACATTAAATAATACGAAAAACATCATATTTAATATTACATAATATATGAATCCATAAGATAAAAAAGGTCATTTTACATGTAAAAGGTATTAATTAAATTACTCAGCAATTACTCTTTCACCTTAACATGTGAATTTGCCCTAATTTATCTACCTGTAAGAAAAATTAAGGAGTTCTTACAAAATAAACATCATAAACAGTTTTCATCTTATTTATTTTTTAAAAAATAAAACATTGTTGAACTGCTGGTCCAAATATATTTATTATTCTTACTTTAACATAGATAGGCAGTTATGGTTAATTAAAAATATTCTTTGTATTGTTACTTGTATTTGGATTTCAATAAACAAACAAATATGAAAAAAAGTTAAACACAACTTAATCATACGTGCTCATCAGCACTTAATGAAAAATAGGTATCATTAATTCACTTGTTTTTTCTAATAAAGTCAGTGTGATTTTTGGCACTGCATTTCTTGAGCCAATTTTTCAGTTGGGAGAGTAGGATGATATTCCCATTCGTAAGCAATCATCAAGATGGGCATCTGTAAGCCGAGATCTGTATTTTGATTTTATGATGTTCATTGTTGAAAACAGAACTTCGCATAGATAAGTGGAACTGAAATAAGATTTTAATTTTGTATGATACATTTTTTAAGGCATGAAACTTTTTTCGGTCAACCAGATTCCAAAAGTTTTCATCCGTTGCGCAGGATTTTAGAACAATATCATTTTGAAGGTCCAAAATTTCCAGTTCCACTTACTTCAATGAGACTCGCAATTGATGTAGCCATTTCTGTTACTCTATTTGGCAAGTAAAAGAGGCATCTACAGGCTCAATGATGGTGAACTATTGAAATCTCTTTTCAAATTGTTCCAGAAGTGTTTGAATCTGGATAACAAATGGTGATGGGTTAAAATCACTGTCACATACCATTTTCTTCATACTTGGGAAATGTACATTGGCATTGCCCATCATTGCTGGTGCCCCATCAGTGGTGATCGCAGACAGCTTGTGTAGTGGCATACTAATTGATGTTGCATATGATTTGAATAAATTATAGATGTCCTCACCCTTTGTTCGCCCTTTCATAGGCAATACTTTTAGCAACTCTTCTTTATGGTGAAGTCATTAAATACCATCCTTACCATAACTGCCAACTGTGCTGTATTCAATACATTTGTTGACTCATTGAACTGCAGGGAAAACCAGTCACATATTTCCAAGTCATCCTTTAGCTGAGTTTGCATGTCGCTTGAAATTGCATGCATCCTCCTCGTAACTGTTGTCTGATAACTGCAAGCCTCGTATTGCCAACAAAATCTCACGCTTGTTAGAAAATCTTCGAAACAGGCAATCAGCACCAGTAAAAAATGCTTCCTTCACCAATTCACCATCTTGAAAGGGTTTTTTCTTCTTTGTGAGTAGATGAGCAATTTTAAAGGAAGCAATAGTAGCACTTTTAGACTTTACCACGTGTCTAGTGAAAACAGATTGCTGGGCAGATAGAAGAAAATTAATCAACTCAAATCAAAACTTTCTCAACTCAGATTTAAAGGGATGGCTAATGTCAAAAGAGCCATGATTAGTTTGGAAATGGCGTTTGACATTATGTTTTTTTGGCACTGCAACAGTACCACTGTTGCACAATAAGCAAACACATTTCTCTTTATTTTCAATAAAACAATAGGATTCTTCCCACTCTGCATTGAAATAATACGTACGTCATCTTTTATTTGAACCACTCATTTTGGTGCAAAATGTTAAAAAAATAGTAAATCGCAAAGCACGAGAAAACAGCAGTATCAGTGAAACACCTATATTTACCCAGCTTTAAGGGCCTGATTCTCATTTGTACAAAGATTTCTTTCCACCACCACTCTGGTAGGGAAAAGAGGCCTTGCAGTGGGTGAAAATGTAATTCAAAAAGGAATATTATTTCCAAGCAGCCAGTGGGAGAGGGGACTCCTCCCTTGGTTAGATTTTTCCCCCAAAAGACTCAAATTTTCCTAAGAAGACTGCTATGCAATGTAATATTTTTCTTTTTGGGATGAGAGGGGGAGGATGAGATGAGAACCATACATCAGATCAGAATAGCATAAGAAGGAGCTAACAAATCCACAGCTATGCAACTACCACCATTAGTGCCAGCCACAGAGTCAACTCAAAGTTGATTAACTCTCCAGTGACCATATTTTCAGAATCAAAAGCTGGGGTACTTTTTGCAGCAACATTTTTAGTGTAGCAAATTACTCGTGCCAGAGACAAAAGTTCACTCTTAAAAAAAGTATGCTAGTGTCACTACTGTGAACTTCAGACTCAACAGCAACACTTACATATTTTTTCAGAAAGCACTTTTTTAAATATCCTCTTGTCTGATTGAGTTTACATTAAACACTGTACAAATGCCATCAATGCTCACACTGAGCAAAAGGTCAGTCTTAATAAGATAAGACATTCTTTCAACTTTTAACTGAACGCTCCTTCCATGGGACTGTTTATTCCTGGTAAATAGAACAAACTTTACTTCAGACAGCAAGAGCAATGGTCTTGAACAAACAATTCTTGAGTTAAAAAAAGCTTTGATTGATTGAAAAAACAGGACATTACAGGTATCCTAAATACGGGTGGTGGAACACCAGGACATCAGAATAAAAAGTGGGATTTTCCTGGAAAATACAGAACGTAGCCAGAGAAAAGTACGGAATTTGACTGATAAGCAAATGGGGCTCTATCAGCTAGATTAAACCCAAAATAAAATGGTAGGCCTCCCACTGGATGGCTATTTGGATAACAGAAGTCAAAATAGACCACAGTGGTGTAGTGGTAAATACTTAAATTATGCTGGGTGTTGGGCAAACTTAGAAGGGAGACAGGTCTTTCCCAGAAAAGCAAATTACACAGGAATAAGAAAATAAAGTAAGGGAAACATGAATGCCCCACCTGACCCCCCGATCCCATGTGTACAGACAGGTTACCTATTGGTTTGAAATATAAATATAAATATATATATGTATATATACACACATACAAACCATTGAGTAAAAAAAAATGCAAAGGAAGGTTTTATTAACCCTGAGGAAAGATAATTTCTGTACTTTACAGAAATTCAAATCATTCCTTTAAAGTGAAAATAAAGGTGCAAAACCAGACACCTCCTGTAAATGAGACCATAGCACCTTCTCACAATTACCATTCTCCTCTCAATGCTCAACAGACATTCGGCACTTGATTGAAAGGAGCTTGTAACACCACATTCACGTCCCCTCTCTCTAGAACAGAAACACCAAAATGGTGATGCTCAGAATCCTTACACTTATATAAAAAGGATGTTATTTCCAAAAACAAGGTGGAGAAGACTCAGTATGTGTGTCTCAGGAGTAACCATGCTAGCCTCTCTCATGAAGAGCATCACTGATAAGTAAGCTGAGCTCCAAATATACAGAAGAACTACACAGCACTAAAAAACCAAGAACAGCATACACCACAGAAACTAAGCGCTCAACGCAATCTGTTCCCTATACAGATATTTATGTCTGGATTTTAATTTTAAACTAGCAAACAAGTATGTTTTATATCTGTAACTAACAAATAATCTATAGGCACAAATATTTCATGCAAATATCGCCACATCAACCATCAGTACTCAGATTCTAGAGTACCTGGAATACATAGGAACTTCAAAAATGCATTAGATCTTTTTCCTAACTGTTTACTAATCCTGTGCACGTTTCCGACTGTAATGATGTCAAGTGGATTGGTGGCTTTAAAAAACATTAATTCATTTAACTGCTTGTGCTATGCATGAAAGGTCCTTGGTTTACATAAGGGTCACACGAACCTACACAAGATCTCTTATACAAAATGTTAGGTGAGAATAGAACTGAAAGGTTCCTCTGAGTCTGGAACCCAAGGCCTCACTGTCCTTCTCCTTTCTAGGTAAAGGCCTAAGCCTCAGACTGGTACAAACATACTTTAGGTTTTTGGTTTTTTTAAGACTTAAACAACAGCAATATAATTAATAGAAAAGTGTGTTTTCCCACAATATTTTGAGGTGCATTCTCAATAACAGGACCTCAAAGCAATCGAAGGCATCAAAAAGGGAGAAAAATCTCTCCCTTTCTGCTCCAGATATATTATGAGCCATCGAATCCAGCTCCAGAGACTCTTGAGGAAAGTATTGCAAAACTCCTCAATCATTCTGAAAATATCTAGCCCTCATATACTGTCCTGTCATTTTGTTAGCCATAAATTATGTTTGCCACACAGAACAACAATTCAGTATTAGCCTGACGATTGATGTATGAAATGTCCTCTGTCCCGCAGCAAGGATGCAAATTATATATATTTTTGCCTGGTGTAAAGATTTGGTTATATGAACATCCTGCTGCTCATGTGCTGAAGCACTGATTCTATAATTATGTTGAATCCATAGGCAGAGTGGTTAGTTTTCAAAACTGTCCCAACATTAGAGAAAATACATCAGCAGATGACTGAACAGGAATGTTAAGTCAGACTCATACATCAAAGTAAGCTGTTGCTTGGATGATGCATTACACTAAAATTATTCCTATATATCAGCAGAGAATTGTTGTTCTAATGATGCATTTGTGTAATACATTATTAAAGTGAGACACAACAATGATGGATACCTCAGAAGTTAGCTTAATTCAAGGGAGAAAGAATCCAGGTGCAGATTCAGTCATTACAGGATGAAACCCAACACACACACACAGCATACTGCAAGACACCTTCTTGGCACCAGGTGAAAAGGGTGAGACTACAGTAAATTTTCTGACAATATTTCCAGTGCCTCGGGTTCTGAGTTTGACCCTGTCCAGGGACCTGGGCATTTCTGAAAAGGATGTACACTGATAATGGCTCCCAAAAAGCTGAGGAACTTGTCACTTTTGAGAAATTGGCTACTGCACAGTATTTCTTATGCAGCGACTGCCACGAATATGCACCTTCAGCTCGCATTTTCCCTTCCTCCTGCTCCCCGACCCCACCTTTCTATGCAATTTATGTTCTTTCCATCTGCAGTTGCACCTGAAAATGCTCGTTTCACCAGACTTAGTATCTTCTTCTCCTTATTAGTCTTTCATAGACATAATAGTATCACCAGCTGGGATAGGCTTACGAAGATATGACTTAGACCAACTTCATTTAAGTTGCATAAAATCTGACTGTCACAAAAGAAACATAACATAAAATGGGCTCCTGAAATCTCAACCTACATTAAAACCTGTTAATTTGCCCCAGGCCCCGGGCCCTGCAGGGGCCCCCACGAGAGTTTTTCAGGGCCCCTGGAGCGGGATCCTTCACTCACTCCAGGGGCCCTGGAAAACTCTCACAGGGCCCGAGCCCCCGGAGCTTCTTCCGCTCCGGGTCTTCGGTGGTGGGGGATCCTTCTGCCTCGGGCTGGAAGGACCCTCTGCCGCCAAATTACCACCAAAGCAGGATCCGCCACCGAAGTGCCGGGTCTTCTGTGGTAATTCGGCAGTGGGGGGCCCCCCCCGCAGGTCTTTGGGGCACTTCGGCAGTGGGTCTCACAGCGGAAGGACCCCCCACCGCCGAATTACCGCTGAAGCGGGGGCCCCCACCACCGAAGACCCCAGGCCTCCTGAATCCTCTGGGCGGCCCTGCCTGGACGTCCTAGCAGAAGTAAAATGCAAGCTACTGCTTTAGGCCTTTTATATGGCTGAGTCAGGCCCACTGCCTCAGTTCCTGTTGAATGCTTATCTGTGACTCTTTAAATTAGCCATTGCAGGACTGGCTGCTACTAGGGTGACCAGATGTCTCAATTTTATAGGGCTTGTTCTGATATTCGGGGTTTTGTCTTTTACAGGCACCTATTACTCCATCCCGATTTTTCATACTTGCTATCTAGTCACCCTAGCTGCTACCTAATAGAAGCTGTTATAAGGGAGTGGCTGGTTTAATCTGTTTAACAGATTCTGGATTAAGTGAAAAGACGTCACTGCCATTTTCTCAACTATGGGTTGATAATATGGCCGGAAGAGAGAGATTTAGCTTTCCGGGTAAGACTCCAGACTCCCCTCCCCTCTAGATAAGCTGCAGCCAGAATGCATCATTCAGGTATCTGCTGAGAGTTGCATATATAAATCTGTACACAGGGATCAGTTGTTGTGCACATAAACAACTTTGATTGGTCCTGCACAAATGCTGTATGTTCTTGAGTACCATTTACTAGCACATTGCCTATTAAGAGACCTGAGTTGAAAGGAAGGAGAGGAGCGCGGTAGAACCCCTTTGATCATCCTTCATGTGGCAGGTGATCTTCAGTGGGATTACCCCTAGGGAAGGGAAGGCAGGGGGGGGGTGAGGAGGATCATGATGGTTAATAGTTGGCTGAGAGTGGTGTTAGGGAGAGGGGGATGTATGGGCACTGGGAGGCTTTGGCTTTGGGGACAGACAAACTCTCTCAAGGGATGGCTCCCACCTAAGTAGAAGAAGTAGACTTCTAGAGGGAGGCTGGCTCATCTGATTAAAGCTGAGGACAGCAAGATAACAGATATAGCCAGAGGAGAGCCTCATCCAGGATAGTGGGTGGTGTATAGGGGACCTAGCTTATCTAGCTTAGGATAGGGAGCTCTTTTTTAATTTTTTACACTAATAGAACTAATATGATCTGCTGGATCATGGGGGGACCTTTCGGATATATTTGGGAAACAAATGCTAGTAATAATAATAGGGCTCAGCTTTTTCCTAGACGTGATAGCTAATGAATTTTTCATCAAGGTTGCTGAACTGACGAGGGGGATGCCATTTTAGATTTGATTTTGGTAAATAAAGGGGGGATAATCAATAGTGCATCTGAGACTAGGGTGTATGATTTCAAAGAATTATAGCCTGTTAGTCTAACATCTGTAGTAAAAAGTCATGGAAAAAATCTTAAAGAGAGAATGGATGTTTAAGAGGATGAATTCAAACTAGAACAGGTACAAAAGAAGGGCCACTAGAATGATCCGAGGAATGGAAGGCCTTTGAAAGGAGACTAATTTTCCTCCAGGGAAGATTAGCCTGCATCTTGCAGGAGGTCAGACTAGATGATCATGATGGTCCCTTCTGATCTTGAATTCTATGATTCTATGATTCTATGAACATGCATACAGCATCTCTTCTGTGGAGCACTCTCCTAACAATCCCCAAATTCTCTAGTCTGGGCACACCTTAATGGGGACACTCAGGAAAGTTAAAGTGAATTCATTAGAGATGTGAATTTAGTGTTCATTAGTTAAAGCACATCAAACCCCTGTGTGGATGCTCTCATTCAGAAGTAAAGTGGCCTTAGATTGATTTTGCTTAATTATTCACACTCTATTCAGCTTAACCTTCCTGAGCGTCCCTGTCTACACACATTCTCGGAGGGCTAAAGAAACTGATTATCTCTTTCATGGTCTGGGGAAGGAATGAAAAGAGACAACACTGCAGTGATTTGGGGAGACACATATGCATTATTAAGAACCATTCATATTCTTCTGATCACACCCACATGTGCACTGATCAGAAATGGTGTGCAGGGCAAGGAAGGCAGGGATATCTGCAAAGTTTGGATAGCATTCTCACTCTCCCTTTTCAGGAGCTCATCTTCTGTACAAGAGAAAAGAAAGAAACTCCATTCTTTGGTATGAAAGTACCCCGGGGGTATAGGTGCCGATTCTGTGGGTGCTCCGGGGCTGGAGCACCCTCGGGAAAAAATTAGTGGGTGCTCTGCACCCACCAGCAGCCAAGCTCCCCTCACCCCCTACCTCACCTCCTCCCCTGAACTCACTGCGTGCCCGTTCCTCTGCCTACCTCCCAGCACTTGCTGCCGCCAAACAGCTGTAGCAAGCTCTGGGAGGAAGGGGGAAGGAGTGGGAACATGGCACGCTCAGGAGAAGAGGCGGAGCCGGGATTTGGGGAAGGAGTCAGAATAAGGGCGGGGAGGAGGTGGAGTTGGGGTGGGGACTTTGGGGAAGGGGTTGGAATGGGGGTGGGTCAGGGCCCCATTCCAACCCCAGAAGGGAGTCAAGCACCCACTGGCACCAGTAGAAGTCAGCACCTATGCCCCGGGGACCTTTCCCCTCTGCCTCTTCCTATTTCAAATAGATTCACTTATCAGGACAAGTCACCTATCAACTCATTTTAGGGAGGTTTTCCCCTTCACAAATTTGCATCACATGGAGTTTTTCCACACCCTGCAACCATTGGACTTACTGAACCTTCTGCTGCAGGAATTAAAGGAATGTAACTGCCATTGGAAAGCTCACTGGTGTAGATCTTGGAGGAGAAAGCAGCTTATTATGATAAGAAGAAAAATAAGGATCATATTTAATTTGTTTAAAGAAAAAAATCATAGAATATTAGGGTTGGAACAGACCTCAGGAGGTCATCTAGTCCAATCCCCTGCTCAAAGCAGGACCAACCCCCAACTACATCCTAGCCAGGGCTTTGTCAAGCCAGGCCTTAAAAACATCTAGGGAATGGAGATTCCACCACCTCCCTAGGTAACCCATTCCAGTGCTTCACCCACCCTCCTAGTGAAATAGTGTTTCCTAATATCCAACCTAGACCTCCCCCACTGCAACTTGAGATCATTGCTTCTTGTTCTGTCATCTGCCACCACTGAGAACAGCCTAGCTCCGTCCTCTTTGGAACCCCCCTTTAGTTAGTTGAAGGCTGCTAGCAAATCCCTCCTCACTCTTCTCTTCTGCAGACTAAATAGCCCCAGTTCTCTCAGCCTCTCCTCGTAAGTCATGTGCCCCAGCCCCCTAATCATTTTCATTGCCCTCCACCGGACTCTCTCCAATTTGTCCACATCCTTTCTGTAGTGGGGTGGGGGTGGGGAGAGAGACCAGAACTGAATGCAATACTCCAGGGGTGGCCTCACCAGTGCCAAACAGAATAATCACCTCCCTTGATCTGCTGGCAATGCTCCTACTAATACAGCCCAATATGCTGTTTGCCTTCTTGGCAACAAGGGCACACTGCTGACTCATCCAGCTTCTCATCCACTATAATCCCCAGGTCCTTTTCTGCAGAACTGCTGCTTAGCCAGTCAGTCCCCAGCCTGTAGCGGTGCATGGGATTCTTCCTTCTTAAGTGCAGGACTCTGCACTTTTCCTTGTTGAACCTCATCAGATTTCTTTTGGCCCAATCCTCCAATTTGTCTAGGTCACTCTGGACCCTATCCCTACCCTCCAGCATATCTATCTCTCCCCCAAGCTTAGTGTCATCTGTGAACTTGCTGAGGGTGCAATTCATCCCATTATCCAGATCATTAATAAAGATGTTGAACAAAACCGGCCCCAGAACCAACCCCTGGGCACTCCACTTGACACTGCCTGCCAACTAAACATTGAGCTGTTGATCACTACGCGTTCAGCCCGACAATCTAGCTAGCTTTCTATCCACCTTATAGTCCATTCATCCAAACCATACTTCAACTTGCTGGCAAGAATACATGCTTCCACCCATTTGTATTTTTTGATCCTTGAGTAATTCACTGCAGCCTGAGAGCACTTACTCAGACATACGGTTTCTGGTGATTTCCCGCCCCCCCCCCCTTAGAATTTTGTTCAGTCAAAGATCACATTGGCAAATGAAATATTTAAACTTGCTCTTATCTTCCAAGTGCTCAAGATGGATTATAATTTATCTCTGCAATATTTTAAAATTAAAATTTTAATTAAAAATGCTGTTCAGTTGTAAAGGTCTTAATCTTTCCTATGTTGCTCCTGCTCATCTGTCTAGATCTGCTGCTTTTTGCAATTACTATTTTCTACTATGGTGACCAGACTATTTGGGGAATTTTGCACTTTCTTATTAGAGTTAGTGTCTCAGTTTAGAACTGTTGTGCAGAGGCCAGTACTGTTCAGTTGTCCAAGGTAACAAAAGTCCAACTCAGCCTGTTACATAAACTTGTTTATGGAAGTTGGCAAAAAATGGGGGCAAAGATGGTACAAACTGGATTTTTTAGGTTAAAAACTGTGATAAGAGGACTTCAAGGCTCCTGGTAATGTCACAGGCTTGTATGACAATGAGCCGAAAGGTATCAGAAATGGGATGAAATGTTTATAGTCAAAATTGCTGGAATGTGTTTTGATTGGTTAATTTTAATGGGATGAGGTTGCCACACCTGGGAATCCTGCATGGGAAGGGGAAGGAGGGAACTAATGACACAGGTGGGAACTGAAAGAAGCAAGATTTACCATCATGGTTGCTACCCTACTATTTCCCTTCACGATCCACCACTATACCACCAGGCATTCACCGTCCTGATCCTGAAAGATGTCCTGACCAGAGAGAGGTAATCAGATGATATTTTCACCTCTAACAGTTTCAGCTACATCTCAAACACCACCTGGGATGTGAGACTTGGGTACCTATTGTCACCTCATTTTGCGTATGTCATTTTCCCTTTCCTGCCTTATTTCTTCTCTTTTCTATCTTTCTCCTTTTGTCTTTTATTTAAAAAGAGTCCGGCTTAGCCAGCCAAGAGGCAAAACAACTCCCTCTTTTGCAACTCTGTTGCCCAGAGAGGCAGCTAAAAACAATACCTTCACTAGCCCAATGCTGGCACAGGTTTGCCAGGTTTTAGAGTGACTGATCAGACTGTATGCTGGGCCCATGTTTCTGTGGCAGCGAGAACGCCAGAGACAGAAAATACATTTCCTAGCTTTGCTATTCTTTTCTCTCCCATTCTGTACGGATTTGTCTTATAACGTCTTCAAGAAAATAGGATAATAGCAACAACCGCTTCAGGCGACCCTAAACTGACATTTTCTCTTTTTCCCATAAAAGGACAGTTAATACCATCTAAAAGACTGTCAACAGGGGGCTTTCCTAGATAAACCTCTCTACAGCTACAGGGAAATGGGGATACTGATAAAATGAAAGCCTTATTTATTACTTTACATTTCAAAGTGCCTTAACTGTTTTGCCTTCTTTTTCTGTGTTTTCAATTACAGATTTAAAAGATTTTTAAATGGTGGTTATACTGTAAGTGTACACCAGCAATAACTTGACACAAAACCCCTAGACAACACCTAACCATTTAATGGAATTGTGAAGGGGTTTCATTAATAACTTATCCTATGTTGGCCCCAATACACCCATTTTTCAACACAAAAGACTTCATGACTCAGAGCTTCAGAGAGATATCGATAGATGTAGGTTGTTCAGTACGCATGTATGCACATACACATGAGATACCGCATATATATTTAATTATATATTGATAGAGATATGGGATTTGAGAATCCTACCATAAATATATTGCCGATATACAGATAATCAGTCTGGCAGTAAAATGGCCACACTGCATGGACTCAACAATCAAGAGAAGTAGCAAGGCCATTGTATTTCACAATATTGTGTCCTAATATTCATGCCTGCAAACACTGAGGTTGAGAGGCACAGAGACATTGGCCGTTCAACTCCTACCTGCCCGGAGATTAACTTCAAAAGACAGCTGGGGGTGGAATAAAGGTAATTATGGATCAACAGGAACAATCATTATTATTGCAGAAACTAAAACAAAAAACAAAAACACTTTCATCTTCAGTAAATGATTCCAAATCTTGGCAATGAGTTAGCAATAAAATCCTGGGAACACCACCCTTCATATTTCAAGGACTTTTTCTTCTGCAAGAACTTGAGCATTGCAACATTCGAGTATTGCAAAGTACTAGAAAGGAAGACATAGCATATAGGGCTCGTCAAAAATTTTCCATCAAAACCATTTTTCAATGGAAAATTGCATTTTTGAATAAACTAACTCTTTGTACACAAAATATCCACTTTTCAAAGACAATTTTGATTTTTCAACAAAAAATGAATGCCTGAAAATGGAAATATTTTGCTCAAATATATTGAAGTTTTCATCAACAATTTCTGACTATTCAAATCAAATTTGAATAAAAAAAACATTTTTCAGTGGAAAATAAGGTGACTTTTTGACCAGCTCTGATGGTATGATTATACTCAAGAAAAATTAATTTCACTTTATACAAATCTAAACCTAAAGGCAGGGAACCTACATATGAATGATTCTAGCACACTCTATCATGCTGCAAGATATAAAGCTGATAGAGCAGAGACCTGAGTAAAAAGCAATTCAACTCTCAGCCTGCATCTCTGAAGCAGTCTTGCCTGACAAGTATTTCAGACTCAGAGGACTAAACCAAATCTTCAGGGAATCTTGCAATTACTTAGTGCAGAGAGCAGAGAAATCAGAGTTACAAAACTAAATGCTGTGAAGGCCAAAACTATAACAGGGTTAAAAGAAGAACTAGATAAGTTCATGGAGGATAGGTCCATCAATGGCTATTGGCCAGGATGGACAGGGATGGTGTCCCTAGCCTGTTTGCCAGAAGCTGGGAATGAGCGACAGGGGATGGATCACTTGATGATTGCCTGTTCTATTCATTCCCTCTGGGGTACCTGGCATTGGCCATTGTCGGAAGACAGGATACTGGGCTAGATGGACCTTTGGTCTGACTCAGTATGGCTGCTCTTATGTTCTCTATAGCAGTTTTGCATTTTTGTGAGTTATTTATTGATGCTAAAGTACCATAAGTTAAAGAAGTGGAGACAATGAGCTCAATCCTCATGTCTGTCCAAGTTGTTCTTGACAGAGGAACTCGGGACTGAGGAAGGCGGTGCCCCAAAGCCACCTTTCCATTCCCACAACCCCTTTAGGCGGTGGCATAACTTAGAGCAGAATACATCAAGGGAATCCTCAGCTGCCCTATTTGGTCAGCTCTCATCTCCTGGACCAAGATGGGGCCAGGATATTTCTCTATTAATGTTCACCAAGTAATCCTTAGTCTTGACTATGTGGTTACCCAATGAATTATTTAAGAATGTGCCCCTTGCCACTATAACAATGCTAATGGTTATTCAGTTAAAGTCAAATCCAGGATCTAGGACCCAGCCCAAGAATCTTGTAAATCTATTACAAGTAAGAGAGATTTAAAATCACAAAAGAATGGTGACTGGTGAAACTTTCTTACTGAAAGACTTTTGGTAAAGGAATTATCTGACTGTGTCAGTTGTGATCTTGCATTTTCTTCATATAAATTGAACTGAATCGCCCAACTGAATCCATGAAATTGCTATTATGCAACCTGCAGTTCAGCCAGTGAAGCAATTCAGATGAGAATGAAACAAAATATTTAAAGAAAAGCAAGAAACGTTTATATTTCAGAATGGCTCAGTTGGTTGCATGACCATGCACAACCTGGTGCCCAGTTAAAACTCTGGTACTTGCCAAAGACCTATCACTACATCGTCACCATCAGGATCAGTCACTGGCTGCCTCTTTTGGTATTAAATAAGAGTGACACATTTTAATCAAGGATGAAACAGAGAAAACATAACTGCCCAAAATGCAGGCTGATTTAAACTGTCATAAACAGGACAATGGGCTTTATCTAGACATTTCTACCATCCATCACCATTGTATCCAAGTCCCTCACACGATTCAGTACCGAACATTCCATTTTTCTTTCCTTCCTTCTCTCCCCTATTGATCAGAATCCATTTGTTTTGCTTGATTTTGCTGTTGCTGATGATCGTTTGAGGGTGGGGGTTGGTTTGCTGTTGTGGAAAGGCTAGGTCAGTGAAGAGATATATGCATTTTTTACTGGTGAGTTTATCAACCATTTTAATGTCTGCCAGAAAGTTTCCTCTCCCATACTCACCTGTTTTGTTCCATTGGAAGGTAGTTGTCGTGGGAAGTCATGGCTGCAGAGGGGGTGAGTCCCTGAGATGGCCTGGTCCAATACCATTAAGTTCTCTAAATGTCAGAGCTGAAACCTTGAGCTTGGCTACATAGTCAATGGGGGGACGCTAGTGAATGGAGCTCAGGAGTCATGTGCTCTTGGTATCTTATGTTGTCAAATAAGCAATTTACTGCATTCTAAACCAATCAGAGCTTTCTCGTGATTGGTGGGTTCATTCTTTAGAGCAATTGCAATAAACATGCCTAAAAGTCACAAATGCATGGATCACCATGGCTAAATCTGATCAGATGGGCACAGTGTTTTGGTCAGCCACAGATAGAAAGCAGCGCTTTTAGCTAGCTGTATTGCCAGTAGTAGTGAGGAGTCGAGAAGGATGCCTAGGCTGTGGATCATCTTGGCAATTGGAGGGCAGATACCCTCTGTGTAGGAAGCAAACTTTTCAAAGCATTTCCTTCTCACCACCAGCACTGCACCCCCATCTTGCCTGGGTTCAGCTTCAACCAAATAATAGTCACTGCTTGATCTGGGATCTCCCATACTGCACTGAGCTCATTTTAAATCAACAGGTTCCTTACAAAACTACAATGACTGCAAATGACTATACTGGCTCCATGGATGCAACTGCTCCTCCTGTGTTCTCAAAAACTGAACTGGTACTTTGATAATGGATGGGGCCTATTCACATACCTCCCAACTCTTCAAGTGGCTACAGTGGGACACAACTGGTCACCACCAATCCCTGGGGAGCCATCCTCACTGTAGCCACCGGCCCCAGCACCTCGCCTTCCAGCCCAGTCCACTCTAGTGTAGTGTCACTGCCTCCATCCCTGAGCCCCCAGGCAGCCACTGAGCATGCCAAGGAACAGCTGAAGCCACTGCCCTCGCTAGTTCTGTTCCGGCCAATGCTACACACCCTGCAAAATGTGCGTACAGCTGTTCGCAACACTGAATGTGGGAAATGTTCTATTTCAACTGGGACAAGGAGCCTGGGGCCGGGGAGGGAGGGGTCACAACAGGACAGTCTTGTGAAACTCAGGACTGGGGGAGGTATATACACCCTGAGCTATGCCTGTAGGACTCCTCTAAGACAATCTCCACAGGATGTGGTAAAGAGAGCCAGACATACACAAGCCAGTATTTCCCCTGTCTGTAGAAAGGGAGGCTAGATCCCACATTTTACTTTAGAAACTACCCAGGGCACCAGTGCAGATATCATGGGTCAGTTGCTCATTCAGTGTAAATTAGCAAAGTTCCACTCACATCAACAGCATTGCTCTCATTTACAACAGTACATCAAACTCAGTAAAGAATCTCGCCCTACAGGAGTGATTTGAGTTATGTCTCCTCCTGCCAATATGGTGGCTGTACGCCCCCACCTTATCCTTGTGTGGCTGATAAAATACATGCGGCAGGTCCCACATCCCACCCTGTCATTGTTTTCCTTTAGAGTGGAGGCAAAGCAGACCCTGCAGTGTATCCCCAGGCCCATCCAGAGCCAAACAGATATTTGGATCAGAAAAGGGCAGTTTTGCCCAATGTATTTTGAATGAGGAAAGCACAGGAACCCACCCTATACCTTTAAATTCATTTGTCCCAACTGTTCAAATGAGTTTTTTGACACCACTACTGCCACCATGACAACATGGTAAGTGGAGATGCCACAAGCAATCACAGGGTAAAAGGGGCTTTGATTTAAAGGTTTTGAGTGTGAACCAAGCAAGGTGTTCTGGGCCCTCAAATCACTTCAGTGGGAGTCACAGGTGCGCAGCATCTGGCAGGATTGAAACAAAAAAAATGGAGGGAAAGAATTTCTCTTGCAAAACACCTTCTCCTGACTGTAAACTTCCATGTCTGTTCTGCTTCCTTCTTTGTATACAGTTTAACTAGACTTCAACTGTGCCTAATACTGAGAGACCTTTCCCGTCCCTTTTACACATTGGCCAAGTTCCTGACCTTTCCGTATGGCAATACTCATAGCTCACATTGCCAGTTTTTGACAGATGATTTGCTGCTCTGGAATTAGATTCAGCAGATAAGAAGTGAGCATTCAGAGGACACAAAGTGGCCCTAATGTTCTCCATCTCTAACAAGAATAGGTGCTATTTCACATGTGATGTGATTCATTAAGGCAGCCAGAGAGAGAAGCAGGATGCTTTGCGCTGCTGAGTCACTGGCATCCAGTGAAGGTAACTACTACAGCCCGGGGTAGTGCAGAAGCCAGGAAAGTTTGCCACAATAGCAGGACCATTCCCCCGCTTACAATTGCACTGAACTACTTGTTCAGTTATAAGCATGTTAAAGATCAGGAAGGATCCCTCTCCTGAATAGTTAAGACTCTTAGTGTATGTCTACACCAGCGGTTCTCAAACTGGGGGTCAGGACCCCTCAGGGGGGTCTCCAGGTTATTACATGGTGGGTCACGAGCTGTCAGACTCCACCCCAAACCTTGCTTTGCCTCCAGCATTTATAATGGTGTTAAATATATAAAATAGTGTTTTTAATTTATAAGGGGAGGGGGGGGTCGCAATCAGAGGCTTGCTATGTGAAAGGGGTCACCCGTACAAAAGTTTGAGAACCACTGGCCTACACTGCAATACGACACTGGTGGCGGGGCCACATCAGCTGACTTGGGCTCAGGCTGCAAGGCTATAAAATCTCAGCATAGACATTCTGGCGCAGGCTGGAGCCCAGGCTCTGGTTGGAGGATGGGTTCTGAGGCCCTGCGAGGAGGGAGGGTTAGCCCGAACACCTACACTGCAATTTTATAGCTCTGCAGTGTGATCTCTGAGAGCCCGAGTCAGCTGACACAGGCCTGCCACGGTTGTTTCATTGCAGTTAGACATATCCTTGGGCCTTGAGTCTCCTCTTATTTACATAAGCATTCCATTAACATAAGTCAGGAGCACCCCATTGAATTAAATGGAATTACATCAGTGTAAGTGAGAGGAAAAATCAGGCCCTTACAATCAAATTCTACCCCTAGGAAGATGCAATTGATAAATGGGCCTTGTACCCACGTATCTGATGGCAGACTTTGCCTCTCAGTAGATTTTCTAACTGGATAAAATGATTTTTTCTACTAGATTCTCCTTTTCCTTGAAATAAAATATTTATTATAATTTACATGATCATTCCCTGATCTGAGGGCTGTTGGTATAGCTCTGCAGGTTTAAAAACTACTGAAAACCTTTCAAAGGCGCTCTTAAGATTTAAAGTATCGTGAATTGTCCACTGCAGTTACACAAGGTGAATGCTACCTGATGCTTGACTGATTGACCTGGTTGATGTTTTACATAATTTTAAATCCTTTTCAACATTTTAAATTGCATTAGTAGATTGATATATAAAAAAACTTTGCTGTATAAAAATGTTCAGAATATTTTCCACCTAAGGAAAAGCCTAATAAACTGCATTCAGGTTTACATTTAAACAACAACAAAATCTTAAACACTGAAAACCCATAATTTAAGTTGCTAATCAAAAGAAGCAGTGAGAGGCAGAAAGGCATCCTTTAAAAAGTGCAAGTTAAATCCTAAAGGAAAATAGAAAGGAGCATAAACTCTGGCAAATGAAGTGTAAAAATATAAATAGGAAGGCCAAAAAAAGCATTTGAAGAACAGCTAGCCAAAAACTCAAACATTTTTTTGCTATTACTTTTTAAGTACATCAAACTCAGAAAGCCTGCTAAACAACCAGTGGGGCCACTGGACGATCGAGATGCTAAAGGAGCACTCAAGGACAATAAGGCCATTGCGGAGAAACTAAATGAATTCTTTGCATTGGTCTTCCTGGCTGAGGATGTGAGGGAGATTCCCAAACCTGAGCCATTTTTTTTAGGTGACAAATCTGAGGAACTGTCCCAGATTGAGGAGATTTTGGAACAAATTGATAAACTAAACAGTAATAAGTCACCAAGGCCAAATGGTATTCACCCAAGAGTTCTGAAGGAACTCAAATGTGAAATTGGACAACTAACAACTGTAGTCTGTAACCTATCATTTAAATCAGCTTCTGTACCAAATGACTGGAGGATAGCTAATGTGATGCCAATTTTTGAAAAGGGCTCCAGAGGTAATCCCGACAACTACAAGCTAGTAAACCTGATTTCAGTATCAGGCAAACTGATCGATAATATACTAAAGAACAAAACTGTCAGACACAGATGAATGTAATTCGTTGGGGAAGAGTCAACATGGTTTTTGTAAAGAGAAATCATGCCTCACCAATCTACTAGAATTCTTTGAGGGAGTCAACAAGCATGGGGACAAGGGGGATCCAGTGGATATAGTGTACTTAGATTTTCAGAAAGCCTTTGACAAGATCCTCATCAAAGGCTCTAAAGCAAAGTAAGCTGTCATGGGATAAATGGAAAGGTCCTCTCATGGATTGGTAACTGGTTAAAAGATGGGAAACAAAGGGTAGGAATAAATGGTTAGTTTTCAGAATGGAGAGAGGTAAATAGTGGTGGCCCCAGGGGTCTATACCGGGCCCAGTCCTATTCAACATATTCATAAATGATCTGGAAAAAGGGGTAAACAGTGAGGTGGCAAAATTTGCAGATGATACAAAACTATTCTTCCCCCTCCCTGGTTCCTTATCCCAGTGTCTTTGCCCAAACAGTCATAGTTCTCACCCTGCACCCCCGCTCCTTGTCCAATCTGTTTCGCCTCCCCCCACACTCATTTCCCTGTGACTGGTTCCTAATCCTAATCTCTTTGTCCCGCCATTCCTAGTCTCCTAGCTCCTCATCTGGTATCAGTGCTCACCCCACCCCACCCCTGGCTCCCAGTATCCCCATTTCCCTCACCAGTTCCCAGTTCTGTCCCTATCTCCCTACCCCACTATTTCCAGCCTCACCTCCCAACCCCAGCTCCCAGTCTCCTTGCCTACCCAATTCCAGCCTCCTCTCCTCACTCTCAGGCTCAGTGTCCTTGCCCAGCCAGTCCCAGGCACAATTTCTTTCTTCACTCCATCCAGTCCCAGACTTGCAAGATTCCTGATCCCCATCTATTCCTTTCCCTCCTCTCTGGTCTGGCTTGTGGTCAAATCAGACTGCTTTTCTTCCTCTCCCACCCTGCCTAAGTTCCAGTAGTGGGTCACTGAAAGCACAGAAGAGACAAACCCATTGCAGTGGGGACAGAAGCTTCAGAGATTTTAGCTGCTAAAGTTGAAATCTCTACTTAGCATGGGAAAACTGCAGTTTTTCAAAGGCTTATAAAACTCAGCCAAATTTGGACAGATTTTCACCAGGATGGCAAAAGGCACACCTCTGACACAAAGGCCATCCCCTGCCAAATCAGTGCTCTGCAGCATGGACGTGCTAGTGTTGTTCAAAGAAAAGTTTGCCCAGGGGCAGCGCTGGGGGGCATTTGGGAGCTATCGCCACCCCAAAATTTGCTTTAGCGCACAAGCAGCTGCCACTCTCCAGCAACTGAGCTCTGAAGGCAGAGGGAGAGAGTGGCAGCTGTGGGCCAGGCGCCCAGCTCCAGCAGCAGGAGAGAAGTAAACCCAGGTGGATGGCAGGGATGCCTGAGAGCAGCCCATGTCGCTGCCCATCAGTACGCTGCCCAGGGCAGGTGGAGGGTCCGGGGCTCCCCACAGTGGCTCAGACTGACCCGTTTCAGGCCAGGCTCCTGGGCCCCACCCCCTGCGGTTGCTGTTCCCCAAGGGCTCTGCCAGCCCCGAAGCTGGGTCCCCCCAGCCTGGGTGACTCTTACCAGGTGAAAGCACTGCCCACACCATCTGGCTCCAGCTTCTGGCCTCCAATGGGGCCAGGGGGTTGGGCCTGAGAAGGAGCAGAGGAGCAGAGGCTGGGGCCACAGAGTGGGGAGATGCCTCATGGGAAGGAGGGGGCTCTGGGCCACCTCAGCTCCCCCACTGGGAAGAGGCTGGCACAGCCTCTGAGTTTGCCAAAATCTTATAATATGGGCAAAACAAAACTAATTTTATATATATATATATATATATATATATATTCTCTAGTCTTGTTCTTGGAAACAATTGAACAATTTTGACTGAAATTTTTCAGAAATATTTAGCTTGACGCAGACACCTGGCATTTAAAATTTCAGCCCAGATGACTCAAACTTTAAGGTCAGAAGGGACCATTGTGATCATCCGGTTAAAGTTTGGCAAAGGTATAAGCAACTAAGAACAAGGTCTTACAATGAAAAGTGTTGGACAATTTTAATAATAAGCAGCATCACTTGCCCTGCCTATAATATCCCCACGGAAAGTAAATTGATATGCAAAGGAGATAGCTTTCCTAGGATCACTGAAATTTAAAATGCTCCATCTGCATCATGATGCAGAGAGCAAGAAAAGCAATGTATGCAAGAATGATTTTTAAGGCTGCAATTATTTAAAATTTGACTGTCACTCCATAAACCATTAATTGTAAATAGTGCCTGGTTAGCACAGGTGTTTCGTTCTCCTGTTTTCAACTCACCTCAAGAACATACCCAAACGTACCTGAAATTCATTAGCACTTCCAGCTTTCTTTAAATAACATTTTGAACTAACTTTCATCATCTTTCAAAATAAAACTTTGCCTGTCTTCCTGCCTGAAATAATTATCTGTGACTCATCAATTTGCACAGGACTCTATGAAATGCTCTCCATATTCTGAAGAAATTAAGTGCCTAATTTAATCCACATGTCTTCCTATGGGTTTTTTAATTATTCATTTCTCCATGAAAGCAGAAGGTTGCAGGTCTGGAGTTATTTATAGATGTAGAATCAGAGAACGGGACAAAAGTCACTCACTTGTTTTCCCCCCCCCAGGAAAAACTCAATACTGTCTGGGCGAAGTGTAAAGTATATTCAGGCACAAAACCAAAAAAAATTTTAAAAAAAATCTCAGGCAATCACATTTTAGAAGAACACAAGAATGATCCCCTAATGTCAGAATGAAACCTGGCAGCTCAATCAGTACCTTTCAGCCTCGTTTGCACACTTATCTACAATGAAGCATTGATACCATCAAATTGTTCTGACAGGGCATATACGTGAATTTTATCAAACAGAATGATGATGACAGGAAGTAACTAAACCTTTCGCAATCATGGCAGAACTCCACCAAGTTGTGATTTTTTAAAAAACAATAATCAGTTGGACAATTAGGTCTCTTTATAAAGGAAAAGATGTGTGGAGGTGCCCAACCAGAAACGTAATATCAGGGTGGTTTAGGTCTGGATAACATTCACCAGTATCCCTGTAAGTTTTTAAATTTGTCAGATTTCTTGCTTGGCATGTTGTTCATGTAACCCACTGGTAAGTGTTTTTACAGGTCCCCCTGTGCCCAATCGTTAGAGTGTGTGGGTATGTTTGCTAGTGGTTCATTTTACATGATGTGGAACAAAACATGCCATTGTAACTGTGACCAGGGTTCACCCTTAAGTTTGCAAACTGCACTGGCCTTAGAAAATGAATTCAGTTCCAGCTGCCTCATTGCTGACATAAGGCATTATCGCTCTTAATAAGATATGAAATAGGGCAGCAAGACTGATCCCAAGATTACAGAATTGGTGCTATCAGGAGCCATTATAAAAGTTTAATTTATGCTGTCTACCAAACTAAAGGAAATGCCAGGGGGAATCAAACCATGTGTGCAGAAACCTTAATTATATATCAACGGTGGGGTTACTTGATTCAATGCGAAATGAATGATAAAACTAGGGAGATTAAATTGTAGTTGTACTGTGTAAAAACAATTCTCTCACAAATGTAAAGCACTACTGTTACACTTGGAAGATAATTTATTTGTCCGCTCTGTAAGGTAACAAAACTCATAGCCTAGAAACATGGGACCAAATACAGTGTAATTTCCATGGATTGCAAGTGGAGTCACACTCCCTGATACCAACTATGACTATAGCCCCATAAAGTTAATCTTGTCTTAATTTATGAGTATAACATTCAGCATCTGCACTGTTTTTTTCAGCAGTAAAAAATTTCTCTCGATGCACACCCTCTATACCTCTCATTCATAGTCACCATTAGCCACTGCCATTTGTTCAAGTGGCCCCACCCAGATTGACACCTGAGGGTGCTTTAACCTCAGAATACTACCACAGGGACTTTAAATCCGATACTATACCCGCATAACAGGGAAGGAGGTTTAAAAATTAAAAATCACACACACATGTATACACATCATTCAATATTGTGTTGGGGATAGTGGCATTCTGGAAATGGACAAAGCTTCAAAGGGATCAATAGCTCTTTTCATACAAGAATATTTCTTATGTTCCTGCTAAACTGCATATACTCTAAACCCTCAGACAGTATTCCCATAGCTTTTTTAAATTCACAATGTAAGTTGGAAAGTTGTATTGATTTTTAAGCTTTTTCATTTAAATTTACTATGAAGACACACATGCATCTGGTTCCGCCTTTAGAGATGGGGACTGGCACACTATACAGTACTAATGAACTTAGAAAGCTATGAAAAGCTATAGGTTGTAATGTTTATAGCCATTATATGTTTAGGTTAACACAAGACATTACAAGTATAAATGATCCATTCCACTAACTATATTAGTATCAATGAGTGGAATTTATGAACTCAGTTATCACAAGCTGGCAACAAGCAGACACTACTGCAGAAAGGTCTCTTCAACTTTAGAGCCATGTTTAAGGTACACCTTTAAAAGAATAAGGCCATTGCTCCATATAGCTTTAAGGGAAGCCTATGTCTTTAATTGCTTCTGTGAATTTCACACTCTTGTGCTACGTGTAGCATAAGTAGCCAGGAGATGATCCTGCATGAAGTCTACAGTAAAGCTATTACTGTGTTTGCACTGCATGGGGACATATGGTGACGTTTCCTGTATATTGTCCTCATCTGGATTATCATCCAGTTATGTGTGCAAGCACACCACTTCGGCTATATTGCAGAAAACCAGCTCTAACTCTGAAGTCTCCACAGTATGTTCAAGCAAAGCTCCTCCAGTGGTATCTACTGACACAGTCATCTGAGGACTAGAAATCACTAAATGGATTTTTTCTACTCACTATCCCAACACGTCTCCTGATCCAAGCAAGAAATTAAATTTGCCTTTGCTGGTCATTATGGGTTTTTTTCTGTTAAATATATGCAAGTCCTACAGTGTTTCCAGGCTTTTCCCTTTTTAAAGGTCCCAATGCCATTACACCTCAAAGAAGGTTCTTACAGATGTCTAAATGTAGGCTCAGCTGTTGCAGCAACCATGGAAACATGCAAGACATCTACAGAACCAAGTTGTCTTATCTACAACTGATCCCCTACTCTACCTCCTTACTAAACCCTTAGCCCAGGTCTACCTACTTCATATTAGAAGATACCACAATTACAATGCAATTGCATTACTCCTACATCTAAAATACACCTTGTGTCAAGGTGTATAGCATGAAAGTAGAGTTACATACTGCAGTTATGCTCTCATTATAATATTCGTACACCTCATACAGGTCAGGGTGACTTTGGTACAAAAATGATTAAGCAGGGAGTTAGTATCTTTACATTTCATTAGTGTAAGTCAAGGAAGGCTGGTCTTGTCCAATGCCATATCCATTGGGATTCAGGAGACCTTGGTTCAATTCTGGGCCCAGCCACCGACTTCCTGAGTGACCCTGGGCAAGTCACTAGATCTACTATGTGCCTTAGCTCTCCACTTGTAACATGAGTGTGGTATTTCAGTACATACAGGAATGATAAGAGATTAAAATTTAGTACCAAATGCAATGTGGTCATATGGTGATGAGCTCCATGTAAATACACAGATATGTTGATCAGTGCACTTATGCCTAAAATATATTTTGGGGTGTGTGTTTGATATGAGTGATTATTAATAATAAATTATTATTATTATAGGGGGGAGGGATAGCTCAGTGGTTTATCGGGGGGAATAGCTTAGTGGTTTGAGCATTGGCCTGCTAAACCCAGGGTTGTGAGTTCAATCCTGAGGGTGCCATCTGGGGATTGGCCCTGCTTTGAGCAAGGGGTTGGACTATATGACCTCCTGAGGTCCCTTCAAACCCTGATATTCTATGATATTGTGGCGGGAGTCCCAGTCACAGACTAGGACAATATTGTTTTAGGTGCTGTACAAAACACTATAACAAAAGGACAGTCCCTCCCCCAAAGAGCTTACCATGTAAGTACAAGACAGGAGATAAGAGAAGGATATAGACAGACAAATGGGGGAGCACAAGGAAACAATGAGACCATGTTAGTCAGCATGATAGGCAGTGTCACAGCAAGATTGTATTAGCAGGGCCAGGGAAGAGGAGTTGCAGTAATCCAGGTGATGATGAGAGCCTAGGCAGGAATTTTAGCTGTGTGGATGGACAACAAAGTCTGGATCTTTGAGATGTTACATAGAAAGAACTGGCAAGATTTAGACTATATGACGATCAAGAGAGAGGGCTGAGTTGAAGATGATGGGCACGTTACAGGTAGGGTTGCCAACTCTGACTGAAGCTATTCTAGGAGATTTTCCCCTCCCCCCAATATGATGTAATATCATTTTCTTAAAATATCGTATTAAAATCTCCTGGATTGCTTTCAATGGTCACCAGGAAATCAATGCCAATTCTGGGAGACTCCAGGTCAATCCTGGAGGGTTGGCAACCCTAGTTACACGCCACATTGGCAGGGAGAATAGTGAAGTTGTCCACAGTGATTGAAAAAGGAAAGAGGGAAATGTGACGTTGTGCAGTCTATATGGTTTTATAAAAAATTAATAAGTGAATATAATGTAACTGGAATATGCTTCATGCAAAAGGTCTCTTGTAAGGTATCATTACAAAGCTTATAATCTACTGAGTGTAATCATCCTATTTGTATAAATGTATCACTCTTGTATCTGAAACAAGAAATATGAAATATAACTCTGAGGGCCTATTGTAATTATGTAAAGTGTGGGCCATTAATGGTGGTTTGGAATCTTGATGACTCCCATTAACTAGGACCATTGTCTGCAAATGGCTGTGTTTTACCTGTCTTCCTGTATAGGTGTGTGCTGGCAAGTGGGTGATCATGTCACCTGAACTGGAATCCATCTTTAACCTGGTGTCTTTCCATTGAGAAGGAGGGGGTGGGAACTCAGAGAGGGACAAAAGGATTCCTGCCTTATGCAAAAGATATATAAAGGGGTGGAACAGAACAAAGGGAGGAGAGGAGCCATCATGAAGAATCCCCTATCTGCCACCTGAGCTGGAACAAAAGCTCTACCAGGGGAAAGAATTGTGCCCAGGCCTGGAAGGTGTCCAGTCTGAGGAAAAAATTTACTGAAGCATCTCTAAGGGTGAGATTTTCTGTATTCAGTTTGATTAGACATAGATTTGCGCATTTTATTTTATTTTGCTTGGTGACTTACTTTGTTCTGTTACTACTTGGAACCACTTAAATCCTACTTTCTGTATTTAATAAAATCACTTTTTACTTATTAATTAACTCAGAGTATGTATTAATACCTGGGGGAGCAAACAACTGTACATCTCTCTCTATCAGTGTCATAGAGGGTGAACAATTTATGAGTTTACCCTACAGAAGCTTTATAAAGATTTATTTGGCTTTAGACCCCATTGGGAGTTGGGCATCTGAGTGCTAAAGACAAGTACACTTTTGTGAGCTGTTTTCAGGTAAACCTGCAGCTTTGGGGCAAGTAATTCAGAGCCTGGGTCTTTGTTGGAGCAGACGGGAGTGTCTGGCTCAGCAAGACAGGGTGCTGGAGTCCTGAGCTGGCAGGGAAAACAAGAGCAGACGTAGTCTTGGCACATCAGTTGGCAGCTCCCAAGGGTGTTTCTGTGATCCAACCCGTCACAGGAGAAAAGCCATTAAGCACTGTGTTTTGGCCATGCTGAGCATACACCAACACCTGGTCAACCATAAGGGGATGCCAGAGAGACAGGCTGAGATTTGGTTTGGTCTGGAACAGAGAGGCAGATCTGAGTATCATCAATATCTTAGTGCAAACAAGCTCCCTATAGTTTTTACTGAAAGATAGATAGGTAAAGTCAACACTGTAGCTCCCACCCATGGTAAAATTACAGTCCTTTGTCTGCTGTAGGACTTTACAGAAGGATAGCTAACACGCAGCAGTTATTCTGCAGTAATAAAAAACAACCCACCTTTTTTTAAAGCAGTGAAGACAAAGTCGTACAGACAGTAGGTGAATTTGGGTTTGTGGATGAGATTACCTGGAGACAGGATTTAAAGGGAGAAAAAAGGGACCTATAAAGGATTCAAGGAAGGGGAAGCCAAAACAAACTAACAAAACAAATCCTTTTAAAAGTTCAGAAGGCCCTTCTCTTGGATCTCCTCCTCCCTCCAAACCTGCAGTCAGCAAACAAAGGCAAGCTGTGGTCAGGATAATTCCCTGGAGCCTGAAACAGACCACAGCCCATAGCAGCCTGCATGGCTTCCTGTTCCCTCTCCTGCTCAGTTTGCTCTTCCTGTTCATTAGCTAGTCCCAGGGTGGAGCTGGATGCTTGACTAAGTGCTGGTTTACTTGGGCTGTAAGCTCCATACAGTTCCCTAAAGGGATAGTACACCCCACCAGAGAGACCAAGGATAGAGCCCCATGGAAACTACACAGAAAATTGGAGGTGGGAGGAAGAGGATGCTCCAAAAAAAACCTCATTGAAGGAGTGAGGCAGAGAAATGTTGCTGAGCTTTACAAACTACCTGTAAGCCTCTCTATGTTGGTACCCCCTCCCCCAGATTTACAGCTTGGGTTTTCTCCAGTGAAACGGTATTTTCACGCCACTATTGAAATGCAGCAATAAACATAGTCACAACATGCAATTTTCCAGTCGATTTTCCATCTTCATCTGTGAAAGAGCTCTACCATAAACAGTGACTCAAGAAGCCTCAGTGTTTTCTGCTGCTCTTTCATTGTGTCTGGTTTATATTCTTATATATTTTTAAATCCCTGTCATCCATTCTACACTTCACCTCACCTAGGAGTCTCAGCAAGAGATTTCCTCCATAATTCACAGGCAAGAGGTTCACAGCCATAAGCAGATACTATTCTCCAATTCAAAAACCAGATATATTGCCTCCCTTACAGTACACCAGGCTCACAGTGCAGTTTCCAACTACCTCACAATCAAGACTCTACTGTATAGTTTTTGCACAACATGAAACGTGTTGAATTGTAATTAGCAATATAAACGAGAACCTTGAAAACTGTATTATGCAAATACTGGGATAAACTGTGAAAATCACAACTGCACATTCGCTTTCTGAGCAATTCCTCAGACTCTTAAAACTTGCTTTCTCATTCTTTCACTTTTTAAAAAGCAATTTTTCTGAAAAGAGATTATTAAATTAGAATGAGATTAACATTTCCTCTCCCTGCAATCAAGTTCTTTGGGACTCAGGAAAGCAGAAATTTGCTTGATGGAACTGAGCAATTCAGTTACTTGATTAAAAAGACTAGACTGCTGACAAATAGGGGCACCAAAGAACTTATATTGAAGCTTTCATGTGCTAGCCCTTTAACTTCAAGCCAGCATTCAATAAGGATTGTGAATTAACTGATCAAAATGAACTGCACAGTTGGGCTAGAGATGGCTAACCTAATTAAGGTGAGAGTGTTTATTTAAAAAAAAAACAACAGAAATGATGTCCAACATATCCTCCCCATCTTCAAAACTATTTCAGTGGTTTACATGAGGAGAGCTTCAAAGAAAATGCTTAACCCAAACTATTCTATATCATGAAATAAAGCCAGCGACTACTGAAAAATAAATACAGATGCAATGGCCCAAAATGAGGACCTGGCTACAAAGTGATTTTTGGGCAATTCTCCCTTTGCTGGTCTAGTCCCAGTGCAATTATACCAACTGCATCACAAACTGGCCTCAGACATTGCTACCACCACGTCATCTAAATCTGCTTCAAGGGTGCTGTAATAAAAATGCCTGTGTCCAATCCTCACTAGTCTAAACCATTGTTGGCAATCCATACCAAGCAGTACTGCACTGGGGTGCTAGACCAACACTGGAGAATTACCTAAATTCTCAGTACAGCCTGGGTCAAATACAGTTCAGGTGTAATTCAGTTAACTTCAGTGGAATTATACTACCAATGAATATGGCCCACTGTATTTACCCTTAAATTGGAGCTCCTTAGTTAACACCAAAAGGCGTGGACATAGCACCAAAAACAAAGTGCACATTGGAATGCCATTAACAGCCAAGAGGAGGGAAGAAGAGGATTTATGGAACCTCTTGCCCCTACTTCTCAAAACCACCCACCCGCAGCAGCCCTAGTGGAAATCACAGCAGAAAATGTTCAGCAGCTCCCTACTGGTTCCAACTGGCAAATAGGAACAGAGATGAAATTATAACAGGGTAACCAGTTGCTTAGGTTACTGGATTTTCAGGTGAAGCCAACTGGAACCAAAGGAAGGAGCCCATCAGGTGTTTCCACCAGGGCGGGCATTTAGCATTCAAGAAAGGAATAGGAAGGTGATCTGGCTATGCTATCTGGATACTCCACAGTATAAAGGAGGCGTGGTTTTCTGGCAAAGAGGTGTGGTCAAGCCTCTCTCTGGTTAGCGTATATAGTCCATGAACAAGACTACACACTGATGGCCACTATATCCTCCCCACTTTCAAAACTATTTTAGTGGTTTACATGAGAAGAGCTTCAGCGAAAAGGCTCGACATGACCCCAAAATATTCTATGCCATGAAATAAAGCCAATGATTACTGAAAAATAAATAAATACAGATGCAATGGCACCAAGATGAGGACCTGGCTACCAAGTGAATTTTAAGCTATTCTCCCACTGCTGATCTAGACCCAGTACACCTACCACCACACCTTTTCCCTCCTCTTCTGTGCCCTGTCCTATAGCTTCAAGATGTATTTAGTGCACAGCAGCAACACTCCATTTCCTAAGCCACCACCTCTCCCCAAACACACACATGCACGCCTAAAAGGCTCAGCAAAGATATTCACGAACTCACCCTACAATATATATTGAGAGTTACCCCAGAAGCTGAGCCAAGTCTTCTGATGTCCAAGTAAATCCATAAAAAACAAAGAACAGGCACTTGGGAATTCATTCCATCGAGTGACACTAGTGAGGTCCTGCCTAATCACCAGAACCACAAAATACAACTGTTGGGCCATTCAACATTTATTTTAATTGAATATAATCCATGTACCCAACATTTTAAAGTTGGGCTTTTCCACTCCTCTTCACCTCCTTGTTCTTTGACAAAGGAGCAACAGTCTGGCTGGGTCGTGCTATTTACAGTGACTGGCAGATTTTTATCTTTATATAGAAGCACCATCCCTCCTGAGAACGATCACTTTTTTAAAAATAAGCCTGGCTGTAGCATGTCCCCAGTGCTATAGTCCACATAACAATTGACATTTTATTTACTTTAGTTAATGTAAAGAGCTTTTTGTTCTACAACTTACAGGAGCTTGTTGCCACAACCATGTGTAACCCATGCCTGCTTGGTGTGGCTCTCTGTCCCCCTCTAGTGGCACCTAGAGCATCTAGAAATCAATGAGTCTGCTACAGTCATGGCAGCTCATGCAGTAGAGCAGGGGTAGGCAACCTATGGCATGGGTGCTGAAGGCAGCACATGAGCTAATTTTCAGTGGCACTCATGCCGCCTGGTCCCCGCCACCAGTCTGGGGGGCTCTGCATTTTAATTTAATTTTAAATGAAGCTTCTTAAACATTTTAAAAACCTTATTTACTTTACATACAATAGTTTAGTTATATATTATGACATAGAAAGAGACCTTCTAAAAAACGTTAAAATGTATTACTGGCAAGCAAAACCTTAAATTAGAGTGAATAAAAGAAGACTTGGCACACCACTTCTGAAAGGTTGCAACCCCTGCAGTAGAGGCTGATGCATGTAGCTCCAGAGGTCCCAGGCTAGATCCTGCCTGCCAACAACCAGGGTCTGTCAGTGTTACAAGTAGGGACTCATCCGGGATATGGACTGGGAAGTCTCTGGAGCTTGGGATATGCTTCCTTAAGCTAGGTGAAATACGTAACGCATGCCTGCTTGGGGTGGTGCTCTGTCTTTAGTGGCACCTAGACCATCTAGAGATTGATGAGTCTGCTATAGCCTTGGCTAAAAGCCAGGTGGCTTTTAGTTCACACAATAGAGGCTCATGCACTTAGTTCCAGAGGCCTCAGGTTCAATCCTGCTTGCTGATGACTGCTGTCTGTTAACATTACACATGATTAGGGCACTACAGTCCTTAACACATCCTTCTGTTACAGAAAGAAAGATTTCTGTCAGGGAAAGCCTAAACAAATGGACAGAGTCACAGTGCTATTATTGTGCATAGCACAACAACAATACCCATGTGGATGTTAATTCAACACAGGAATCCCACCCTTAAGCAGGGCTTATGAACTTATGAGTTTTGTGAAGTTTCAAAAGAATCAAAGTGCTATACACACCCTGAGGTCCTTCATGGGTTTTTATCTTTCCCTCGTAATTTGCAGCTCTCCGGAGTAAACTGTTGTGTAAAGAAAACATTGATTTGGAAGCAAACTGACTTGACTTTCTATTAACCAGCAAAGTTCAGAGACTGCAGAACAGATCTTCAGAAATACACTTGCGGAATGAAATGTCAGGACAAGAGGGAGAGGAAAAACACCTCTTGTCACTTTACAAACAAAAAGACTTTAGGGGAGGCCTTTTTTCAAGTTTTATTATCCAATTTACTGCAGACACAGCAACAGATTAGGTAGAAACTAGAAATAAAGGCTCCGAGATTTGTTCCAACAGCTGCCAAGTACAGCAAGACGAATTAATGTAGGAGCTATGGTCCATTCCTGATTTATATAATAGCTGCTCAGTCATCAGGAATGGCCTGACTTGACAGCAGAGGGGTGGAGAGGACTTAGCTACTACTTCCCACATCCCCACCACCCATTTCTCCATTCTGGTTCTCATGCCAGCCTCCCAACTCTGTACACCAATCCCATCCTTCCACAAACCAGACTCCAAAGAGTAATTTAACACAAAGGACTTTGATGGTAACATTCTTCTCCCTTTCATCAGGTCTGGTTCAACAGGCCCAGGATTCTTGCACCAACTGATTCTCTTCTTCCCCATCCCAGAGTTTGAGACAGTGAATATTTTTCTTCCCTCCTGAAGTTGGGGTTTCAGCAGTAAACTTATCCCCTCATTCACAGGCCCCTGATCAGTACCACTCTCCTCTGTCACTCTCCTTGCATCCTTGTTGGTTCCAATCTCCAGCTCCCCACTATGGTGCTCTGAGTGGGGATGCAGCCAGAAACAGGAGCCGTGTCAAAATCATAGAAATGTTGGGATGGAAGGGACCTTGGAAAGTCATCAAGTCCAGCCCTCTGCACTGAAGCAGAACAAAGTAAACTTAGACCATCCCTGACAGGTGTTTGTCCAACTTGTTCTTAAATTCATCCACTGATGGGGATTCCACAACTTCCTTTTGAAGCCTATTCCAGAATTTAACTCCCCGTATAATTAGAAAGTTTTTCCCAATATCTAAACCTAAATCTCCCTTGAGGCAGATTAAGCCAATTACTACTTGTCCTATTCCCAGTGGACATGGAGGAGAATTGATCAGAGTCCTCTTTATAAGAAGAGGAAGGCAACAAGATGCTACCACTTTTCAGAAAAGCTGTGTCCATAAAAAAAAATTTTTTAAATCACACCTTTAACTAACATCACTATAAGTGTTAAAATGGCCTGCACATGGGTGGTAGCAAGGGTTGATGGAGAAGTTCCCATCTCAAAAGGTGCTGAGGAAACAGCTATAGAGGTTGGTAATGAGGCTTGGTTTCTTTTCCTTTTCTGAGTAGGTCAAAACATCTTTTTAGAATCAGGAAAAAGGTTTAATGGGGAGATGGTAAATTCTGGGGTGCTAGCAGGTGACTGTGCTGCTGGTAGCAGTGACAGCAGTGTCAACGCTCACTAATGTGATACTGATGATTCAGTATTGTGCCATGCTGAGCTGTTTAAAGTTGCCCAGAGAGCCTTTAAAAAAATTCCATGTCCAAAGGGATAGACTGATAGATTCCCAGGCCAGAAGGGACCACTGTGACCATCTAGTTTGCCCTCCTGTATAACACAGGCCATAGGACTCCTCCAAAATAATTCCTAGAGATCTATCTTGATTTAAAAAGTGCTAGTGATGGAGAATCCACCATGACCCTTTGGTAAATTGTTCCAGTGGTTAATTACCCTCACTGTTAAAAATGTACCCCTTATCTCCAGTCTGATTTTGTCTGTGTTCAACTTCCAGCCATTGCATCGTTATACCTTTTTCTGCTAGATGGAAAAGCCCATTATCAAATATTTGTTCCCTGATAGGTACTTTTACGCTGTGATCAAGTCACCCCTTAACCTTCTCTTTGTTAAACTAAATAGATTGAGCTGCTTGAGTCTGGCACTATGAGGCATGTTTTCTAATCTTTCAGTTACCCTTGTGGCTCGTCTCTGAACCCTTTCCAAATTATCAACATCCTTCTTCAGGGCCGGTGCAAGGAAGTTTCACGCCCTAGGCGAAACTGCCACCTTGTGCCCCCGCCCCCCCCCCGCAAGCCCTGCGGCAACTCCGCCCTGAGGCGCCCCCCCACGGCAGCTCCCCTCCCCCCGGGGAGCCGTGCGGCACATCCCCACCGCAGCTCACCTCTGCTCCAGAAGCCCTGCTGTCGTGCCCGTCGCCAGCCTCGTGCCACATGTGCTAAGCAGAGCTGTGGAGCTCTGCCCAGCCGCCGGCGCCAGCGCCAGCAATGAGAAGAATCGCATGGGATGGAGCGGCTGCTGCGCTGGGAGGGAGAGGGAGTCTGAGCCGCCGGCAGGCAGCCCACAGGTTCCCCTGGGCTGGCTGCTGGCGGCGGCGTGCTGACCCAGGGGTACCCCTGGGCTGCCTGCCGGCGGCTCAGACTCCCTCTCCCTCCCAGCGCAGTGGCCACTGAAGGCTTTAAAAAAAAAGTTGGGGGTGTCGCTTTTTGGTAGCACCGGCCATGTCCTTCTTGAATTGTGGACACAGTATTCCAGCAGCGGTCTCACCAGTGCCAAATACAGAGATAAAACAACCTGTCTACTCTTACTCGAGAGTCTTCTTGTTTATGCATTCAAAGATCTCATTAGTCCTTTTGGCCATAGTGGTAGCCCTACCCTTGCCCCATCAAATCATCCAATTAAAACCAAGCTGTCTATACTGTGTATATAAACATTCAGGTTTGTTGTAACAACTACATAAGGTCACCACCGAGGGCTGATGCATAGCTCACTAGAGTGTATGGAAAGACTCCCTTTGACTTCAATGGGCTTTGGATCAGATCCCAAAGTCATTAAGAAAACCCCAATTCAAGGTTCTTTGTTATGTACTTTCTTTTAACTGCCATTTTAAAACACCAATTTTCTGGTGAAAGTGACCTTACCCCCACTTTAAATAATGTAACATTTGAATCCAGACAGATAGAATTGAACACAACACTTCTTCCTAACCTGTCGGAACAGAAGCAGCCAAAGCAGGGACCTCTGGACATTCCAGTCAAGACTACAGACTGTTCTGTGACTTCTTCTGTCCTGCATTGATGGGCTGTTTGCTGCAGTTCTCCGCTTCCCCTATACTTCCCTCACCAGTGTCACCCCCACCCTGCTCCGTTCCCCTCCCCTCTCCTCCCTTCCCTTTTCTTTCCATTCAGCAGATCCTCCTCCTAAGGAACCCTCCCTGTCACCCACCCCCAAATAATTATGGAAATAACATGACCTTTGCTGCCATCATGCTGTTCATTCTGCCTGTGTGTTCTATTCCTTGCCCCACCCTAGTCCATGACTAGGGCCCCTGGGCACTACATGAATACAAATAATAATAATAATGCCCTCTCCTAGTCTGAGAGCAATGACGCTCAGCAGTAGCTTGGTTTCCCCCCCTCTACTCCATGCAGAAATCTGCCTTTTCAAACAATAAGCAAGGATGCTTCCTAACCTCAAATGTTGTTTACCACTGTGGGCACATGGCTTTACTATCAGCTAGAAAACGCATACTGTACTTTAAGAAGGACAGACTAAATGTGCACATTACATGATTTAAACTGCCATCCTAAACATCCTGCATTCATTTGGATGGCGGTCTGGAAAATGCCAAAGTTCTAAAGGTTATTAAGAATCTATGGTGGATTACAATGTAAGTGGGAAAGTTTGCAGTCACAATAACAGATTCAATTCTAGAGAGGAGGAAATTGAGGACATGATTAAAACATAAAACACAAATCACACACAAAAGACCTGACTGACCCTTCGTGCTATTAACAAAAGAACCGCCTTTCTCACCCCCTCCCTGCAAGGAGGGGAAAAAAAAACTCACAACAAAAGAAAAATGAAAGAGAAAGAGAAATTAAGTTATTGGGCTTTTTTTTAGTCTAGAAAGAAGCATTGCTATTTACCTAAATTGACTGTCTTCTTATAGTTCTTTAGAATATTGTACTCAGAACGGATGTTTAATACATCTGAGATCAGGACTGAAAGTAAATAATGTGTGTGAGACAAATGGCTTTAAATCTCTTCATAAATAGTAGATTATTCCACAGCTGCTACTATATATCCTGAAAGTCTGTCCTCATTGCTATGAAATATTGGTAGCTATCATTCCTTCCGCGCACGCGGCTTCTCCAAAACAGAAATTAAAAAGGGACATTATCAGACGGTGTAAGCCCAAACTTTCAGCTTTTTTTAAATAATTAAAACTATAATTCAAAGCTTTTAAGGTGAAAGGATGTCTTGTGCTGTTGGACCTGTAGTGGGACTCAGACCTGAATTCCAGTTCCTGGCTCTGCCACATACTCTGTGTGGCCTTGGGCAAGTTACTGAACCACTCTGTGCCTCAGTTTCCCATCAGTAAAATGGGGATAATAGCACTGCTCTACTTCACAGGGGTTCTGTCAGGGTAACTATGTTAATGTTTGAGTCATTCAAATACACTGGTGCTCCGGGCCAAAGAGATGCCTGTGTAAGCAGAGTCTGAATGAGCTCTCATCTGACATCTAGTGATGAACTGGGGGAAAAGACTTCAGGACCAAACCATATTTGCATAAACATATCTACTCTGCTTGTGTGTTCAGCAGATGGAGATATTCTGCCAAAGTGATCAATTTTGGCTGGTGTTGAGTTACAATTCACTTAAGCATTGAGTGCTGGGGTAATGAAATGTTGTTATCGTTATTGTATGAGTAAAGGGCAGCAGAACTGTATTTCACCTGCCTTGAATTACGAGGTCACCGTAAACCAATCCCCACTTGGTAAGCAGGGGGTAGAAATGCCAAATCCCAGTGAAAGTGAGAGGGTGCATGGGTCCTGCTTAAAAAGAGTCAGACACCATTTCCCTTTTCCAGTGTTTAAAGACAGGGCTGATTGGACTCAATTGAGAGTCCTGGTTTCTGTTCAGTGATTACTAGAGCTGAAATCACTGATGAGCAAATTTATGGGCTAAGCCTTAGAACAGGTGCAGAAACAGTGCTGAAGTGAAAGACAACACAGAGACAGCACTAGCAGTGAGGTACCCCACTACCCAGTGAAATCACTAAGCGCTGGGCTAAGTGGTGGAAATCCAGAACACGACGTTGTGGACATGGCAGTCAGTGGCAAGCAGCAGCAGTGACAGTAGCACAGCTGACTGGTGGCAGAGATAACCATGCCAGAGGTGGCAGAGAGCAGAAAGTAGTAGCAGAGAAAACAGCAGCAGCAGTGAGCCAGTTCCAGAGGTGGCAGTGGCAGCAGCAGAGAAGTTGCTCAATGGCCTGCCTACCCCTGACTTTCAGGGGTGGGAGGTGAACCCATGTGAACGCACCTCTGAACTCTGGGTCTTCGCTGACCAAGGAACAACCAAGGGGTGCAAAGGATGGAAAGGGGAGTGGTGTGTTATAAGGACATTCATTGGACGTTCACACCACAAGGTGGGAAACCGAGGCAAAAGACACCACGCAGCATCCTATGGAATGAGTGTTTGCTTAGTCACTTGCTTTGAGTTGTGGTAGTGGTGTTTTCCCAAATTAATGCTGGGTTCCTTTTCCTTTTTAATAAAGGTTTTCTTTTGTTATGCACAGACTCAGTGCCTGCAAGTGGGGAGGTATTGCCTTTTAGAGGTGCCCAGGGTGGTGGTTAAATCTTCCCAGATTACTGGGTCGGGGCTCGAACTCGTTCTGTTTTGTACAGAGAAGAGGAACCCGGAGATATTGAACCCAAGCCTTGTTGCTGCCAGCACCACCTGGCAGAAGGGTTAGAACTCTAGAGACAGGAGCAACCCCTATAGCTTGTTTGTGACAAATAAAAGTTGGTGGGATTCTGACAAAGGAGATTCCTCCTTTTCAACCTTCCTCACTTTTCTTTCTGCTTCAACCCTTGAAAATGGCCCTTTACTTACTTAGGGCTAAAATGGGCCCCTAGTATTCAGCCCACACAAATAGGCCGTGGAGGGGGTAGGAGTCCTGCAGGAGCCAAACTACTCCGCTGGAGCCACTCCGCAACAACTCCACAGCCTCAGAGCCTCCCCCACCATGGGACATCTTGGTGCTTCTCTTGCTGCTCATTCCTGTCTAGAGAAATAGCAGCAGAGAAAAACTGAGAAGATTCTCATTGGTTTCACTGATGCCAAATAGCGACTGGTGCAAATGCTTGGAGTTTTGTATTGTTCAGCCGCAGGATCGGGAGCTAGACCACGAAGTTTCTCTCCACCGCTTCACTCCCTGGCCATCCCCCACAGAGCACTTCCAGCAGTGAACGACTCTTGGCCATTTTCACATCTGCTTCCCAGAACTATGGGGGAGCAAGAAAACCAAGATGCGTCTTCTCACTTTCCCTCAGCTGTTGCTTCTAAAAACCGCCACGAAGAGGATGGGAACAGACCAATAAATACACCAAGGTGATGGGCATGTAAACTTAGAGAGAGGAGAAGTTTCCCCCTTTTCTAGCACTCAGGTGGGGATGGGGAAAAGGGAGAGAGTGTCTCAACCCCAGCAGAAGTCAAGGCCAGAGAAGTTCATTCCCTACAGCAGCCAGCAAAGGACGGAGAGCTTCCTCTTCCCAACAACCATGAGTCAAGGAGCAGGGAGAGAATCTAGTTTAATCAAGACATCAGAACAAATGGAAATCTCTATCAGGACACAAGGACAGCAGTCCCCCTAACAGCTGAAGGGAGATGTCACTTGGATTCTCACCAGATGCTGCCCTTAGGCCTTGATGAAGAGGATATTTTCCCTTGCATCCCACTGAGGCCGCACTTTTCCCTAATATTTTCAATCAGCCTTCAGCTAAAGGTTTAGTACATGTCTTGTAAATGCTTCGAGTCTCGCCCTGCAATCTTTGTGCAATGCCATGTCTCTGAGTGGGCATCAGGGATTCACCCTTGGAGCCTCTATTGCCTGAGCTAAAAGACTCAGGGCAAATCTACATTTAAAATACTGCACAGGTGCAGCTGCCCCACTGTAACAGTACTACACCAATGGGAGGGCTTCTCCTGTTGGCGTAGTTAATCCACCTCCGTGAGAGACGGTAGCTGTGTTGGCGGGAGAAGCCCTCCCATCGACATAGTGCTGTCTATACCAGAAGTTAGGTCAGTATAACTCCGTCACTCAGTGGTGTGGAAAATCCACGCCCCTGAGCAACATAGCTATACAAATGTACTTTTATAGTGTAGACCTGGCCTCAGCTCGGTCAGCCACAGCTGTAGCAGGTTCAACCACCTCTACAAGTAACCCAGCCACACTAGAGTGAGACAGTGTGCCATACCAAGTGGACACGGCTTAGTTACATTTCCAACCCAAACACAACAGCAGTTTCCTACTGCATACAGGCCAGAGAGTGAGCTTGATTCAGACCGGATCAATTAAATATAAGAAAACATAAAAAATAATGAGAGACTTAAAAATTCTTTCAGTCTTAATCTAGAATATCATCAGTAACACAGGTAAGGAAAAAAATAAAACTGTTCCATTTTTTAAAAATTATTAGAGCAAGGGTTTTGCAGAACTAGCCATTTAATGAATGCTAGAAATCAGATCCTTTTCTCTCTTCATGAAAAGCAATACGAATAATAATAAAAAGCAGTTACTGATCTTTATAAACAAAATAAATCCACTTAAAAAGGACACAAAAAACTTTGAGTTTTGAAATGCTTTTAACCTTAATTTCATAACACTCTCCTCATTTTTTATTTTCACACCTAACAAGAAATAAATGGTATAGTACAACTCACATTATCACCTGAAACTATGTCATATAGAATAGCTTTCTATTCATCTTCTTCCCTTCCTGTCTTTTCTCATTGTTTGTTCAGAATGTACCGGTCTTGGCAGAATTACTATGGCATATGTCAGATCTTGCACCCCTTCAGCACCCAAAATATCCATGAACTTCAGTAGGAGTTTTCAATGCACAAAGAATACAGAATCAGACCCTAAATGTGATGCCATAGACTTTCAGACTTTAAGGCCAGAAGGGACCATCATGATCGTCTAGTCTGACCTCCTGCACATCGCAGGCCACAGAATCTCACCACCCACTCCTGTAATAGACCCGTAACTTCTGGCTGAGTAACCGAGGTCCTCAATTCTTGATTTAAATACTTCAGTTATAGAGAATTCACCATTTACTCTAGTTCAAACCTGCAAGTGACCCATCCCCCACGATGCAGAGGAAGCCAAAAAAACCTCCAGGGTCTCTGCCAGATCTGACCTGGGAGAAAATTCCTTCTCAACCCCAAATATGGAGATCACCTAGATGCTGAGCATGTGGGCGAGACCCGCAGCCAGCACCTGGGAAGGAATACCTCCTTCAGAGAAACAAGTTGAAACCAATAGAGACTATGCGCTGTATAGTTCAGCAGGTGTAAAGTGCTTTAACTCCAGTGACTTCAATGGAGCAATCCGTTTATACATGCTGGAGATCTGGTGCTAAATAGGAAACAGCAGTAACAAACGTACATACTAAACTCAGTCTACATATGAAACTAGGGAGATATATACAGAGTATAAGATAGCATTATTTCTGTAGCACTTACCATCGGCAAAGTGCTCTACGTACATTCCATTAACTACTTGATCCTCACCCTTTTAAGTGAGATGAATTATCAGGAGCCTCTTACAAATAAAGAAACAGGGGCAAAGAGATTTGCCCAAGGCATTCAGAGAGTCAATGTCAATTCCAGGTTAAGGATTATGGAGTTGTAGGCTCCTAGAGTGAAATCTGGATCCCAGTAAAGTCTATGGAAGTTTTGCCATTGACTTAAATGAGGCCAGGATTTTACCCCTAGTCTTAATCTTTCCTTTATACCAGTGGCTTTCAACCTTTTTCATACCATGAACCCATATTAGAACAGAGAAATGTTCTGAACCTCCCAGCCATGTACCCATTAAGAAAGGGAAGGGAGTTCACTAATTAGTAAACATAAAGCACTTTGAAGTCAATGGGACTGTTCAGGTGCTTAAAGTCATGCACGTGACTGTGTTTTGCTGGATCAGGGCCTAAGACTTCCCTGCAAAATATAACCAGGGGGAGGGAAATTATCTACATACTATTTAGTAACAAGCAATAACGTGTGGAGTAGATGATGTGAACAGTGAGCATAGGGGAACATACTCAGTAGGATACTCTTGCCACACACCATATCTTAATACACCACAGACTGCTCAGCTAGAGCTGCCTTAGACAGCCCTAACTGATGCTTAGCATCAACACACCTCCATCTGGAAGTGCCCCGAGGAGCACAGAGCCCAACCCTTACCAGTGGGTGTGTGCTTGTCTCTCACTGCAAGGGGCTCAGCTTCCTCTGCTGTACACTTGCATACGCCCTTTCACCCCTTTGCATTAGAGGGCATTTATCATGTGTAGGCAGCTATGTAGCTGGCACATCAAGATACCTGCAGCTTGTGGCTCTCAGCGAAGGATTTTGTCGTGAGAAACAAAGTGAGTGTAATCCAACTGCCCTGCATGCAGATCACAGCAATACCTACTACATCACCTTTTCACAGAGGTCAGCTCCTATATTTTAACCCATATATGGCAGCATAAGGTCTTAAGAAGGGTGTGACTGGACCCTTAACTTAGCAAAAAGCCTTTAGGTGTACACTAACTGTGCCTCCAAATAGAGGCATGTGATCTAACTTCCACCTTATTTGTTCTCACTGAAATCTGAGTTGGTTATCGTTATTAGTACAGATATATTTGCCCACTTACAGTAATTATATCTCCTTTAAAAACCATTATAGTTCTTCATTACCAGGTCACATAATAATCAGCTTACAGCCATTTAATTTCTGGTCTAACTTATACCATCACTGAGCCAAGAAAACCATGATCGATAAAAGGATTCTCTTAAACTCAACTTTCCTGGCAACAGCTTCTGGGACAATTTTAGGGCAACTCTCTCCTTAATCTTCTCACGTCTTTCTAAAGCCACTGGACACTGATCCTGCAGCAGACTGAACAGATCCTTTGGTTATTCTGTAAACACACATTGTGACACGCTGTGTTTTAAAAGTGTAGCTCAGCTATTTTGTGGTGGAATTAATATGAACCCTTCACTGCACCCGTCTTCTTTCTGTCTTGCTTTACCTGCAAGATCAGTGAATGCATTTCCAGCTGATCAAATCCTGAAAATTCTCTCCTAGCCGTTTCACTCAAAACTCCAATCCAACCACAGAAACAGAACTAGTACCTTTCACAGAATTAATACCCATGCCTGATAGTGTCATAGCCAGGAGTTAGGAGTGTATAAAACAGCATTAAAGAGTTATTCATCTGCTAAATGGGTTATTAAGTACAACTACCTCCACAATAAAGCATTAACAAGGTATATAAAAGTGCAATGTAATTTCATTCCAACAGATGCTTCTTAAATAGACTGTCCAGTAACTATTTATGTACAATGATATGTGGAATACCTAAGAAGGTAATAAAAACTCAAGTCAATATGAACCAGTATTTTAGGCAACCTATAAAGCTGTTTGCTACAGTGCACATATTGCAATGGCATCATTGTCACCTGTATCAATCATGCTTTCTCTTTGAACAGACTTTGCCAGTCTGACAGAGGTTGAGTAGTGCCTTGCTCTGCAAGTACTCTTCTTGAGATAAACAGGAGTAAGTGAGCAAGGCTGGCAAGACCTGACCGTATCATGTCACTAGAAAGTTAAAGAATATAAAGATGAGGAACTGGAAAACGAGTGGATACATTGATAACACTGCCAGTAGCAACACGTACAAACAAAGGTTTGTTTTACGAACCCAGCATAACCCAGAACACTAAAAGCATCTCAGGCAAATAATAGTAATGCTGGAGCACTCAAGCCGAGGAGTTTTCCACTGTAAACTCAAAAGCTATCTCTACAATTTTTTATATCTACATTCCTCGCTTTCACCGTTCATCTGTAATTTAAAAATGCATCTCGAGTCATTTAGCTTTTTTTTAATTTGTATTTCTTAAAAGGTACTCAAATAGTATTATCAACAGGTCTCTGTCACTCTAGAGAGGAGTAAATATTTTTGTACAAAAATAACATCAGAAAAGTAGGCAGCAAATCTGATTGAGATCAGGCAAATGTTTTCAAAGAAACTTGCCATAAGAAATTGTGACTTGACATAAGAACAAGCACAGTATGTTGTTTTTCTGCAGTATGAACTAAAGATCATAGATGGGAAAATAAAGCCTCTTGTACCACATTATGACAGAACTGAAAGATTTTGGAAATTATTCAGTCAGGGTCTCCAGTAAATAAATTGCTCCCAAGAATGAAATGGGAAATAATAGTCCTACAAAAAGACAGCACTAGACGCACCACACTTAAACTATTTATTGAAAGTAACTCAAGGCCTCGAGATAGTACAGTCTCTGATCAGATTACTTACATTTTATTCTAGAAATAATTTGAAGACGCCCGATGTTTCATCCACCTTGATGATTACTGTTATCTGATGGTTTTTACAGCAGACGTGCCCACTGCTTTTTCAGTGACACCTCTTAGGAGTCGAGCCCACAGTGTCTTTCCTTATTCTTGAGAAGTAAGGAGGATGCCACTCACATCACATTTTACCTATCTCCAGCAGGACGACAGGAGGTAGCTTTCTCTCTGAGGACGTCAGATGGCATTCTCACGCATATGAATCATCTACAGGGGCTCACTTTTAATAGTCGAAAACTACTTTCCATTAGCTAAACTACAACAATAGAAGCACACTGAAAAGTACAAGAGTAATCATGCTGCAAACTAGCATTGCTAAGCTGCTGCACACAAGCATAAATCTCAGCTTCAATAGTAAAGACTAAACTGACTTTTCCTAAGGTTGTCTGTTATCTCTCCTGATCTTGTCCAAGAAGAATATTAGTGTCTCTGCTCTCTAGCACTGCATGTGACACCCTGATGAGGGCAAATATGTCAGCATACAGAGGGTCTAAGGGTACGTCCATACTACCCGCCCGGGTCGGCGGGTAGCGATCAACTTCTCGGAGTTCGATATATCGCGTCTCATCTAGACGCGATATATCGAACTCCGAACGCGCTCCCGTCGACTCCAGGCGAACGGCGGTGGCGGAGACGACGGGGGAGCCGCGGACTTCGATCCCGCAGCATGAGGATGGGTAAGTAGTTCGAACTAAGGTAGTTCGAGTTCAGCTACGCTATTCGCGTAGCTGAACTTGCGTATCTTAGTTCGAACCCCCCCCAGTGTAGACCAGGCCTAAGACAATGACGAGTTAATTCTCTTGGAAGGTTTGTAAATACAAAATGGGTCGACTTCTCTTTTTCTATATTCATTCTGGGAGAAATTCTAGTCCCCGTGAAGACAATGGGAGTTTTGCCATTGACTTCAACGGTGACAGAATTTCACCCTCTGACTTTTCATTAAAACACATTTATTTTCTCCCTTCCCGTACTTGGCGTTCAGACATTTCCTACAAAGCTCCAGTAGCTCTGAAACTGATTACTGTCTCTCTTTTATTGCAAAGCCTCTGTGTAATTATCGTATGAACCTCTCCTTCTCCTCCCAACCCCACGTCCACTTGTATATTTTGTAGCAAATCCATACAAAGTACTGAACAAAATAACTCATGTCCTTCCCCATACCACAACCTCCACTGAGTTCTGTCCTACATCCCCTGCCAGTACCCTGAGCACATCCCTTGATGGCTTTTGATTATGGTGCCACATTTTCTACAGTGGGCTTTTATCCACTAGTTTAACTGAATCAGCAAAACCCCCTAAGGTAGACATAATTTACACTGCTGGCGGGCAGTCTGTAGCTTACCCCTATGCTAGGGATATGCACTAGCAGATCTACACTCATGGGTCAAAGTCCAGTTTAGTCATGACCTTAACGTCTAAGCCATAGAAAGCTCATTAGCTTCCCTTGGTTACTAAGTAGTGTGGGTAAAACAGGATCCTGAAGCATAAATGGCATTCTGCTGAGTCGTTACACTTCTGAGGGTTGAATGATTTTTTTACCCAATCAGGAAGTACCGAAAGTGTTAGCCCTTAACAACAAGAAACATTAACTATTCTCCTTTACAAACAAAGAAACTAAGAATCATAATACAGATAAATCAAAGACTTCGATCACGACAAGCCATTAGCCAGTTCAATGATTTAATCTCACGCATGAATCAGATATGGGCAGCGGGGTGGAGGCATGTCCGTTGGGGATGTTCAGTGACTGATCACACAGGGTGCAATCCTTTCTTGGGCAAAATTTCCACTGCAGTCAACGTTACCAAGCATTTGGATTTCAACTTGGGTTTCCACTTTATTTTTAGCTTTGAGATTTGATATGTGTCTGAAGTATTTAGAGTGAGAAATTAAGCTATTGTTTTAGCTACTCTGGCCCATCTAGCAGTGTGTCATCTCTTTTAGAGAGACAGCTGAATGTGGTCAACTAATACACAGTATTCATAAATCCCACCCAAAGTGGTTTCCCTGTAGGGGCACTTGGCTTTACTCGATGCACTGTACACCATTTCAGAAATGGCCCATAATGGTCAATATTTAATGTGTGAATCACACTAAAAACTGTATTTTAAATGTCTCTCTCCTGTCTTTATGTGGACACTTTGGATTTGTAATGAATGGTTTGTTTAAAGCCAGAGATTTTAGCCTCTCATTTCTAATTATAAGCTACACCGGACATTTTAAATTGCAGTTATAACAAAGACAAAAGTCACAAATAAAAAAACACCAGCTTCATACATTATCCTTGTAACTGAGGAACACAACGTGCCTCATTTTTGCCAGAGAAGATGGCTTTGACTGAAGCAATTTCCATCACACCGGCTCCCACAGTTCGGAAAACAGGATGCTAATTCACAATACAGTTGTGGGTTTCAATTCTTTCGTCTTGAAGACAGCAAGGTTTTAAAAAACAGGTAAATTGTGCATGAGCCTTTATAACAATAAAGCAAAATTTACAATGAAAAATTATTTTCCTTTGAACCTCTTAAAAGATCTGAACGTTAGGATGGCCATTAAAGTCAGCATGCCCACAAGTAGTATTGAAATTTAATGGCAGCTAAGTAAGTGGCAATTAACTTAAAAGAAAAGCTAGAGGCACCCTCCAGTGTACCCCATCTATTCCTAAAGGCAGAAAAGGGAAGCTACAGTACCTTCTACAAGGTACCTGCTCATTCAAACAGCGCTCTGTGGTGCCAATTCCCATGTGTACAGTTGTTTCCAAACACTATACATGTATTTTGTACATGTGAAAAATAGCATAAAAATAAGTTGTAGCACAGCGGCGCAAACTGACTACAGCTGCTTCCATAGATGTGAAACTGAACCCAGAATGTCAATACCAAGCTTAAAACCATGACAGATTTTGCAGACACTTATTCTTCATAATAACGCTCCCCCACAGTGAACTGCATCCTAGTTACATTAATCCTGTTTCTCTCTCTTCTTTTAACCATACTTCATTTGTACTATATTCTAGACCTTATAAAACAAAGTATTTTTCATGTCTTTGATCATCATTTAAAGCCAAACCCTGTTGGCCAATATGCTTGGCAAGAATTCTGTTACTTTTATCTTCTTCACTGAAACTTAATGATCCCATAACGCTTCCACTGTAAATTAAACAATCTCATCAAAGCATCTGCTAAATGTTTATTATAACACATGATGTACCGAGGCAAAATTTGTACCAGGAGTCAGCAAATGATGCGTGCCCCCATCAACTAGCAAACACAACAGCAATAAACAGCAGTTTTTCATAGTAATTAACAGAAGACCAAACCAGAAACAGCTGCCTAGGTTATTTAAAAGCTTGTTAGTTACAGATTTGCACCATTATTTATATCAGAATAAAGCTGTAAAATATTTTGCATCTTTACGATTTCTCTTGTCTCTTAGTTTCCAGGGAAATTCTCTGTAGTTAATATCCCAGGTAAGGCAACCCCAGCGACTTACAGCCACTGTGTAAGTGCATAGAAGCAAAATAGTCTTTTAACATTATTGTGCAGTTCTGTAGCAATATGTCCCAGTTGTCCATCAACAGAGTCCCTCTTGACTGTGACTGACATATTAACTCTCATTCTTCCTTACAGGGAAATGAACAAAAGCCAAAATCAGTATAAAAGAAAATGAGCTTCCCACTACAACTCTGATAATTTGCAGAAAATGAGAGAGAAGCTCACAAAACCAAATTAAAATATGATAAATACACAATAAACTAATACATTTCAAGCATCATAAGGGCAATAAGCTCAGAGTCACAACTGTCAACCCAGGAGAGAGATGTTTGTTTGTATTCTCTAGAGGTGCGGGGAGGGCATTTTGCTTTGCTGGCTGAATATTTCAGTCTTACTAATTATTAAGAGATAATTCACATAAAAGAAATCACAGTACACAGTAAGGTGGGGAAGCTAGTGGCATAGCAGAGCTAAACATGGAGGAAACTTTCTCATCTGGAACATACCAGGTCTCTGTCCACCCAGTATTCAAGTAAAGGGCACTTTATTTTACCCTCACCTGGACCTCCTCTTTGGTGCTGCTGCCATCAGTGGCTGCCTTAGCCCCAGCAACCTCTTAAAGGGCCCTGCACTGCATACATTTCTGACCCATCAGCCAGAGCACCATTGTGATTTCCATGTCTTGATGATCTACCATACCATCCAACAGTGTCATCACAGGAGCTTGGCAGACATTACGTTTCATTACGTTGGAGGACCTGTGCTGGACACAGGGAGGATGACAGAGTAAGAGGTAAAGGGACAGGACAGAAAGTCGTGGAGGAAAAAAGGAGGAAGGTCGAGGGAGAAAGTAGTAGATAGTCTCATTTCCTGGCCAATGTCTGTTTTGTCTGGCCAGGCAGCAGGAGCAGAGCCAGATCCATGGGTTCCGCTGCCCCAGATGAACTGGAAAGTAGCTCTGTTTGCAGAGACCCATATAAACAAACAATATGTACCTGCCCAGGTAACAGTGCATCCTGCCTTTAGAGCACATCCAGCCCTGAGGAGGTCAGTCAACTGACTGGGGCTGCACAACACTTGACCCCTCCTGGGAGGCCCAGCCCCCCGTTCACACCTAGGAGTAGGAGCAGAGGCATGGGCGCTGGGCTGGAGTGCATTTCATTAATACTCCCTGGGCACTGCTGGCACACACCCCTCTTGGCCAAGCCGTCACAAGCCCCAATCCAAGGGAATGGTGCTTTTGCTCCCCTGACGCCTGAACTAGCTAAGCATCTGCAACACTAGAGATGGGCTCCCAGAGCCAGAGCTGGCTTTCACACCCTTCTATAGTGGCCGGGACTGGGGGGTGCTGGGATTCTCCAAACTTCATAGGCGAGGGGGGCTTGTACACCCCGCCCCCCCCTCCAAGCTCAGGGGTGTTTGGATCCAGGGGTGTGGTTTGGCCCCAGCTCTAATCAACACACACGCGTGCAGAAGGCGCAGCTATAGCTCGGCGGAGCTGGGAGCAACGTCCCTGCCAACCACACCCAGCAGCCTCCTCCCTGTGGGGCCGGTCCCCGGGATGCCTCGGGACCGGCTGCAACTCACACAGCGGGGCTCGCGGCTGCCGCAGCAGCCGGGGCCAGCTCCAGCCGAGCCCGCGGCAGAAGGGGCGTCCCCGGAGCCTCCCTGCCCGGGCCGAGGCGAGCGCCCCGCGGGGGGAATCCCCACGAATCCCCATCACAGCTGCTGACACGCTGCGGCTCTAGTTCGGCTGGTGCTCCGGCGCCCTCTAGCGACTAGCCTGGGTAGCGGCGTCTATTGATGCCCCCAGCCTGCGTTCCCACCTGGATTCTGCTCCCTGCTCCCGAGTCCGACAGACAACGCCCCTTTTATTTGTCATTATCCCTCGATGTCCTGCTACAGCAGTTTGCTCCTGTCTGCACTCAGCCCTTCCAGCAGAACAGCCTGTTCAAAGGGGGGAGTTTTAGGTGAAACTTCATCTAAGTTCCAGCTTGATAATTATAGGGTCTTTTACTTCTCATTTTTACCTGCTTGAGCCTTCCATTGTAAGACTGTAAAAAAGACTGGTTATTATTTTGGGGCACTTTTTGTGTATACGCACACATTATTTAAACAACACTTTGAGAGGTAGATGTAGCTAACCTTTCAAAGCTCACAGCATGTGCAGAATCACTGTTCCGTTATATAAATTTGAATAGGATGAATCAAGTTAACAGGTCACACAATGATACAATAAAATTTTTATCTGATTCATCATAATTATTTTAAGGCCATGTCTATAACCAAACCAACAGCATGCATTGTAACAAAAAGTATAAATTCCAACTAAACGGAAACAATTCCTTCAAGCAAGCAATAAACTATACCCCCTAAATCAGGTTCACTTGCTTGTGTGTGAACTTTCAAATATAAAGGGTGAAATCTTTTCCCTATTGAAGTAAATGGGAGTTTTGCCACTGACTTAACTCAGGCCAGGATTTCACCCAATAGATCACCTCACGCAGAGAAAGTGAGAAATTGTGGTTAGATTTTATGCTGTAAAATTTGAATTTGGTCACTTACTGAATTGTGTTTCTGTGTTCTAGTAACATGTACACACTATTCACATTCCATTTTTGTGGTTTAGGTCAGTGGTTCTCAACCCATGGTATGCACACCCCATGGGGATACATCAACTCATCTAGATAGATACCTAGTTTTACAACAGGCTACATAAGAAGCAGTTTAGTCAGTTCAAAGTAAAATTTATAAAACTAAAATTTTATAAAGACAGTGACTTGTTTATACTGCTCTATATATTATACACTGAAAAGTAAGTACAATATTTATATTCCAATTTATTTAATTTATAATTATATAGTAAAAATGAGAAAGTAAGCAATTTTTCAGTAATGTTCTGTGACAGTTTTGTATTTTTAAGTCTGATTTTGTAAACAAGTAGTTCTTAAGTGGAGTGAAACTTGGGTTATGCAAGGCAAATCAGACCCCTGAAATGGGTACAGTAGTATGAAAAGGTTGGAAGCTACTGGTTTAGTTTGTCACCAAAATCCCCATATAAAATACTTTCCAGCCTTATGGTACAGTTGACTTTAATGCCATATATATTTTATATAAAGTCTAGTCTATACACACACACACATATAACGTAAGGGTGCCTATGACTCTGATTCAACCACGCAGTTAGGCAGGAGCTCATCCCTCATCAGGACAGCACTTAATTTTAAGCATGTGCTTAACACTCACTAAAGTCATGGTAGATTTTCAAAGGCACCTACCTCTCACTGAAAGTCAGATTTGAGCACCTGCTTAACTGCTGTCCTGAACTGGGGTACTTTCCTGAATCAGGGCTAAAAAGGAAAGCACTATGCTCAGTAGTGTTTGTACGATTGTAGAATAGCACTATTTATTTTACCAGTTTGTGATAGGCATGTGACTCTTGAGTGACAGACTAGAGAGAGAGCTAGTAGTTAATGTGTCAGGTCACCTAAAGCCTAGTCTATACTGCAAAAATAACCCATTGTTGACAACTGGTGTCAGGAATGGATGCAGCTGAATTGATACTGAACATTTTAGCAGTAAGTGTAGACAAGGATGCACTGCATGCAGTACCATTTGAGTAACAGTAGTAAAAACCTTCTCAGAGCTGCACCCGTTGTCAGCAATGGGTAAGTTTCGTAGTGAAGACAAGGCTGTCAAGAATTACATTTATTTTAATTCACACTTTAAAGCTGTGCATTACATTTTTCAGTGCAAAAAATACAGTAACACAATATAGTGGAGTGTGTTAAGACACAAAATTAAGAAAATCACAGTTATGGTTCCCACAGCAACCATAACATAAGCTCTTTGTACATATGTTATCCCTCTTCTTTGTGTTTTTAAACTTCATATTTGCTTGGAGCTGCCTAGGTGGGGCAGTGTATCAGATTATACGCTGTTAAATTCTATGCCTTCATATTTATGTGAAGTATTACTGAGTAATGGTTGCCTTGGAAACCTTAACTTGGAATACTCTGATTTTTATGCATTTAAATTCTCAACCCTACCATTGCATTAATATAGTGGACTTTCTCTTCTGCGTCTGCTTATTGCTTGAAGTGTGAAAAGAACTAGACAAAGGAAAATTGTGACAGCCCATTCAAATAATTGCATGTATTTTTATTGGAATATATTATGAGACACTCAAATACAGACACAAATGTATATGTCTGTCAGAGAGCAGTCAAATACAAGACAATGGTATATAATGGAACCTTAACATTGTGTGCTAACTATTATGTACTATACCTGGAAATACGTAGGGTCCTGTTTATTTTATTGTGGGATACCCAAGATGTAGTCACAGATGTGTGATGCAATCAATGAGATTTACATTTGCCTGTATATATCTGGAGTGCCGCACCTTGGAAAACTGTTAAAAGTTGTATGTCTAGGCTATGATTTTCTGCCTGAGGCATTTGGATGCCTGGTTGTCATTAATGGCATTAATCTTGCAAATAGGTGAATTATACAATGTGGTAAATTTGACCTCCTACTTCAGACCAATTTCTGCCCTCAATCATGCAGACTTTGTAATTTCATACCAGCTAATTGAATTGCAAATACTATTTATGTTCATATTAATCTTCTCTTTTTGGAATTTTACACGTCTCTTTTCCTAAATAAATTAGATAGTTGAGTTTGAATTTAGTTAATAAACACACTGCCCTCTACGGCCCCGATTCAGGAAAGCACTTACCATAGAGCCATCCCTATTCAGCACAATAGTAAAGGGACACCAGCATCCATTCTCCCCATTGCTCTGAAGATCTCAAACCTCATGTGTGTGTGCATGATGCAAATTTCAAATGCAAATACCTTTATTGGACCAGATTCTCAGCTAGCATAAATCAGCATTGCTCCATTGGAGTTCATGGAGCTACACCAACATGTACCAGCTCAGATGCAGTATCTGCGCCACTATTTCTTAATGGAAATTGCTTCCCACTTTTCAAAGACACCAGCCTTCAGGCAACATTATTGTCTTTTTGTTTTATAATAAACGGGCTTTGGGTTTCGTGGTGTGGGGTATAAGGGCCTTTTCACACTTTAAGAAAGGCTACATTGAATTTACCCAGACTTTCCCCCCAAAATTCCCATGAGCCAACATCAAAATTGAGAAATGTCAGTCCAAAAGATGTGTCCCTTCCCCCAAAAGTACGTTCCATAGTAAAGGGGCTTACACTGAAAGTATCTCTTCAAGTGAAGGTTGCTGCTGGGTGGCTACTATGCTAAACATGGGCAAGCTTTATTTATTTATTTTACTTTTTCAGAATTTTAAAAGCAAAACCAAACTATTTTTACAGCCCCAGGCTTTGAAGCTGGGCAAGTGGCTCTGATGGGCGGTGAAGCTGGTTGGACTCCATCTGCGTATGTTCATTGTCAGGTAGTCTAGCAATAGCACCAGAAAAGATGAAGTCGTAAACTGGCAGAGCGTTTCTTGGCTATGTGCTAGCGTGAAGGCTTTTCTACACTACGAAGTAACGTTCTGGCGATCGTACAGCGATGTAAGTAACATCGGTCCTTTGTAAGGTGTCTGTCTAAACATTCACACAGCTCTTTGGGACATGGGCCATCTTTTGGTCCTGTGTCTGTACGGTGCCTAGCAAAGTAAGATCCTGGTTCACAACTGGGACACCTAGGCACAACTGCAATACAAATAATGACAAGAATAATAATATACATTTCAATACCTGAACCAGTGCCTTTTTCTTAGGCTTTTATACTGCTACTCTTCGCTGTTTTAGCTGAGCATGTCTCTCTCAATCAATACCCCCACCAACACCATCTCTTCCTCCACTTAACCAACAAACTTTTGTGGTCTCTCTGACAGTCGCTACTACATTTACGTCTCTGATTTATTTGTCTGATTCTTTAAGAAGTGAGCACCTAAATGAATTCTGCTTTGCAGCAGCTCAGCTGGAAACATGAAAAGAGGACCGGATGCAAAGTTCTCTAAATCAATTGCACACACAAAGCCAATTGTGTAACAAAGAGGCACTATTCTGCAGTCCTTAATCAGCCAAAACTCCCTATTGAAGTCAACAGGGCAGATTAAGGGCTTCAAGATCAAGTCCCATTTCTCTCTCTTTTAATGAAAAGGTTTATTTTGAGCTCTGAAAACATCAGATTATATGAACTAAGTAAATCCAAAAACTCACACTGTAATGAGAACTGAACTTTGCTTTATGCTTAACCTACCATAGACAAAAATTCATCACATTAGTGCTCTCCCTTATGTAGAATACCAAATAAATAATTAAATCTTGCCTGGAAAGATTTAACAAATAATGTGTGTTCTCTAGTTGAAAGTTTTAAAGCAAATGTGGAATTGACAGTGGAAGATGTATGGCCCTTCAAATATACTGAATTGATCTCACACTATTATATCTAGCAGGGGCTTTTAGAAGATTAAGGAGAAAACTCCCTCAACTCTTTTCTTTCTTGAAGTTGACTTTGAAAACAGCACTCACACCACTGCAACTCAGCACGCAGCTTCCAATTACAGAAACTAATCCAAAAGGAAGGTGTATGAGGTAAAACTACAAGAATAAAGAAACAAATCCAGTGAACAAAAGCATTAAAGGATCAAGTTCTCTCCCCTCAGTTACTTTGGTAAGTTTAATCAAATTGCCCAAAGTGAAGGAAAAGTTTGCACTAAGGAAATAAAGAATTCTGATTAGCTGACACTAAAGATTTTGTTATTCAAAAATACTCAAATTAATATTTTCAAGTTAACAGACAATGATGTGGAGTTGCTTGTCCTAACAGCAAGAAAAACTCAGCTGACACTTTTCATAATTCTTATTTCCAACCTCATATAAGGATGGTACATGTGTGTTGATCACCCTGCTGTACCAGCGCTGCTGCTATTAAGCATATGTACTATGTATTCTCTGCAATTCATTATCTATGTATGAGCCATTTCTGGTAGCACTATTTTATTCTATTATGGGCCATCATTCTGCATGCTGAGACATTTGAGCTGTACCTCATCAGGAACTCTAACACCAGTTCAGGCAGGTAAGAGAGGCACCAAAGACCCACAAACAGAAAGAAAGAAAGAAAGAAACAGACACCGCTTCTCTATGAAATGTACCTAGCTAAATAAAGGGGGGGGGGGGCTGAGAGGATAATCAAACAAATATTGACATTCTTCAGGAACAGCAATAAACTTTTGCCTTAGGACCCAAAAGTCCTTGTGTGTTTTGCCCTGTAATATCATCTGGTTTGATTTTCCAACCCAAGACACATTATTATTGCTCTCCAAATACTTCCAGCATGTGTAGAGTGAATCTTCAATATTATTTAACAAACTGCTGCTGGGTTGTTCTCTGGGGAGCCCCCTTTCCGCTTCCTTTTAGGCACTTGCCATCCAGCCGGCTGCAAAGGAGGAGTTGGGGATAAACACACACGAGCACAGAGAATATCGATCCAGTTCATCATAGAAACGAGCACACTCGCTGAAATATTAATCTGTACTCAACTGTAAAAATAACAGCGAGAGCCAAGTTAGCATCGTGCACTTCAGCACGATGGATCAAATTACGTTCATTTCTCTTCAGATCAAGCTAGCAAATAGTATATATGCTGGAAAGGCTATGCCTAGGAGATGCACAACAGTAACACTGCATGGGAAATCAGAGTGCCAAGAGGTCCCACCTGGAAAAGCCAGCGCGTAGGTCATTTACAAGCTCAGGTCATGGATTGCTAGTTAGCACCACTCAGCCGTTATCCCCAGCTGGGGAGAAAGGGAGAAGAAATTGACTAAAGTTTCTTTTCCTTAAGTGTAACTACATATTTTGGAGAAAGTTAGAGCCCCACCGCCACTGGGACAGACGCTTCTCTCAGCAGCCAGCGCATCACCTACCTGTGCAAGTGATCGGGAGCAAAGGGCTGGTCCCAGATTCTTGTGGAGCGGGGTGAGGGTGTCCCCTGCTTGTTCTTTAAATGCTGGCTCCTGGGCTTGGCTGGTTTAGAGAGAGGAGCTTGTGGAGGTGCTGCTCTGAGGGCAGGCGCTTGATCCCTCCGGAAAAGCCGGCTCCATCCTCAGGGCATCGGGAAAGCTGGTGCCTGGAGCACCGATGGCCGCGGCGAGGCGAGGTGGGAGGTGTGGCGCTGGGAAACAGCAGCTTCACACAATGAGAGATTTCCACCTTCTGAGCAACCCGGGCGTCTTGCTCTGGAGGCAGATGCTGGGCTGAGAGCCCTACTCGAGCGCCCCCTGGTGGTTCTGGCTAGCACAGCATCACCCCAAGCAAGGTAATTCCCTTCGCATGATTTAAAGCTCCCCCTTTCCCTCCAGCAACTTCTCAGTCCACAAAGCCCACGGCTCCCAGCGGCGCATTTGGCAATATACGTACTTTCAGTTAAAGCTCTTCCAAGCGCAGCCTCTAAATCGCCACGGTCTAAGTACAGTTACACCTGGAAAGAAAAAATGAGTGATCATCCAAGTTCCTAACCAAGATCGATCAAATATCAGTGCCAGCCCCAGCTTCAGTCACATGCATACGATACAAACTCCCGCCTCCTTCAGCACTAGAATCCGGATGCACAGTTTGCACCTACAGAGAGAACCTCTATTTCCAGAGTCCAATAGGTTGTGCAAAACTAGCCGGCTGCTGCTGGACAAATTCAGAAATACAAACCTTCCCCCTTAAAAGAAAGATACGGTGAGGGTGTTAGGGTCTCCTCCACCCCTAAAACTGACAGCTGTGTTGGAAATTTTAAGATATCTGCAGCTTCAGCACGTTCTCCCTGACGCTCAGTGGAGGAAGAAATTAACCACTCTAACCCTACCAGCATCTTTCCAAAGGACTGATTCAGCTAGAACGGTTTGAAAAGCAAACACACAAAACTCACTGTACATAATCTCCCAGTAGCCTATCAAAAGCAGTGGAATTCAAGACAGAGTCTGTGTATGTTAACGTCTCCAGATGCACAGACTGAGAATCCTGACACAGATGAGACAGTCTAAATGCCAGAGGGAACAAAAGACACTGCTCACTTAAAATGATGGCACTGCACTAGCAACACCACCCTGTCAGGGAAAGGTGGGTACTTTCAACCTGCAATAACTTGGGGGAGACAGGACGGGGAGGAATAACAACCTTTTATTATACATGTTTTTTCCCACCCACTCTCTGCAGCTCCATGTACATATGCTGCTCTGTATGAACAATTACAGCTGAATCTGAAGCATGGTGTTCAGATCTCCAGCTGAACTTTTTCAAAGCACTGGAGTGTTCAGATCTGGGTTTAAATTTGGGCCAAACAAAAATCCCACTCACATCTCTAAAAAGGAAAGCAAAGCCTAGGGTGGCAAAGGCCCCAATTTGGCAAGGTCCTTAAAGAACATACCTCACTTGAAGCATATATGAGTAGTCTCAATGAAACTATTCACATGCTTAAATTAGGCACATACTTAATTAGTTTGCTAACCTGGGGCTATAATTTCCATATATCGCCCTAAAATTGGGTAGGAGGAAGACCTCTAAATGGAGGAAGGATGGTCTTGTGGCCAAGGTCAGAGATGAGGCATTGAGCGATGGGGGGTTGGTTCCTGGTTCTGCCATAGACTGCCTGTGTGTCCTTGGGTGACCAGTCACTTAGGTCCTGATCCTGCAAACACTTAAGCACACATGTAACTCAATTTGTATCTGTCAGTAAAGCATGTGTTTAAGTGTTTGCAGGATCAGGCTCTTAGTATCTCTGGCACAGATATGTAAAGGTTTTTAGGCCTAGCTGATTTAGGACCTTAGATCCCTTTGAAACTTTGGCGCCCAAGTGTCTAAAGTCACTTTTGAAAATGAGGCTTCCAAGTCAGTTAGGTATTGTAACACTGAGCAGAGTAACGCCTAAATATCTTTACAAATCTGGGCATCTGAGGTCTCAGTTCCTCATCTGTAAAATCTAAGTTATACCCCTTACATCACAGGTACTGGAAAGATAAATTCATAAGCCTCTTGTAGGGTACTTTGATACTACTACTGACGGAGGCCCTATAAATACAGAGACAGACACTGCAGTGATTTTCCCCCAATATGAAGAGTAAATATCAAGATATCTACAAAGAACATTTGAAAATAAATTTCTCCAGTGATGCAATTCTCCAATGAAAGGGGACCTGAAACAGACACAGTCATTTCTGTGCCCTGAACCTACTCATGTCAAATGTTTGCAGAGCTGACAAATCCAGTCATGCTGCTCCTAAGCACTATGAGGTGTGAAGTACAGAAAGCAAGCAATATAATCATATTCAGTAGCCAAAATCCAGAACACTCAGCACAGGCCTTGCATGTTAAAAACAAAAAAAAAACAACTTGTAATGGAGATGAATTCCTCTGCCAACAAGCCTCAGCTCTCTAATTAGAGGCACTAACATAACATTGTCAGTGTTTGTAGAAGACATGTTAAAACATACACTGTAAACTTTGATTTTTCTCAGTGCAAATACAGTGCAAATTAAAAGCAGCATTTTACTGTGCACATTATGCAAAACACAGTGACCTGGAATTCATTCCCAGCATAAAAATCAAAGATCAATCATTGTATCTATGCACTCACAAAAATAAACCTAATTTACTTCTATAGCATAGAGTCAGATTTACATAAAATTCATCAAATCATAATCTGTTGTTATAATCAGTGATTTCCTTGTCTTTTCCACTTACCTCTTCCCTGTAACTATTTCTGTCAGTGTAAAATTGTGTTGTCTTCCTTATTCCTTATTTAGATCATTAATGCATAACAGCATGGCCGTGTAACTACTCGAGTTCTCAAGAAAACCAAGACATCCCCATCTTGGTTTCATTTTGATCACGAGTTTTGAGTTTAATAACATAAGGGGCAGTAGCATCACGTTGTCCTATGCCAGTACTGATGGAGCCTCTCACATCACAGAGGAGGAAAGTGCTGGCATATGGCCAAGGAATGAAAAAGAAAGAAATGTGGATTTACTAAAGCAAGATATGTTATTCCAGAGAAACCACAGGGGTTAATGACAGGCAGGACCACATAAAGAATTCATGTACTGTATGCTGAGTTTGGGATCCTTATTTGGTTGATTCAGGATGAACAGTTTTAAATTAGATTTCTGCTTTCTTTTGTTTTCATCTTATACTCCACTGTTCAAAGCAGCCTTTTTTCCCCCCCTCACAGAGATGTATATAATAAGCACTTGAATATCACCCTGTGGTTATTTATACCTCACTAATATGCTCCTCGCCATTTTGTCTGCTTGCTGGCATTAACTGCTACCTCTCCAGCTAGTGTTGCTGAAGAAACCTCAGTTGTTGAAGCTTACAAATGGGACAATTAATTGTTGAAAAGGAGAAAGACATGGATACCAAAAATACCTGCTTCCTCCTGTGGGTGGCATCAATATATCTTCAATATACAACGGTCTCTTTAAAAGAGAGAGAGAAGATTGTGTCCTGATTAATAATAATTATGGGGAAAACAGCTGTTTGTGCTAATGACTTCAAATAGTTATTTAAATTAAATTAATTATTTAAAATAATTAGTATTAGTATCACTCACTTGGTAACATTCCTACCTCTGACCCAGCAGGATATAAGAAGCTTTGGCCACATTTTGGGCAAACACCTCAATCATCAGCTAGTCACACATCCGACATGAGGATGGAAACGCATGGCCAAAAATCACAGGCCTCTTCAGCTTGAGCAAAATGAGACCCTCCATTAGTTTCATTGGTTATATCCCTGTGTTCAGGCCAACCACTAGAGACTGAGACAGTTACAAAACCATAAACATGAGCAGATCTGACACAAGCCAGTACTTTAAAGGCCATAGGTACAGACTGCAAGCCCCGGCTTCAGCTCATATTCAGTGCTGATGCTGCAGGAACGTGCTGTGCTCTCAGAGAGTGCTGAAGATGACACACTCAGGTGTGGTGTTCTGTATAAAGGATAGCTCAGTAGTTTGAGCATTAGCCTCCTAAACCCAGGATTGTGAGCTCAATCCTTGAGGGGACCATTTAGGGATTGGGGCAAAAATCTGTCTGGGGATTGGTCCTGCTTTGAGGAGGGGGTTGGGCTAGATGACCTCCTGAGGCCCCTTCCAACCCTGATATTCTATATAGGTGAAATATGAAGATGTCATGGCACTTGTAAAAAAACATAGTGATGTTACAGTCAGTGTTCTCTCTTAAGCAGAGAGTCCAAGGCTGCACGTGTGCTACTGCTGAGTGATCAATGACTGACACAGTCACTGCCTCATCATTATTTAGCTCATTGATTTGTACCTTTCTTGGGATACTTTGAATATGAAAGGTGCTAACACAAAACATGGTTCTATCCTATTTTTAGAATTCTTTCTTTGTAGTGAGATGTCCTGTACCATTAAGCCATAATATCAGGTTATGCAGCCTCCCTGAACCAGCAGTCATAACAGGACCTAATTTCAATGACACATCCAGCTGCAAATACTAAAACAGATCAGATTTTTTTTCCTTTTTACTGCTTTAAAAGCATTTTGAAGAGAAGCAAGTGGTAAATATTGTCTTCACAGCCACTGGTCTGTTACTCCTGTTATCCCAGGAGACAGTTGCACATTTCTGTTTGAAACTTTGGGAAGTGAACATAGAGTTTGTGAAAGTTTCTGGACAGAGACCAAGACGCTGCTTTTCAAACGTGACTAGTGGTTTGGGGAGTCTCAGCTTCTGGGTGCCCAGGTGAGACACTTTAAAGGGGTCTGATATCCAGAGAGTGCTGAGCACTCACCTTCTCAAAGTCAGGTTCCATTATAGTGTCTCAAATCGAGCACCCCAAAATTGAGGCACCCAAGTGCACTAGTTATTTTGGAAAATCTTGGTCCCAATTCCTATTTATTCACAACATTTACAACTTACAGCAGGGCAGTATAAGCTTCCCAAAACTTATTGACTGTCCTGGAGCGCAACACTGATCTAAGTGTGAGGGAGGAGTTCATTTGCACCTGTGAATTTAAGAACAACCCCAGAAACCTGTTATATGGGGCAACGTGGTCCATTCCAAAAAACAAAATATTTGCTCCTCGGACATATTATTATGAGCCCCATGGATACAAATCATCCCTGCTGGAGGGCATGGAGACCTGAGCTTTTTCTAACAGATATGATGCTGCTCTCAGTTTTGCATATGGTGCCTAGACACTTCAGGGTTAAGCACGTTAGAAATGCATACAGAGACTTAATAGTATTCAGAGAGGAGTTGAATTCTACCCAATGCAGAAAATTATCCCAACCCTCTCTTCAGTTTGGCAACAGAATTTTAATGAGCAGCTCCCAAGAGTTGCTGCCAGGACATCATTGCCTTGGATCAACTGAATGTATTATAGAAAATAAAAAAGACAGGAGATTTTTGAATTAAGGAGCTGTGATTACATCTTGGGGTCATGGTGATTATAAAAAATCAACCCAGGCTTTGCTACTGTGCTATGTATCATCATCTGACTCTTTTGTTTGGATTACAGCCCCAGAACTCAAGTCTTACCTGTTATTTATTCTTTCCATCAGTGCTTCCCAAACTTTTGAAAGTGGATTTCCACCTCAAGAAAATGAAACCAATAGTGTTCCTCAAGGACTACACTTCCTAGGCTTTGTCTTCACTGCCAGAATAAAGGTGTGTTTTTACTGTGGGATAACAAATGTACATTAGCTATTCCATTGTAAAATCCTGGTGAAGACAAGGCACTGTAGTTTCACCCTGAAGTAAACTAGGCAAAGTCAGCCAGGGCTGGGGATATAGCACTGACCTCATTTAGCCATCTTGTAGTAAACATTACAGGTGCCTTGTCTCCAGAGGAGCTGGTTGAAAATATTCCAGTGGAATATTTTTCTGTCAGAAAATGCCATTTTGTCAAAATTAGATATTTTCCACAGGAAAATATCAATTTTGATGACATTTTGAAAAAAAAAAAAGAAAAAAGAGCGAGGCTGAAAAATTGAGATAGCTGAGGAGTTGTTGTGGGGGTGACATGGTGCAGCAGCCCTGGACTTTGATTGGTAAAACGTCTGGTTATTTTTGTTGCTAGTCAATATACTACACAAAAAGGGAGCATCCATCGTGCAATATAATGCCATATTCAAGAGTCAATAAAGGCCTGTCCATTAGAAGGAAATCTTACACATAGAACATCAGCAACAGTAAAAAATCTAGCTAATGCCCGGGACCTCACACACCTACTGATGCAAGACAGTCACAGCAACAACTACCTCAGAAATTAACATCGCCTATTTGGCAAGATTGTTTGTTCTTTCATTATTAACCTTAATTTAGCTCTGGCTGTAAAGAGATGTCAGGCCAAAAAACGGGGGCAAGAAGATGCATTGCATCCTTAACGCCCTAAGAAAAAATCCTGCTGTGGAGAAAGTGAGAAAAAGATAATGAAAAAGTGAGGTGGGAAGAGTTGGTGATCCTGAGCTACAAAAATAGCTCCAGTACAGCCTATCAAGCCTGTTCATGGAACACATTTTTTGCCCCAAATGCTACCATTACAATTCCCCCAGTATCTCAAAACCTATTGTGTTCCCTTACAGAGAGAGCCTCCCTCATAGAAGAGATATGCCATCCACAGGGATGAGAATAAAAATTAGCCTCCTTCTGAAAAAAAGAATCTGTCACTGCCTGGAACTTAGGAAATGAGAGCCCGGTGCCCTAGAAATCCCAGAGAAGTTCTGTGATGGGATTTGGTGACAGTTGTGCTCACTGATGCTAAAACATGCTGCTGCTTTTATAGAGCTGCAGGTCAGAGGCTGAGACTAGTGTGGGCACAAGAGGGAGGACAGCAAGAACATCACAGATGAGCAAAAAAATAAATCTTTACTAGCCAGTTTATTAAAACACACTGGGTATCTCAGCTTTGACCATTGTAGCCAGCAGGCCAAGGGCCTCCCATGGAGTTCTGCAGGAAAGCCCAGAACTGCTTTTGAATTTAGCACTCCTTGGATCAAGATGGAGCATGACAGGTTGCGACCTGTAGTATCTGCAGGTTCCAAGTCCATAATGAAGTGGAAGACAGCTACAAATGATACAGTCCATTAGGTGCAGCCCTCAGGCTCAGGTCAAGTTGTCAATAAGACCCAGAGATGGCCAATTATTGGCCAGTCTAGTGTAGCTTCTCGAACACATGGTTTCCCAACCTGGGGCGTGACCCACAAGGGAGTTGCAAAGAGGTATCAGTGTGTCACAACCACCTTGCCCTTCCCGTATTGCTAAACAGGAGGGTGGGCCCTGATAAGATTCCAGCTAGAGGGAAGGAAATCCAGGATGATCCTGATACAAAAAAATAGGGTCAATGATATGGAAAAGGTTGAGAAGCACTGCTCTAGCTTATGCCTGGTTTCCTGACATACCGGTACATTTTGAACGTATATAAAGGTTCAATGCAATCACCATTTGTTCAGCCATGGGTTAAACTGTATAAAGAGGAAATTCAGTGCAACTTATGTTATTTCAGCCACTGACATTTGCTCTCTTTTTTCCCCCACTCAGTGGTTTTTAGCTACTCCACAGTGCTTGCATTTCTAGCACTTTTGTCATATAGCACCTGATTATGCCAGTCTCATGCTATTTTCCTTAGAGAGGGAAAAACTATAAAGCTTGTTTAACAGTAGTGATCTAGTGCTTTTTTTCTCAACAAAATTGGCTGAGAGGGAGAAAAAGCATCTTTTATTTAAAAAAGTTTGCTTAAAATCTCCCAAACCCTTTGTGCTGAAGTTTCACACACAGCAGGAAGTATCTCTGTGTATCAGTAATAAAGAGTCTCTGCTGATGGGGTCAGAGCTGTTTCCTTGCAAAGTGTCAGAGTTTCTGAATGCAGCTATAGACTTGAGATCTCATAGGATATTTAATATCTCACATTTCCTGTATCCTATAGTTTATACTATAATTTCTTCTGGTCTTTTCATGAGTGTATGCATACAAAGGAAGGTACTGGAACTAATGAGCATTGACCAATAACGAGGTATCCATGTCCTTAAATAGCTTGAACTTTCATCATTTAGATGCCTAGTTTAATGTGAGCATCTTCTGTAACAGCCAGAAATCTAGGAGGTAAGGTCACCTCTTAACTGTCACTTGGGAGGAAGTCTCATCCCCCAACTATGGGATGTAGAAAGAATATGGTTTTAGGCTTCATTATTGAGGCCAATGTTTTAAATAAGGACAGGAGATTTTCTCTGAGCACAATTTTGCTAATGTACCCATCCTGACTGAGGGAGGTTCTTTTGTGTGATGTGCATGTACCAGTGGAAAATACATGATTGTGATTTGTTCCAGCATTAGATACCTTATTTTTTACTTCTTCAGTGGGCCAAAGTCATCCCTGGTGTAACATTCCAGCGATTGTGCTATTAAGTCATGCTCTGTGTCTGACTGTAATTCTTGTGAAGACCATGGCCTCCTCTCCATCTTTGTTTTAAGTACTAGTAGTGATGGCCCTGGTAGGCAGAAGACTGTGAAGGTTAGATATTAAACAGGTGATTGCTTGCTCCACTACTATGGGTCTGTTTCTAAGTTTGTGTGGGAGAGGGAAGAATAACCTGGGCTATTTTCTCCTCTTCGTGAGTGAAACTTGAAAACCGCTGAGGTTCTCTACAATGTGCCTGGGAGGGACATGGAAGAAGAACTTAACTCTGTCAATTACACTTGTGAAGCAATTAAAGAATCAGGACTAGGCCTGCTTATGTCAGGTAGTGTGTACACAGAGCAGTTACGAGCATGACAGCTGCTTTATTTCACTTCCTCAGTAATTGACACAGAAGCATGGTTTGGGTTTGATTTCTGTATTTTGCAGTAGTATCAACAAATTCACCTGGAATATTACTGTTGCTGCTTCTTACCCATCACTCTTCAAAGACACCGCAGGTTGACTTGGAGCAGATAACAGGAGACTGATTCCCAGAGGATGACTGGGAATAGGAAGAGCAGTTAGGTAGCTTGAGAAGCTCTTGGATAAAGAGGAACAAATACAAGAGAAATTCATTAATCATGGGAGGGGAATTCTTCTGATTTCTTAAAATATAGGATCAGGCTAAACCACAAAATTAAATCCTTATTGTTGCAAGTGCCCTGCAGGCTATTAGATTCACTATTAGTAACAGTGGGATTACAATAGTACCTAGAGATTCCCACTGAGATTGGAGCCCCATTGTGCTAGGCACTCTACAGGCAGGTGGTCTGAGACAGTCCCAAACACACAAAGGGTGAGAGGGGAAACAAAGGCACAGAGATAGCCATGACATGCCCACGTGGCTTATCACACAGCTGATCAGTGTCAGAGCTGAGAGAAGGGAGCCCAGATCTCTTGACTCCTCGTCCAGTGCCCACCCACTAGACCACACTGCCTCCTCAAAAGAATCAATCATTCAGATTTTGCCTAGGGCTGTAAAGTAGACAGAAGGGTTTATCCCTAATCACCTGCTTTTCATTCAAGCAATAAGAAGTTTTAAAATATGAAGGCTATAATAACCCTCTTTTTAAAGTAACCATATTTACATGTTAACTGATCAGAAATAGACGCAAATTTTCAAAAGTGGGTGCAACAGGAGTACCCATAAAAATGCGTGTGCACATGCTGGATTTGCAAAATCCCACACTTGTGTATGAAAAAAAAAAAAGACACATGAAATCAAGCCTGTGAAATGAGAATTTAGCTGGTGACTTACAAAGCAGCAGATTTTCCAGTTTGCTTTTCTATTGATTCGGCAGTCTTATCAATGGTCGAAACTTTTTCTGAGCAGTAAACAGGTATGACTCAAAGACACCCGGGGAGCAGATGCAGTCTGATGAGAAAGGCCTGATCCTGTAATGTGATCTTTGTGGACAGACATCTTGCACTGTCATGTTAATGGGGTTATGCGGGCAGATGGGCGTCAACCCACAGAGACTACTGACTTCTTGTACAACACAAGCCACAGATCTTCCCAAAAAGAATTCCTAAGGCAGATCTTATAGAAAAACATCCAATCTGGATTTTAAAATTGTCTGTGATGGAGAATCCAGCATGACCTTTGGTAAATTGTTCCAGTGGTAACTCACTCTCATCATTATAAATGTACGCCTTATTTCCAGTCTTATGTCCTTATGTCCATTGCAGGACAAGGGCCTGAAGAAAGTACAGTACAACTCAGAGTTATGAATACCTCGGGAATGGAGGTTGTTCGTAAATCTAAAATGTTCGTAACTCTGAACAAAAGGTTACAGTTGTTCTTTCAAAAGTTTACAACTGAACATTGACTTAATATAGATTTGAAACTTTACTATGCAGAAGAAAAATGCTGCTTTCCCCTTTTTTTTTAGTAGTTTACGTTTAACACAGTACTGTATAGTATTTGCTTTTTTCCCCTCTGCTGCTGCCTGATTGCATAATTCTGGTTCCAAATGAGGTGCTTGGTTGACTGGTCAGTTCGTAACTCTGGTGTTCGTAACTCTGAGGTTCTATTATAATGTGTTTATGACAAAAAATTGAAGGTTTTAGAAGGAATATAAACTCTCATGTTTCAGGGCATAAGCCAACCACTAAATGATGGGAGGTAGGAAGAAAATTTGCTATTGGGTATGTTATTTCACAACCATCCACCATCTGAAGTATCTGGTCCTAATCACTCTCCTAGACAAGATCCTTGAATAACATGGAACACTGATCTCATCTGCTTTGGCAAGTGCTGTGTTCCCCTATTTAAGATTTGCCCAGCAGTGCTGCCTTTTACACTGTATAACTGTAGTTCTAAGACATAAAAAAAGTAAAGAATTGTTCATTTAGCAAAAAAAAAAGATGACAATGTCTTTCTTAGAAGCATCACTGTTCATGTAGTTTTTCCAACACATAATGGAGTCATCTTTCCAAAAATGGGATCTGTGATGTTTCCATTTTTCAGACATTATGTGTCATAAATAAAAGGACGAAGGAGCCCTTAGATTCCCCACAGGAAGGCCTTTCCTTTGTACTCCTAACCATCTATGTCTAACACTGCTGAGCTCATATTTTTCTGTATAGCTGCTGAAGATGGTAGCTGAAGGTAACGAGAGACAAACTTCAAGGTCACTGTAATTTTCTACCCATTTTTAATGAGAAAGGGCTATCTCCCAGTGTGCCCTTTTCCCCTTTTTTTGCAAGTTAACAAAACATTTACAAGAGGCTACTTTGCTGTACATTAAATGCCTGGTTACTCCTGCACAAGGCATTAAATCATTTGCTAAAAGCAATTTAGAAAACAGCCTATCTAAATAAAACATTACCCAAGATAACTTATTAACTTATAACTGGCATGACATCCTGGGATGTCTGCTTCTGTGCCTTAAGTCAGTTCTGTTGTTCCACACAGGAAGCCTGCAACTGAGAAATCAGAAACCAGGTGGTTTATTCTCTTTTGATCCCTTTTTGTCTTCTCTGCATGTATCCTGACCCTTTTAGCACATTATGTCTCATGTACTCCTTCCCTCCTTCTCTTTCATCTGTTTTTCATTCCATATGTTCGGCTAACTCATCTTTTCCTTTTCTGTCTCTCTAACCTGGTTCTATTTTTTTTGTTTTGCCCAGTAAATATCCAGGACTACAAAAGATATTGCTAACCACATATTCTCTCATTCTATTAACAACCTTTTATTATGCATCTGCTGCACTGTTGAAGTCGATTATGAAAATAATTACCTCTTTGTGAGAGAACAGCAAGTTGGCTTGACTCCAGAAGACAGGTGTTCCCAGGAAGAGTCCTCACTAAATATTCGCATTCACTATGCACTAGCCTGAATACTATCTACCTATTTAGCAAGCCCTTAGTATGCAACAGCTTTCTTTTTCCTTATCATTGATGAATCACTGGAGCCAGCAGTTCCCACTGAAAGATTTGCACATGGTTATTGGACGGAGTCCCACATCATCTGTTATCCATAAATTCCTCTAATGGGTCAACAATAGCTATAGACGAACAAAAGAAAAGGAGTAGTTATTTTGTATATTCTGTAATATAGTAATAAACTATGCAGTTACTGGAACAATATCTTCACAGACCTCCCCAAGTTCTAAGCTAACCACCAACACCAAAAATCTGTGTGTGCCAGGGCTACTCCAGGAGTTAAAAACACTCCCTAGCAATGATATTTTAGCTACTCAATCCTGTTCCATCAGAAGTGTCATTCTTAAGAGGTGGGAAACAAGGCTCCTCCATCCTGTATGGAGAGAGTAAGCGAATTATCCAACACTGCTTTTGTGAAAAATAAATATAGATTATTGGGAAGAAAAAACAGGAGGAAACATGATAGAATCACCCCACACCTAAAGGAACGACAGCCACCAACTCTAGCCACAGAGCCCCCATTTCCCTCCTCAATTCAGTCCAAAGGTGGCATGCTCAAATGCTTCTCCCACTCCTTATTAACTTTGAGAGGAGCATGACTAGTCCCAATGATTTCTGTTTAAGAGCCATTCCAGGTCAAAAGTAATCAAACTGTGCATAATTTAGTGTTTGTACAATTTGTTATTTAAATGCCAGTTTTTATATTTGTCTTCTGTGTCATTGTAGCTGTGTTGGTCCAAGGCTATTAGAGAGACAAGTGGGTGAGGTAATATCGGTTATTGGACCAGCTTCTGTTGGTGAGAGAGACAAGTTTTGGAGATCTTCTTCAGTCTAGGAAAGGTACTCAGAGTGTCACAACTAAATACATGGTGGAACAGATTATTTGGCATAAATAGTTAACACATATTGTAAGAAAGCATTCAAAATGAAGTGGGTCATTAACACTTCCACAATTATGGGACAAAAAAAGGGGGGGATTAGTGTGTTACAGATTGTTGTAATAATCCATACATCCAGTGTCTTTATTAAGACCATGATTTTCAGTGTCTAGCAAAGTTATGAATGTAAGCTTCTAGTGTTGTACAGATTTCCTTTGAGAACAAGGACTGAGAGGTCAGATATAAAGTGATTGTTTTGTGAAAAGTGTTTGCCCACATATGCTATGCTGTTTTTGTCTTTTATCATGTTTCTGAGTGAGTTCATTTGAAAGCATAGTGATTGTCTGGTTTCACCCACATAATAGTTGTTGGGGCATTTAGTGCACTGGACAAGGTTTTGTGGTGCAGAAATTCTTCCCAAAACTTGTATTTTTCACCAACAGAAGTTGGTCCAATAAAAGAAAATATTAACTCACCCACTTGTATCTTTATATATGTTACATAATCAAGATCAGGGGTTCTCAAACTTCATGGCATAGCGACCCCCTTCTGACAACAAAGTTACTACAGGACCCCAGGAGGGGGTTGGAGCCAGAGCCTCACCGCCCCAGGTGGGGGGAAATGGGGTTGCAGTCTGAGCCTCACCACCCTGGGTGGGATTGAAGCTCTAACTTCAGCTTCTTCAGCCGTGGGTCCCAGCAAGTCTAATGCTGGCCCTGGTAACCCACAGTTTGAGAGCCACTGATCTAGATTGTCTGTTTTGATTCACCGTGAGTTTACTCTGGCAGAAAGCACAGGATGTCTGTCTAGAAAAGGATAGCAGCAGGTGAAATGGAGGTTGTGGATGCATTGCACCTGCTGCTATCCTTTTCTGGACAGCCCTAAACCATGACACTGCTGAGCACCTCCTGTGAGGTGCCAAGTGCCCTCAGTTCCTTTGAATACAACTGGAGTTGAAAGCACTCCTAAGACTGCAGAAACTGGGATCCAACTGACCAATCACAACTAGAGATTTCCCTGGATTTCCAAGTGTCTGTCCAGGACCTTATGAAAAGAAAAGCATAATCTCTCCCTTCCTCAGCTGGAGTTCAGTTCTTCATGGTGTCTGTCTCTCTTCTACCTCTTAACTGGTGATTTTTCCCAAGAGAGTGGAGTTACAGGGCTTCTTATATTTTAGCATCTTAATCTTCACAATCTCTATTTACCAAACAGGCCCATTTGCAAGTTCAGCATTTGAATTTCTTTCTGGTCCCTTTTCTGCTGCTCTGCTAAGGGAATTTATTTCCAGATTGTATTACACTGCATACTGTGGAAGGTGATCCTTTCATGTTCAAAATGAATGCCATTCCCCAATGTTTTCTGTCCAGGTGGGCTCTCCTACCAGTATATTTTCCCTTACACTTAGAGTTCTTACATCAATTAGAGTAGTGAAAGCCAGGTACAGACCACTTCTGAATCAAACATTTTTAGCTGCTACTTTTAAGTTTTATTAATGATTAATTCCTGTTGATACCTTGCCAAAAGCATTCTTTGGAGAATGGCAAAATAATTAGCAGCTATCCAATCTAATTTTTTTTCCTGGAAATTGCACAAATTGAATATTAAGGGAAAGTGTAATTCATTATCCATGAACAGTTCACAACCTACATACACTGCCACCTGCACATGTCTATTTTCAGTAATCTATTCAAATATTCTGCATGCTAAAGTCCTTCATATCTGAAGCATGACACTCAAAAATTGCTGTGGAAGATTGAGGTCAAAGATGATGAGTAACCCTAGCTCCAATTATATGAGACATGGCAAGTCTGCATCTTATTATCTCTGTTGCCCACAGCATTTCCAAGGTCCAACAGACTCCCTTGACTCAAGTATTGCCACTGTAGTAACAATGATAGCAGCACTTACAGAACACTTTCCATCTCCAAAGTATTTTCCATGTATTAACACATTGATCTCCACAACAGCCCTGTGAGGCAGGGAAGGGGTTATCAGCACAAACGGGGAAACTAAGGAAGAAACTATAAACAATGCCATGGAGGAAATTAGTATCAAAGCCATGATTTGATTTTAGGAGCTCCTGACTTCCAGTCCTGTGCTCAGACCACTAGTCCACACCGCTCTCATTTTTGCTACATTCTTTCTTTACAGTCTGATGCTTCATCAGATAATATTGGTGTTTCCCTTCCCCCCATGTAGGTAGCCATTTCATTTGCAAGCAAATAGTTAAGTAATGTATGTTTACTTCTATGGCACTCCATGCCTGAAAACTTTTAAGTGTCTAACAGAGTCTCTAAACAATAAAAAAGATACAATCAAGCTCCAACATAAGACAACACCAAAACAAGTGCTCAAATATACAATAAATAATATCTCACCCTTTCACATACATACCACACATCACACCCCAGCTACGCAAAACAAAATACTTCCCACTCCATATGCAACACACATCTAAAAAGGAAACCAAAATGATGAGAACCTTGCCCAGAAGGACGACACAAATGGACTGGCATATATTCAAGAGGAGAACATTTCAGAGTCAGAGACTCTTGATGGAGAACTTAAATGTTGTAAAGGGCCATTCCCTTGAGTCTATACTGGTTAAAGGAGGGCTGCATTTGGTTGGTGCTTGTCTTATTCATACTCAAACCTTTCCCTTTCCGACAGGAGCTGTCTCTTCTGGGTTGAGCCTCCTCTGGATTTCACTGTCCAGTTCTCCAAAATTCTTCCCACCTCCCTCCCAAAAGGGGCAGGGAGTCAGGACACAGTACAGTCCATAAACAAAGTCACTTTTATGACGGAGAGAAAACCCAAAACAACAACACTTCTTGAGGCTGTCTTTATAATTCATAAAAGATCAGTATTAAAGCACAACTATGCTTTTGTCTGCTTTGCTGTTCACTAGTAAGCTTTAAATACTGAGACCTTGACCTTGATGTACACTCTCTGGATAATAACAAGAAGCTAGTGAAGAATTCTGCTAATCCTGAAGAACCATTTGTCCCAGAGGGGCATTCATAGAAGATGGGTTTTCCCCCAATTAACAATGCTCTGTTTAATTTCAGCAACTTAACGAGTTTCGATTAATTATTAATTACTCCAGAAGTGCATATTTTAAAAACACATTTTTTGTTTTGTTTTGCCCATTATCTAGGAAATGTAAGGTATTGATTTGCCTAGTAAAATAGGTTAATGATGTTTAGGTAAATTATTAAGTATTTTATTATTTTAATTAATCCAGTTTCAGATGCATGTACCAGAGCAGGAAAATCTGATAATAGTTATAACAAAGATGCAGTTGTGTCCTGTCTGCCAATTACTATTATAGAATGGATATCTGGAATATTTAAGGCTTCCTTATCCAGTATATTGTATATAAAATTTAATTAGAGTTTGATCAAATTCTGCTTCAGCTATTTAGGGTTGGCAGGTCCAACAGGAAAAAACTTTTTATGGTTCCTCGTGAACATACATTTTTAATGCCTCGAGATTAGATAGTGCAACCTGCAGAGGCTAGAAGACTGAAAATGGCACATGCTGGGGAATGGAAATGAGGGGTTTTGTTCGTGCTCCAGGATTTTCAGGATTATTATTTGGTAGCTCACATACTTTTTATCTGTTGGCTTAGATTATTATTAGTAGTAGCAGTATTATTACAGTTGTGTCTAGATGCCTTAAGATTGGGGTCACCTTCTACCAGGCACTATATAAACACATACTGAGAAATAGCCCCTGCCCTGAAGAGCTTGCAAACTAAACAGAGGACAGATAGAAGCTGAGAAGGGAAATAGAGGCACCAAGAGGTGACGTGACTTGCCAAAGACACACAACAGGTCAGAATCAGCAATAGATGTCAGGTCTCCTAGTTCCCAGTTCAGTACTCTAGCCACTAGGACACACTGCCGCGAATACAGAAGAGCTAGTGGCTATGAACAAATGGTATGAGGGGAGACATTGCACTTCAGAGCAGGACCCAAGGTGCAGGTAAGTCTTAGGAGAGCACAACCTAGCCCTTAGCAGGTCTGATTCTACTATTACTTACACCAGGGTAAATTACGACTAGTTCCATTGGATTAAAAGGAGTTACATGAGGAAAAACTACAGGAGAGACACCAGAATAAAACCAGACAGCAGAATTAGGTGCTAGAAATCCAGCTGTCTTCCTTTCATTTGCCCCATGATTTTTGCTTGATACAGCTCTAATCATGGGGTATTAATGGAAGATTTGAGGTTAAAGAGTGTACCCATAGGCTTACTCCCCTGGAAGAGGGAGTCAATATCTAATTTATTTATTCATGTAAGTTATTTCTAGGCATTTCCAGCTCCTGCATTCTCATAAGATCTGAGCATCCTAATTGTATCTCCCAATTCAATTGTTTAAAATGGCTAAGAAAAGCTGCCTCCTTTTTATGCCTTCCTTCTGTTGAGAGGCTGTTGTTTTTCTGTAGGATGCTAGCATGTCAATACTTTATAATTGAAATATGTTGGAGAGATGTTTAAATATATTTCTCCTTTCAGCTGACTAATTAAAAATAACTAGCAATGTGTGATGTATATTTTTAGAGGATGTCAGGCAATGTTATTTTTTTGGTGATACAACATGCCTTTCCCCCCCATCACTAGGACGAGAGTTATGCTGGAGTTAATGTGACGTACCCCAGAGGATGGGAGGAGGAGTGACAATACACAACAGAATTACACAGTTTAACAGTCCCTTACATAAGCTTTGCTTTTAATCAAAAGAAAAATAAAAGCCAAATATTTCATGATTTTTATTATCAGGACAATTAATTTTTCACTGACCTGAATCCTAATCCTGCTCCCACCAAAACCAATGGCAAATCCCCAGTGTTTTTAGTCGGAGTGAGAGTATGCCCCTGGGTAGTGCTTATGTGCTCTTAGGATGAGAGAGAATGGGGTTCTCATAAGTTGTCTCTGTAATATCAGTATCAGTGTGGTAAAGTAGCACAGAGAAGCGGTAATGTGTGAGCTAGATTGTCATTAAATGGCTGTAGGTGTATGGAGTAGGAGTATAATATAAGCACAAGGACTATGTTATGATTTGCACTGAAGATCTTAATATAAACTAAGAAGGAAAATATTTATTAAGGGATAGAGTGTGCCTGTCCCTTATGTGGGGCCACAGGGGTAGCCAGTGGGAGAAGGAACCTCCTCCTTGCATGGACAGCCTAAGGGCCAGACACAATTCCAGTCCCTACCCTCCTCTCTCCCACTACTGTCCCAAAAGAGAGGACAGGAAGGAGTCTGAGCTAGGGCTCTTTCCCCCTAGGTACCCGCTCATACCATCAGTACATCAGCTAATGGAGTAAGCAGCGTGCCATGAAGAGTGTGTTAGCAGATGTTCTGCTTTTGCTACTTAAGCTAGAATGCTTCTTAGAGACATAACTGAGTTCAAGAGGTTAGTATTTTAATTTTTAAAAATTAAATGGAAAAAATTCCCAAAGAAATCCCCAAACAACTCCAACACAAGACGTACACTATAAGTGACATATGCTGAAGCATCCACACAACTGTTCCAAGAGCATCAGTAAAGTGCAATGCAGGCTGCAGCAAGCACAAGTTTAATGGCTGTTTGGTGGCCTGTGCAAAGTGAGAAAGTGGTATCTGTCCCACTCCTAGGGGACAAGTGTTCACATCACACACCTGTTGGAAGTCTCAGCGAAGATGTCAATGGGTGACTAGGCCATGGAGACCAAATTACCATCTGATCCCACCAGGTCAGGTCTGAGAGAGACTGGCATGGTGAAGGAGCTTTGGTAGTTCAAGAAAAAGCCCTGACATCTTTGAAACAAGCTGTTCCTCTTCTGATGGTTGAAATTCAATACTGCTCCAAATTCACCCCTGCTGAAATGCCACTGACTTCAACAGATTTAGAATGGGGATGAAATTGGCCCAATCAGGAAACAAGAAATGAATCAGTAGCTAGAGAAGAATCTGTCTATCTTGGTGGCAAGTGAAGAATCAGTATCCAGAAAGAGCTCATGTAGCATACATCAACAGTGCTAAAACTCAAACATATCATCATCCTCATACAACAGCCCTGAGGTCCAAGGGCCCCAGGGCATTAGGACCAGAGCACATATTTTTCATGACACTTTATACAAGCAGCAGTGTAAACAAGGCACAAGGAGGAATAAAACTCTCGTTTTACTAAATCAAAAAAAGAAGTTTTGTCTCAGAGTTCTCATGGACACAAACAAATAATGCTGGTGCTCAGTTCCTGTGAATAGATTTTCTGGCAATGCACAGCATGATAAGTCAGAACGATATCCAAGAGCCTGACCGTTCATAACCTCAGAGGTAAAAATGTATATGTTTATTGATTCAATGTACCGCCAATGGGTGATAGAGTCTATACAGAATGGAGTCCTGTAACAATGAATTTTATATAATCCAAAACACAGTTATGCCGAACTAGGAAGGAGCTGTGCCTAATGGGGAGCAATTTCAGGTAGGCATGTAGCCTCAAGGTACTACAGCAACTAACTTCATCCAACAGCAGCAGCAAAAAAGTCTTTCAGTCAATCAAGTTCGCTCCCCCCACCCAAGTATTTATTCTTGAAGTTCATGTTGCACAGGATCTCATGTAAACAAGCTCATGCTACAGCAGAGTCCCTCTAGCAACTACCTGTGGGGCTCAGGCCTCCTGTCTGACACCCAGGAAGCTGACCTGATCGAATGATGCCACCTTCCCTAGGCTACCTTATTAAGCCAGCCCTATTTAATTCCTCCACCAAGTATACCCTGTTCGAAATCTAAGCAGGACGTTAACTCAGTATTGTACTTATTTGCTTTGCAGTGACGCCCAGAGACCCCAGTCAAGATCATGGGTAATGTACAAATACAGCATAGATAACAGTTCCTCCCCTGTAGACCTTACAGTCTAAAGTAAGGTATTGCTGATGCCTCTGCACCCTATCAGAATCTGCTTCTCTGTTAAGGATGGCTTGAATTTGGACAGATTCCTCTTAATGATTATTAATTAAGTAACACTCTGTAAAACTTCGTCAGCCTGTCAGTGTCCCCAGCTCAAGACATGGTCTAGAATTAGATGTACGAGGGAAAACTAGCAGTCTTTTATTGACACTTACCCATGGCGGTGAGGGATTACAGGCCTCAATCCCAGGCCTACAGGCCGTGCTCAGACTGTGGTTGCCACCAAGCAGCTCACCTGAACCTGTGAGGAAGGGGGCCAGTGAAGCTCCAGCTCACAAAGGGCCCCATCCATAAAGTTTTTGATTGGGGGAAGACATCAATTGGCCAGGCCACTCTACTTAAACCAGAAAGAGGCACAGGAAGTTCAGTTGTCTGAGCAACTAGGTGAATCCCTGGCAGGCAGGCAGGCACACATACACTACTGACCCTGCCTTCTTGCTTGAGCCCTGCCTTCCCTCCTGCTCCTGGTTCCTGTCCTCCTTATCCTAGACCCCTGTCTGCTCCCAGTTCCTGCTTTCCTGCCTCACTCCAGGTCTTGCTCCTTCTTCCTATACCAACTCTGGCTTTGACCACTAACTTGGTACCTGACTAAGGCCCCGGCTCTGGCCATCAGCTTGGCACCTGACTCTGACCCTGGATCCAGTTCCAGGCTTCTGACTCTAACTGTTAGGCCTGACCACCCACACTTTAGTGCCTACAATGGCTACTATTAACCTTACAGCTCACAGATGGAAGCAAGCTACCCACTTTCCCTTCCACTCAGAAATGGTCAAAAAGTATAGGAAGTCATATAAAAACTCCAGGTTTGCAGAGAATCAATATCCCCCACCATATTGCCATAGACCTTTGACCATTTCATCAATACTCTAAATGGCAGAGCTAAAAATCCACAAAGTTCCAAGGCCTCCATGTTTTCAATATGCAGCTTCTCACCACAGAAGGGGGCACTCAAATGTGTGTATGATAAACACCAACGTAGACCAAATTCCTGATGCCATGACAAATTTCTAAAAACTGTCTTCTTTTTTTTTTACCCTCAGTACCTTTTGACTTTGAATTCATATTGTATTTTGGTTTGCACAATACCTTTGATAAATATAAAGTATGTCCTATATATATAAGATGTGCTTGTATTTCAAAGGGTTCTGCACATATATAATTCTTTTATAGTTGTATGTGACTTCCAGCTTATTTCAACACATATAGTGTAGTGGGAACCATTAAAAATTCAACATTCCCTGCCCTAGGTATACACTATAACGATGGTATCTTTCAAAACTTAGAACAGGAGATAAAATGATATATCAATCCCTGCCAAGTTGCAAATGTTGAGATTGTAATTGCTTTCTGTGTATACTCTATGCCTTTTAACAAACTTGTTTTTGAATGTTGCTTACCTCAGATCTGTCCTAGATAAAATTATTTTGAGGATAAGAAAGAAGATTTGATAGCCCTGGGAAAGAAGAGGGATGGGAGAGCCAAGTTAACACATCTGATTCTCCAATAGGCAACATGCCACTTAAGATGCTTTGCTGTATTAATCTCATATATTGAGTTTTTACATTTATTTCAATGGGCATTTATTAGTAGAGAAGAAGGAATGTGTGACTCAAGTTACAATGTCTAAATGAGCCAGACATTCAAACTATTGTACATTTATGTAAGTAGGCAGCAAACAGGAAGATATACTGCATTGGATTTGGAGCTAGGGTGGCCAATTTTGGTTAGACATATTCCTGGAGGTTTTATCACATAACAATCTTTAATGAAAGATTATTTTTTAATTCCTGGAGACTCCAGGGCAATCATGGTGGGTTGGCAACCCTACCTAGAACTCTTGTGTATAGTTCAAATCACTAACAGAAGGCAAACTAAGTTCATTTCTCATTGAAGTCAAAAGCAGAGTGCTGAGTAGTAATGAGGTCCTCAATAACTATTTCTTCCCAAAGTTCTAACCCACAGCCACCATCTAGCTCAGAAGTGCTTTACTGCTTCTTTTTATGTCAGGGAATAATCAGCACAGCATCATTATAAGGACCACCGTACTTATTCTTCTCATTTCCAAGTCCCTTCCCATTTAAGATGAAACAAAAAGCTTACCTTGTCTGTGCAATCTAGCACCTCCCCTTTGAAAAGCCACACTTAACCTTTCTGTTACTGAAAAGTGTGATACCCCCTGCACTCAGTTTGTTTGTAATTGTACATCCATTTCAGTATTTACTGGACTTGAACTTTTATGATGTGCTCTGCAGAACATTAATATTATGTAATGCATTTCAGGGAGTTCTGGCTCACTGAACACATTTCTATCCTCTATGCAATTCTTACACTTCAGGACCATTGCATAGTATAAACAGCTAATTCACTCTCTATGAACTCAGTCTGGGTGACTTTCCATATTTATTTTTCACTTTCAGTGTAAGAAGACTGGGCCCAAAGAACAAATTTATTTGTATCAGGTCATGAACAGAGCAGCTGAAATTATCTGCTTTTGTATGGCAACAAGTGTAAAATTTCAAGAAAGTTGATGCGATAAGCAGTGATAATCACACTGACGTATTGGGCCCAATTCATCCCTGATACGATTCACTGAAGTCAGTTGAATTACATCAGATGTGAGATTTCCCCTTTCAAGGGCAGGCATTAGAGATGGGTGATCAGGGTGATTGCCCTGGGCACCAATTTCTGGGGGCACCTAATCAACATGGAGGGTTCCAGGATTGAGGGGTTTTGGGGAGTGGGGGTGGGGGGAGGTTGCTACTCAAGGAATGGCCAAAAATGTTTTTTGTCCTTGCTGGCAAAACACACAGGGCTGGCCCTGCCCCTTCCCATGTATCTAACATTGCCAGCCATTCCCTAACTGATGAGACACAACATTTTGCATGCTGTCTCACACCAAATTTAGAGTCTTGAATTTGTTTTAATCCTTGTGAGGGTCATTATAGCTGTGTGACTGGCTGCAATGTACCAAATATTGCAATTCTCTAGGGGAGGAGGGACATTCCCCAATATCTGCTACATGGAGAGGACCATATAAGCAGACCTCCACTCAGACACACTGACCCATGAGAATGCTGGGTATTAGCCACCTCCATAGCACCATCCCTTCTTTCTTGATCTTCAGCCAACTTTGTAGTGGGCCAGTCACTCACCAAAAGTTAAAGCAGTTTGATGGCTGTTCTAAATTATGGCAGCTACTAATGGTCTGAAGGGTTGTTGGGACAGCTGGAGATCACTGTGACACACAGAGAAGCCATGGTAATGCCCGCTACACTGGCTGCACAGAAGGGTTGTGCTGTACTGTGTTACCAGTAATTCCCATGCCCAACTCCAGCTCAGCAATAATGGCAGCTTCCAGATTGTACCATCAAAGGAGTTTAGTTAATGCTATCAAAGTCCTGCTCTCCCCTGCTTCTTGCCCCATAGCATGCTAGAGTCAGAGAAATGGAATATGAAAGTGGCTAAACTGGTTACAAAAGAAAATTCAGCATATGAATGCTGTCAGTTCAGATAAGCAGCCCTCTTTCTGTGATGCATCTTTCGCAAGACACTCAGCAAAAGTGATTGTTTAAAAGTAAACCCATGTGCCATTTTAATCAATACACAAGCAGCTCTGCTAGAGGCCAGGAATTTTCTTTGGGCCTGATTGCAGTTAGTGTCTGTACAGTGTGCAAGGAGACGCCACACCCCTAAATACACATGTACACGCATAGGCCAGCTACAATTGCACCCCTTGTGCTCCACTGAGGAGCCAAAGCGAATATGAACCCTATAACCAACCCTAGCACTCATTTACTGTTTATATACTACAAAGCAATAGAGAGTATACCTCATTGGAATGCCTGGACTGTGGTACTTAATTGCATAGCCATGCTAGCGGCATCAATACACTTACCGCACAACATACAGGCTTACATGTATCAGCTAGAGAGTTTTTGCTTGTATGTTGCAAGAAGGAATCTTTAGGAGAAGTAGTACAACTTAGATAATGTTTTCACCCCTCTTAGCCATGAGGCCAAGAAGCACATTTGCAGGTGGAACAATCCATGATACTGTAATAATTCCTAGTGTGAAAAATTAATCCTATCCCAATCAGACCTGAAAAAAAAACCAAAAGATGAACTCTGACAGTGACATCTATCTCCTCAAGATATTCCATTAGAAGAGGCAGTATTGTGTCAAGGGAATGGAAGAATATACGATCAGAGATAAAGAAAACAAGCTGTTCTTGTTCCAAAAGTTGTGGGCCTGGTGCTAATAGATTAAAAAGTAAAAGAATCCAATTGCTATAGTCAGTGCCATCTGCATTTGGAAATAACGACCCTTGGTTTATGTCAAGATGAGTCTTGTCTAGGTATTCCAACTACTTATGAGGGCCTGTATGCAGCTCCCCACAAGTCTGGAAAACAGGTATGTAGTTTCTGATGATCTCAGTCCAGACCAACTCTTGATTTAGTCCTTAAGGAGAAGGGTTCTTGTATTACATTTCTATAAGGATGCACTTAATGCCAACAAGTGGTGGAAAAGCTCCATCAGAAAAATTAGATGTAGCTAGCCACTGGTAAAACATTTCAGTCAGAGTTTCAAGCTAGCAAGGAGAGTTTGGACCTTAATACAAAAACATCAGCAGAACCTTCTTAGCAGTTTCCACAGACATACTAAGGACTGAAGGTGCTATGGAGACCAAACTACTTTTACCCTGGAGGTGTTCCAATATAGCCAGGTTGAATTGCATTATGGGCATGGGAAAGCTTCACTGATTTTCCTTTTGCCATATCTGCTCTGTGGAAAGAAGACCTTTTGTCATACAGTACAGTATTTTGCATGTGGTCATATTAATCATTGCAACTCAGCTGAATAGATCAAATAACATCAGAAAAAGAATTAAAACTAGGTCCTTGAAGGTGGAAAGTTAGTGATCTCTAAAAAACAGTACCTTATCATCCAAAGAAACAAAAATTGGGATTTTCAGGGGATCTTAAGGGAGGTAAGATGCCCAAATCCTATTGGACTTCATTGGGAATTAGGCACCTACCACCCTTAGACTTTCCTGAAAACCCCAATCTGAAATCTTTCCAGTGAAAGAATAAAATGTAGGATTCCATCTCATAGATATATCTCCTCTCTGCCAGCATGATTGAAAAGTCACACCTATGTTTATGTACAGACACTTAGTCAGTCTGTCCTGGCAGGAACAGCTAGGTGAAAGTCAAAGATTTAATGTAAGGAGATCTATCCTAACAGGATTTATTTTGTTACCTCATAAAATTACTTGTCTGTTTAATGGTTCCCTCCAAGTTTCCTTAAACTGAAACAGCTCTCGGTTGTTAAAACATTAATCTTGAGTCAAGAAATTCTCTCCCAGTCCTTAATTTATATCCATCAGACTGAAAATACATACTATGCAACTACTTATCAACCGTGGATGTTTAATAAGTATATAGCATAACTCATTAGCAATTTGATACAATGTAGCAATATCAATTTATCTGAAATCCATACGCATATAAAAGTTCCTATCTGTCAGAGGAATTCATCTTTTTAATCCACCTTAACAAAATGTGTGTTCATTTGCAGTTCTCCATTAGACAATCTATCACAAAAGACCTAAATTTGTTAATAAAAAAGATTATTAGTATGGTCAATTGAATTATGTGCAACAGAAATTTGTCTCTGTAGCATAGATTTTATGCTGGTCAAATGCCTTCTGTGGAATTTCAGATTTTAGTAAAAAATATTTAGCAGTTCTAGTCTTCTTGATAATCCAAATAAAAATCAACAGTGATATCTTCCTGAGTCTGCAGAGAGGTAGCTGATCATGTTAATAAAGACATCTAGCCAATGTGGTTTTTATCCAGAGTGGGGAGATTTAGTTTCCAAATAAGGTCACAAAATTAAGATGCAAAAAAAAAAAAAAAAGTTCTCCACATATGTGGATTTGAAAGAACAAGACCGTTATGGCTTAACTATGGATTGACAGTGGTGTAACTGAAATAAAAATCTAGCACAGACTTGACTTTGACTTGCCAAAATATGCAATATCAATTTTTGTTATAGGAAAATGCTACATTGCCTCCATGGAGAGGTAGGCTCCTAGATGCTGCTGAACTGACATGGTTTTGCTGTACAAGGAGGGAGCAGAATATCTGAGTCTGCAGAAGGGTGGCCCCCGCACACTACAGACTGCAGCTCCCTGAAGGCTCTCAGAGTATGTCTACATTGCAATTAAACACCCACCACAGCTGGCATCTGTCAGCTGACCAAGGCTTGAAGGGCTTGGGCCCTAGGTGCTGGAACTAGGAGTGCTGTCGTACCTCCTGGCTTGAAGTAGTAATAACAACCTAAATACGTGGTTTCAGCCTTCAGCACTCCCACTACAAAAATTGTTCCAGCACCAATGGCTCGGGCTACGGGGTTGTTTAACTACAGTGTAGATGTTCAGTCTTGGTCTGGAGCCCAGGTTCCGGGACCCCACAGGAGGGAGAGACCCAGAGCCTGGCTCCAGCCTGGGCCCGGGCTCCAGCTTGAGCCTGAACTTCTACACCACAATGAAACAGCCCCAGCCATAGCCTGAGCCCAACAAGCCCAAGTGAGCTGACAAGGCCGGCTGCAGGTGTTTAACTGCAGTCTAGACATACCCTCAGTGCCGCTGTGTGCAGCATTTCTTTGGGGGCAGGCTAGGGATGACACTCTGCACTGTGTAGCTACACCAGCTATGACGCCCCGAGGACCAGTGGCAATAGGGCCATGGAGCCTACTCCAGCCTTGGAGCTGGCGGAACAGACCCACTTCTTCTTCATGAGGGCCAAAGCAGAGGTTTCTGCTCCCTTGCCCTCCCTCCCCCCCACCCATCAGAGATGCACACCATCCAACCCAGTTACACAGCCTGTGTGCTAGAAATAAGCAAACAAGCCTATTAGCAGAAATGTTTGTGGTCTTGTATATATCATATATCATAGTTCATATTATAGCACACAAAAAACTTCTCTCCTAATAAGATTAAATCAGCCTTGTACAAAGATCTAGTGCAGGGGTTCTCAAACGTCATTGCACCGTGACCCCCTTCTGACAACAAAAATTGCTACAGGACCCCAGCAGGGGGGACTGAAGCCTGAGCCCACCCAAGCCCTGACACCCCGGGAGGGAGGGGGGGCAAAGCCAAAGCCCCATTGCCCCAAGCCAGGGGGGCTGTAACCTTAGCCTCCCCCCCTCACCCTCCCGCCCAGGGCTGAAGCCCTCGGGTTTGGGCTTGGGCTTTGGCCCTGGGCCCCAGCAAGTCTAAGCCAGCCCTGGTGACCCCATTAAAATGGGTTGGGATCCACTTTGGGGTTCCGACCCACAGTCTAGTGCTTAGACTACAATGTGGTCCTGACACAGACTCACCAGATGCAATATTTAGGCCTATATTAGAGTTGTTAAATGGATAAACAATGGATAAATCCAACAGGAAGACAAAAGAAATAGCCCTGCATAAAAATGAGGTGCATGATCTACAGATACATGAAATGATAAATTAATAACTGGAATTACTGTGCCTCTGGGAACCACATTTAATTTATCTAAGGCTTCCAAGAGCCAGTAATTGGCAAAATGTCATTTGTTGTGTCAATACGCGGACAGAGGCATCTACCAATTCATGCTTACTCAAAGCACTATTCCAAACCACTCTTTCACTGTCAAATACCAGTCAACCTCTAAATGAGAAGTCAATTGAACCATTCAACTTAATAGAGCAAGGATGCTTGAGACTCTTTCATCTCTTCAATTTTCAGCATTGGTTCAATGGTGTTTCTAGTAACTGCCTTTCCTCCACCCTTCCTGTCAGGAACTCACTGAGAGGAAATGTCGTTTGATAATATTAGAGTAGGCATATAAATTGACAAGATCTACCTGGCTTTGTTCTCTGCATTCCGAATAATAAAAGCATGTTACACAAATAATAGAGTTCCATATGTCATGGGGAATTGGTGGGAGGAAGCAATTGTACACATCTGAAGTGTTTTTATTAACTCTGTGTGGATCCCTACCTATATGTCTGTAGTTGCCCTTTATACATGATTTTTCTGGGAAATACGGGAGCAGGAGTTCAGGAGCTTGAAGAGGGAATATGTTGCTGCTGCACACCAAAGAGCATGGCGGAGAACATAAGCTAGTTTGAGAGACCTGGGTACTGTTTCTAATTCTGCCACTGACTCACCATGCAGCTTTGGGAAATCACAATCTTTGTGCCTTAGTTACCCATCAGGCAGGGGCGGCTCCAGGCCTCAGCATGCCAAGCGCGTGCTTGGGGCGGCATGCCACGGGGGGCGCTCTGCTGGTTGCCGGGAGGGCAGCAGGCGGCTCCGGTGGACCTCCCGCAGGCGTGCCTGCGGAGGGTCCGCTGGTCCCGCGGCTCCGATGGGAGGTCCACCAAAGCCGCAGGACCAGGAAACTGCGGGACCAGCAGACCCTCCGCAGGCACGCCTGCGGGAGGTCCACCAGAGCTGCCTGCCGCCCTCCCGGCGACCGGCAGAGCGCCCCCTGCGGCATGCCACCATGCTTGGGGCGGCGAAATGTCTAGAGCTGCCCCTGCCATCAGGGATAGAAATACTGATCATATGACAGTGAGCACACCAAGATCTTGGATGACAGTTGCTTTATAAGTGCCAATTATTATTACTTGCTTCAAAATCAACAAATCCCTTAAAATGCTTCTGCCTTATGATCTATAGGTCAATTCCTCAGCCTCCCATCCAGACGTTTCCAGCACAAAGAAGCCAAAAACCTGCCCCGGAAAGACAGCTCTGGATTCTCCCAGCAGAAGGGAATTTTTGAGAGGGGATAAAGCCTACACAGCCATCTCTATACCACCTTATTCTACCACAGCATCCTGGCCTAGGGAGCATAGCCAGAGCACTTGTCCTCCAGCAGATTGGTCCTTAGGGGACCCTTACTGCCAATGTTACTTAGAGCAGCCCTTAGGCTGGACTAAAATATATATTATCAGGCCCATAAAGTCTCCAGAGTGTGTTTCTCATGCTCTATGATCTTCCAGCTCAAAGCCCTAACAGACAGGCCAGCAGATCTCAGCAATTTCAAAGGGGCCGTGCACAGAAAACAGAATCACGACCACATTCAGCACAGTCAAAAGGGACAACTAATCCTTAGCTCGGTGTGAGTTGCCAGAGCTCCACTGAAGTCAGTGGAGCTATGCCAGTTTATACCAACTGAAAATGTAATTCAGACTTTCCTTTTTTCTAAAGTTTCTTCACTGGGCTCTGACTCTACCTCTTTTCTCACTCTTGTTAAGCATAGATTTTCTGGAAGGAAAGGCAGAAGGAATGAACATGTCAACTAAAAGCCAAAGGAAAACTGTCAGAGTAGTCAGTGATAACAGAGAAGCAGCAGCACTTGGTAAAATTAATGGAGACAAGAGAACCATTTTCTTCTTTATTGCATTGTTCATACTGGCTTCCCATTAATTGGGGTGAAAGGCCAGCTCTATAATTCTAATTGTACACTAATAGTGTACTGTACACACTTAATACCTGCCAGAATAATAATTAAGAATATTTTTTTCTGCTTCATGTGTAAGGTCTGTTTTATCACCTTTTAGCCCAGCTCCTGTTCTCTCTGATGCAGTCATGCCCCAGTCCAGTCTCACATTGGAAGGGTTCTGTTTCCAGTCTCACTACTCAGTAACTTTGTGAAGGTAAGAGAGACAATCCTAATCCTCCAGTGCAATTGTAGCCATTTGTACAAGTTTAGGATTCAACATTTCCCCTAGGGCAACTCCTTCCTTGCTGTTTCTAATACCATCACTTCAATGGTGCTCTGCTGATCTGCACCGGCTGAGGATCTGGCCCACAGTCTTCTACACATACTCAGTTTTCAGCACCTACCATTTGCACCTCAGAAGAGGGATTTCTGTTTTACCACACTTAGGAGATGGGCATATGAAACACACACACACACACACCCCACTAGGGTTCTGAATCCAGCATCGAACTTTGTTGGAGAGAGGATTATTCTTTCTGAGTGACAATAGACTTGGTCACTCTCTTTCCATAAAACTGTACAGGCATAAACAACCCAGAATGTTCCTGTTGACTGGCTATCCAGAATCTGAAACTGGATGTTATATACCTGAATCTGTATGCCTGATATGGACAGCTGTGCTGTATGCTTACCACTGATAAGCCATCTACAGGACATATCACATGGTATTTGATTTATGCTGGGTTGGGCGGAAAAGCCCATTGTGGACAGAGGGAAATTTCACCTCACAATTTGAGCAGCACTTTTTCCATAGCTGTTGCGGTTATGCTGAGTGATGACAAGGAAAAGAAATGTGGTGTCTCCCTGGTCCTTTTCAGGCGATAATTAGTGATGGGCAGACTCCAAAAGTTCAAGGTTGGGGCTGGATAAAAAACAACCAGAAATTCAGATGCTTAGCCAAATCTTTGAAGGAGTCCTCACAGACCTTCCCCTCCTGCCAAGTCTTCTCCCCATTCAAGCTGGAAGCAAGCAGAAATACTGCAAGAACAGACCTGCTAGTATTTATTTTCGCATTTTTAGTTCACAGCCAAGCTGGTGACTCTCATGTAATGGACACACTTCAGATTCTGGATAAAATCAAATGAATAGAATCAGCATGTTACAACCTGCAAAAACTTTGTGTTTAAAGAATGCTTTGGGAGTATTTTATTTTGACCAAAGTTAACAAGCTGTCAGTAGAATCCAACAGGCTTCTTTATTAAGGCAGCACACACACCCTCAGGGCTTGTCTACACTACAGGACTATTGTATCCATACTAAATACAAATGCATGCTGGGTCTCTTCCTTGAAATCTGTTCGCGACAGCACTGCGAGCATGGAGCCTGCACTTATGGCGTTGTCAAACCTCTTCCACAGTCAGATGCTGAGGGGCAGTGGAGATCATGGTGGCAATGGGTCAAGTTCATGGTGTGGACAGCGATTCTAAACAAGCACAGACTGGTGGGACCGCATAGTGCTGCAGGTCTGGGATGACACAGAGTGGCTGCGAAACTTCAGGATGCGTAAGGACACTTTCCTTGAACTGTGTGACTTGCTGTCCCCTGCCCTGAGGCGCCAGGACACAAGGATGCGAGCAGCCCTGACTGTGCAGCCATAGCCCTCTGGAAACTTGCTACCGGTCAGTAGCGAACCACTTTGGCGTGGGCAAATCTACCGTGGGGATTGCTGTCATTTCGTTGAGCAACTGCTCTCAAAGGTAGTGACTGTCGGAAATGTCCAGGTCATCATAGATGGCCGCGCAATGGGATTCCCAAACTGCGGTGGGGCTATAGATGGGACTCACATCCCTATCCTGGCACCAGCCCACCAGGCCAGGTACATTAACCGAAAGGGCTACTTTTCAATGGTGCTGCAAGCTGTGGTGGACCATAGGGACGTTTACCAACATCAACGTCGGGTGGGCGGGCAAGGTTCATGTGTTCAGGAACTCTGGTCTGTTTAGACGCCTCAGGCAGGCACTTTCTTCCCGGACCACAAAATAACGGTTGGGGATGTGCAGATGCCTACAGTGATCCTCGGGGACCCGGCCTACCCGCTAATGCCCTGGCTCATGAAGCCCTATACAGGCGCCTTGGACACTGAAAAGGAACTCTTCAACTACCGGCTGAGCAAGTGCAGAATGGTGGTGGAGTGTGCACGTCTCAAGGAGATGGCGGACCGGACATCAGCGAGAAGAATATCCCCGTAGTTATTGCTGCTTGCTGTGTGCTCCACAATCTCTGTGAGCAAGGGAGGTTGAGGCAAATCGCCTGGCTGCTGTTTATGATCAGCCAGACACCCGTGCTGAGAGAATATCCCAGCGGGAAGCGATATGCATCAGGGAGGCTTTGGCGAGTTTCCTCGCAGAGCAGGGTAACCTGTGACTGTCCACTTGATTTTAAGAGAGCCTGATCATAAACCAAGTTTTCCCCACTTCCCAAGGACGTTTTAAAACTAAGGACATGTTTTAGTAATTAATAATAAATCTTTCGTTGACTTTGCATTTCTGTTTCTTCGTTGAAACATGGAAGCATTCTGTGCTGGTTAAGGTGTGCACTGATGGGTGGGTTTGCAGGAAGGGTGCCGTCCTTGGATAGGGGTTACCATGACGGCTGTGGGTTTGGGCGTTGGAAGGGGTGAGGGTGTGGGGAAGGGTGAGTATCTGCCCCTGGATGAGGTCTCTTGAGGATCGTGACTACGGTCCAAATGCATGTGAAGGGAAGCCTGCCTTTACATTCGGGGATGTCAGGCACCAGGACCCTACACATCAAGGAAAGACCGGGCAGCATACACCACACACACTGTCCCTGGTGCCTAGTGACTGCAGTCTGTGTGTGCCCTGCAGTTGACCCTGCCCCCAAGTCTGTACCCTGGTAATGTGGGCTATGCACTGTAATTAAAAATCCCCCCCCCCACAAAGTCTTCTGACAAAACAGAGAGTAACAACAAACCGCTTTTAATAATGTTATACACAGTGGGGTTGAAACTTGGATTTGGGACTGGGTGATCCTGTAAGGGAAGAACTTCTACAAATTTACAGCGAGAGGTGTCTTGTACATTAGCGCTCTGCTGCGGTGCAGTGACAGTTCTCTCCTTCTTGTCACTTTGGGTGAGGGGACAGGACTTCTTGGCGTTGGAGGGCGGTTGCAGATGCACTGCAGGGAGTCTCTCTCCTCCTTCATTTGGTCTTGCAGAACATCTACAAGGCGCCGGGCGTGTCCGTTTGCTCCCTCATGAGACCAAGCAGCGTTTGAGTCGCCTGCTGGTCTTCCTGCCGCCACCTATCCTCCCGTTCCATGTGTGTGCGATGCTGCTGACACAGGCTCTCCTCGACTGTCTCTGCTCTGCCGCCTCCGCTCTGGAGCTGGCCATCAGTTCCTGGAACATGTCGTCCCTTGTCTTTTCTTCGTCTAATCTGAGCCAGCCTCTGGATGGCGGGGCAGTCCGTGAAGGGCTGTGTGATGCGAAAAAGTAGGTGATTTCCTTGAACAAATACATGTTTGCCAACAGTAAACACAGTCTAGTCATTCTCAGATAAGAAGACCAAACAGGGAACCAAGTCTCAGGAAATCTCGGAACTAGTCCGAGATTTGAATACGCTCTCATTGGCGCGATTGCACTGGATAGCGCGGAGAGACAGCTGCATCCCTCTTGCACAAAGTCCTGGTAAGCCTTACAGTACAGACTGCTTATCAGATAGTGCTTAGCTGTGCTCTCCTGCTGGAGGCAATGTGCAAAGCAGAAAAGATGAGCGTTATGCGGCATCTCCCGCCAGTGGCGAAAGACCCTGTATGGTTTTCCTCTGAGGCCTGCAACACGTGGCTGTTAAGCGAGGTCATTCTTATGCAAAGTAAAACTCTGTTAAGCGAGGTCATTCTTATGCAAAGTAAAACTCTGTTAAGCGAGGGTCTTTCTTATGCAAAGTAAAAGTCTACCATGCACAATAGTAACAGTACACTAATTCCACTAATTAGATGCAGCACTTCCACAACGACATCACCCTGAGGCGTGTCAGGCGCACACACAGAGCGGATGTTAATAGAAGCCCTGCACAGACCAGGACCCTACGCTGCCATGCTCGTAGAGGCGATGGTCCCCTCTACCTGAGGATGGCATGGCGCGGAAGAGTGTGCTTCAACGGAGCACCCAATAAAGCACCTCTCCCAAGAAACCTCTTGCTGAGGCTTTTCCAGCTGCTCTCTGAGAGCTTTTTGAAATATCCCCAGAGGACTATTGCTCCATTGCTGTTTGTGTAGACCTGCTGTTTGTTTAGTTTCATATTTAAAAATGTTTATATAGTATTTCTATTTTTATATAAATCCCTGTTTCTTAAAATAATAAATGTTTCCCTGTTTGTAGCACTTGATCCTTCCCCTGATTCCGAGTCCTGGTTATCTCTGTGAGGGTGATGAAGAGATCCTGGCTGTCAGGGAAAGCGGGAGTGGGTTCGATGTCGCCTGCGCCGTCCTCTAAAGACCCTTCCTCATCTTCCCCATCGGCGAACAGGGAGGAACTGTCTACACTATTCCGTCCTCGGAGTCCACCGTCACTGGTGGGGCACTGGTGGCAGACCCACCTAGAATGGCATGCAGTGCCTCGTAGAAGCGGCATGTCTGGGGCTGGCGTCCCGTTGCCGCTCTGACTTTTTGATACCCTTGTCTTAGGTCCTTCACTTTCACGCGGCACTGCATCGCATCCCGGCTGTATCCTTTGTCTTTCATGGCTTTAGAGACCTTCTCGAAGGTCTGCTTGTTGGAGCGCAGCTCGAGCACAGACTCCTCGCCCCACACAGCGATCAGATCCTGGACTTCCCGGTCAGTCCATGCTGGGGACCTCTTTCTATTCTGGGATTGCGGACTCCTCTGCTGGAGAGCTCTGCATCGTTGCAGGTGCTGATGTGCAACCAGAACGTCAGATTCAAACCGCCCAGACAGGAAAATGAATTCAAATTTTCGCGGGTCATTTCCTGTGTGGCTGGCCAGAGAATCCAAGCTCGGACTGCTGTCCAGAGCGTCAACAGAGTGGTGCACTGTGGGATAGCTCCCGGAGCTGCTAAGTTCGATTAGCATCCACACCAAGCAGCGTTACTCCACCTGCCGGGTGCGAACTAAAGAGCCCTCTAGTTCGAATTAAATGGCTTCCTGGTGTGGACGGTTGAGCGGTTAGTTCGAATTAACGCTGATAAATTCGAATTAAAGTCCTAGTGTAGACCAGGCCAAAGTCAGCCTTGTCATAATCAGGCTTAACTCCGTGGATTTAAGTAGAGTTACAGCTGATTACACCAGGGATAAATTGGATCCTGGAACATAAGCTCTATCACATTCTTTTTTCTATTTCTTTCCTACCTGCCCCTGCTGTTGTGGAAAGTCCTATAAGATTAACAGAGATTAAACCAATGGCGTTCTGAAGAAGTTACTGTAAAAAATCACTGAATGTAATAGAAAATTATATCCCCTATATAGGATTTCTGAACTATCCAATAGAAGTATTTCATAAGTGTGATACATTTATTGCACTGTGGTTCTGTTCAGTTAGCATTGGCTACAACAGGGGAGTTCTTATTTTACTGATACTTATTCACCCAGTGTATCCAAACGGGACAGTGTTATGATGCAGGCATTTCAGTTCTCCATCAGTAGGCAGAAGTTCTCTGTGTGTTGCTATCTCCATACACTAAATATTTTTGGAGGACAGCAAATGAATAAAATGTATGAAGTAAGCTTTTCTTAAATGATGTGCGCATTTTACAGGACCCAGGTATGTTAAGATTGCTACTTTTGGATGTTAGATTAATAGGGTGACCAGATGCCCCATTTTTAAAGGGAAAGTCCCATATTTAAGCCATCCTGCAGGTGTCCCAACTTTTTCTTAAAAACGAGCAAATTGTCCCATATTTTCCGTCTCTCCCCGCTCCCCCCATTAGTACTGGCAGGTCCTGCTGCTGGCCGGATCCCTGCTCACCAGCCGCCCACCCACCACGAGTGAGTGGGGGTCCAGTGGCTGCCAATGGGGATGGGTGTACAAGGCTGGTGGTGGAGCAAAGATGCAGCATGCGGGGCCAGCTGCTCCCCTGGCTGGTCCGTCAGTGCCACCCCCACTGAGTGCTGGATCTCGGCCAGCAGGGCCCCATCCCCCATCCCGTTTCCGGAGGGTGCTGACTGCACACAGCAAGCCGCAGAGGCTGGTGTGTGTGGGCAGGCACCAGGCAGCAGCCAGCTATGTGTCGCCTCTGCTGCCCACCCATCAGCCCCCTCTCCCTGTCCTCTCCCTGCTTTGCCCCTTTGCCAACCCCCTCCCCAGCCCTCCATATCCTCCCCTCAGCAGGGCGCATCCCGCTCTCAGCACTGTGCGGAGAACCAGCCCCTGGTCGCAGCGCCCAGCTCAGCAACAGCCTGGCCGACAGCCGGTGCCCCAGGAAAGCCCAAGACCCTCCGGCCTGGGGCGCTGGCCAGGAGTTGAGCTCTGCATGTGCCAAAGCCCCGTACAGTGCTGGCATGGGGAAGCCTCTCTGCCCCTCAGCTACGCTCTGGAGCTGGGCTGGGGGGAAAGCGATTTCCAACCTGTTTGCACCCAGACCCTGCAGGCTCCAGAGCAGTCCCCCAGGCTGGGACTTAGCACCCTCTTCACCCATCCCTTCCCCGCCCTGGGTCCTGCCCGCTCTGTAGCCCAGGGACAGAGGGTGACTGGGTTATGTCAGTGGTCAGCAGCAGCCTGGAGGTGTCAGCTGCCTTTAGACACTGTGCAGACAGGAAGGGACAAACTGCTTCCAACCACAGGGGTGTGGGTGGGGTGGGCTCTACAAAGACAAGGGCCAGGTCACACCTCCTCCCACCCTCCCCTGCGGCTGGAAGCAGCTCCCGTCCCTTCCCTCCCACACAGTGCCAAAAGGCTGCTGCTGGCCACATTCTAGTATCCACCCTGACAGAAATCTGGGGAGGGGGGCATGTGACCCTGTGTGCCCCCTCCCCCAACATGTTGCCTCGGGAAGATGCAGCACCAGGTACCAGGAGCAGCAGGTCTGTCCCAGGGGCCCAGCCAGGCATGGAGGGCGGAGAGCACTGGGCAGGGAAGGTCCGGTCAGTCGGTCATCCCCTCTGTGTCCAAGAGGTGTACGGGAGTGTGTGTGTCACCTCTCCCAGTGTGTGTGTTGTGGGGAGGTTAGGGATATGTCTCACCCCTCCCCTTGTGAGCCCTAAAGACTTAAAGATAAGAAAGTAAATAAAAAGAATCCAAGTACTCAGTATTTTTTTTAACAGGGGCTCAGTGAACTTGATGTTAATTTGAACATTTGTACTACATCATTCTGATTGATTGCCAGTGAACTCACTTGAATACAAGTAATTTTACCAGGTGTCCTGTATTCAGCATCGGGAAATATGGTCACCCTATGTAGATACACATCTCACAAGCTCTGGTAGGCTGAACTAATCTTCTCATGGGAGGACGCTAATAACACAACTAACACTGAGGCAACAAATTCATAGAAACTGCTGGTTTTGGGATGCGTGTTTCAGCGCTTACTCTGTTTCAAATGTAACAAAAATCATTAGGAAAGTATCATGTTGTGAAAAAACAATCAGATGAGATTATACAAAGCTCTCAGTAAAATCAGTAAACAACATGGCGTCAGTGCACAGAAATTAGCTTTCTCCTATGAGCAAAGAAATCCAGTACACTATCTTTATGCCTATTTAATCCCTCTCTCTCCTCCTCCACTCCCAACATTTAGTAAATAGTGAGCGCTGTGAACTCTGTGTAAGTTAAGGGACTGGCATAACTTATTTCTGTTGTCACTAGGAATGGACACACCAGTGGGGATAAAATGGAAACCAAGCTGAACAGTCGTCCAAAACTTAGACTTTTTGAACATGAAAGATATGGTAAACTAATTTTTTCCCACTCTTCCTGGTTTTCATCTAGAGGTGAAAGTACTAAAACCTCCGGAAAGGTTTTTCTCAAGGCACTTTGGACTAAAACAAAACCTGGAACCAGGAAAAACCAGATCTCATCCAGCTGCCTGTTCTAAGATTTCCAGCCTGATTTTTAGACCAGTGAAGTTTGAATAAGTTTCAGAGAAACATCCAAAGTTCTAAATGCATATTTGAACCAAATCGCTGAACCACGACAAGTTATCAGCCTGAACTACAAGCTATAACAAGGTTGCTTCATTGACTAAAATGGCAGGGTTTTGTGACATTTTTAAGTCACTTGTGATAAACTTATCAGTGTACTAAGGATATGGCACATACCCCTGCAAACCAAGAATAAAGAGAGCGGGTTTGCTACTGCTACCACTTCTACTGCTACGACTTATGGCAACCTTATGGTCTCCACCATCATCCCTGCCAGCACATCTCTTCCTCACAGGTACATCCTCAGCAAACTTCATGTTCTCTCAGCATCATCTTTGTAGGTACCAATATAATGTGACATGCATACAGCAAGCCCTGCCTTCTGCTGTTAGTATTTATGGGAATGACGTTAAAGAGCAGAAAATCAACTCGTTTGTGGTTATGGAAATATTTGAAAGTACATGTTGAACTCTCCACTCTGGTCATCTTTTGAATCTTATAATCTATCTGAACCTTCACTATTATCTATTCTTTTCCTATGCTAAGAGGAAGTTATGACAACATCAGAATTCCAAGAATTATCTTTAAAATAGATTTTATTGATTTCTGCATGCCTGAGTGAAAAATTAAAAATGAAAGTGAACCTAAAGGAAGAAGAAAATGGAATTGGCAGCATTCTTTGAAGGGGTGGAAGAAGTTCCTAGTTTGGATAAAATGAGAACTGACTCATACTTTCTCCCAAGTAACTTGGAGATTCAAAATAAGTTCTATTAATTTCCTTTCCCTGCCCTCAACTTTATTTGTGATTTCCATAACTTTGTGTACTTCTAGTTCAATATAGAACTGGAAGCATACGCACTGACAAACTGTCCCATATTTCAATTCAATATAGGTATATTCAGGGATGAAAGAAAGATAAAATATTTACTGGTATAGGGGCCCAGCTCTGGGCCCCCAGAACAGGTGGGGTCTTGGGCAGAAGGGGCGGGGCTGGGGGGTCAGCCTTCCCCAGCCAGCTCTTCCATGCTGCCTGGCCTGCACTGCCCTGGGCTCCAGAGGGGATTTACAGGGCCCGGGGCTGGGAGACCTGGGCCCTTTTAAATCACTGGACCTTGGGGCAGCTGCCCCTTTTGCCCCCACCCCATCGGCAGCCCTGGGGGAGGCAAAAGGGGCAGCGATGTAAAAGTGCTGCCATGGCATTTAACATGGGCTGTGTATGGGCCAGTACCAGCGGCCAGCTCTTACCAGTACACCGTACCAGCCTGTATCAGCCCACTTTCACCTCTGGTATATTCTGTATAACAAAGGTATATAAAATAGGAAAAATTCTGTGCGGAAGAAGCTCTAAATATAATTACATCAATTATGTCACCAGAAACTTCAGTTTTAAAATTGCTAATGAGAATTCAGAAACAGAAAAAAAAATTAAGCACTAGCCAACATTTAATTCAATAATTCAAAAAGACATTTTGTAGATAAGGCCAGAAAACCTCAAAAGCAAATATAATTGCATAGATTATATAATTTAGAAAAGCCACATATGAGAAATTATAGAAAGCAATACAATTATATTAAAAACACACAGATAAAGCTAGTAGTAAAAATATAAGGTTTAAATAAAAATAAATATACACAACAGTATATATACAATAAGGCTTAAAAAGAAAACCCTGGAGACTAGTTCTGCACCAAATGCACAATTTGTGTAGGAAACTCTGTCACAAAATGCAGCTTGGCAAGAAATTTTGCCTCCTGATTCTCAATTTACATCTAACAGAAAAACGATTGGCTATTTAGACTTTGCAGGATTAGATTTTTAATGGGTAAATATCAGTAAACATTGATTTCACCATACACATACAAACAAAAAAATATTTCCATTGATTATAGTCAAAATTTACTGATAGGCAAAGTAAGAAAAATGCTGCTTGAGGACTTAGAGTTGGATATAAGGATAGTTATTTTGTATATTTTAACATGTGATATTGACAATTTGTGTTTTATTGGTTATAAAGCTTTAATGTTGAATCTCGACACCTACTGCAGTGTTTCTCAAAGTGGAGTCACTGCTTGTGTAGAGAAAGCCATTGGCGGGCCGGGCCAGTTTGTTTACCTGCCCCGTCTGCAGGTCCGGCCAATCGCAGCTCCCACTGCAGGCCAATGGGGGCTGCTGGAAGCGGCAGCCAGTAAGTACCTTGGCCCGTGCCACTTCCAGCAGCTCCCATTGGCCTGGAGCAGCGATCCGCAGCCAGTAGGAGCTGCGATCGGCCGGACCTGCGGACGGGGCAGGTAAACAAACTGGCCCAGCCTGCCAGGGGCTTTCCCTACACAAGCGGTGACCCCAATTTGAGAAACACTGATCTAATGTCATTAAATTATTGTCTGGTCCCTGTATTGTATGACACAAACCCCATAATTTCCCACAACTGTGGAAAATTTAAATGATAAAAATTGGAAAAAGCCTTAATTTTGTGCAACTGTGACAGTTTAAAAATCAATTTTTAAATGCTTAAAATAAACAGACGTTATCTGTTGAAATTATTTAAAACAAAATCAAACTCTGCTAAGCCTAATTCTATTATTTATTAAATGATGTTATACATTCACACTGCAGTACCATGTAGAGCAGGGGTTCTCAAACTGTGGGGGTTGAGACACCAAAGTGGGTCATGACCCTCTTTTAATGGGATCGCCAAGGCTGGCTTAGTCTTGCTGGGGCCCGGGACCAAAGCTGAAGCCCAAGCCCCATTGACCAGTGCCGAAGCCAAAGCCTGAAGGCTTCAGCCCTGAGCAGCAGACCACCTGCCTGGGGCTGAAGCTCTGGGGCTTCGGCTTTTCCTCCGGGGGCTATGGGTCTTGGGCGGGCTCAGGCTTCCATCCCCTCTCCTGGGGTCGTGTAGCAATTTTTGTTGTCAAAAGGGGGTTGCGGTGCAATGACGTTTGAGAACTCCTGATCAAGAGGCCTCATCCAGGTCAAGGCCCCATTGTGCTAGGCACCGTACCAACATCATAGATGACTGTCCCTGCCCCACAGAGCTTACAGTCTAAATTGATGGCCAGGCTCAAAAAGAGTTGTTTTAACAGGCAACTACTTGTCTGGTATATTCATGAAAGATGCAGTGGTGGGAGGTCAGAACCTAGTGCAGCTGCTCTTCTTGGAACTTAATCTGTTCCCATTCTAATAACAAGATAGAGGACAATGGCTAATAACAGATAGGCACACTCAGCATCGTGCTCACTTGGCATACTTCAACAAGAGATTATTCCCTGGAAATCAGCCAGTACAAAGACAAAGTTGGACAAATACTTTCAACAATTCTCCACTAATATTTGCTTCGCTGCGAAACTATGTTAACTTGACTGTTTTCATACCCCTTTTGTGTTGGCTTTCCATGTGTATTTCAGCACACAAATGTATTGGAAGGAAGGGTCACAATAACAGCGAGTTAGTCCCAGAAAGCAAATTTTGAATTTGAAAATATATTTTTACCAGAGGGATGGTTCTAAGAGTTACACACATCCAATCAAGGAACAGAAACGCCACCACATGTGCCAAGTATCCAATCAAAACTTTCTTGCACAGCTCAAGTTTGAATATGGAACAAACTACTTTGAATAATCTATAGCCAAGAATTTTTCGCCAAAAACTACCTGGTGAATAATTCAGAAGAGTGACTGATTGTTTGGGAAATCAAAAAGTTGCTTGTGAAAAATTTACTAACAGAAAAAGAGTATAATTTGCCAAACTATACATATAGATTATTCACTAATGATCAGAAAGTGTCATCCTTTTTCATGCGGAGTGATATCTTACTCCAAGAAAAGCCTCATTTAAATAAATGGGATTAATTGAAGGCTGGGGGTGAAATCCTGGCTTCATTGAAGTCAATGTCATTTTTGCCATTGACTTCAGTGGGGCCAGGATTTCATCCTGAAATTTTAGGAGCAAGAAAATAGGAGTGTAATAAGGGTTTTTAAATGAATAGCATTAAAATGGAAGGACAAATACAATCATCTTTCAAAGGGATGTTATTTTGCTATTTTTAAAAATGTTCTTTTAATTGTATAGATGGCCTCTGATATCACAATAATGCTGTTTGCCGTGCTTATGATAGAGTGACAGTTGTACACCTAGAACACAGGCCAGTTCAGTAGCTTCAACACTTAAATATTTAGGAATCTTGATGTATAATTTGAGTTTTCATTCTCTCCCCTCCACCAAGAAAACCTCTTTTATGCACGGGTAATGTAAGTAATTTAAATATGATAATTCAGCACACAGTGCACACCTGATTATAATTAATATATAGCCTGCTGATGAGATGGCTCTAGAAGATCCTCAGAGAATTGAGTTTGATAGTTTTAACATAGCTCTCAGTGGATTATAGATCATATTAGGAAAGCACCATATGCGTTGCACAGCTTGGAGTCTTCCCTTCTATAAAGGCCATGACTGAATTAAGAGAGAGAAGACTAATATCTCTATTCACCCTTCACACTCTATGAGTCAAACCAAGTTCATAGCCCAGGCAGTGGTGCTGGAACAAGGGGTGTTGGGGGTCCTGCCATACCTGCTGGCTTGAAGTGGTAATAACAAACACCGAATACATGGTTTCCATCAGCAGCACCCCCAGTATAAAAATTGTTCAAGCACCCCTGAGTCCAGAGAACCTGTCTGCAAGGGCAAACGTTACTGCAGTTGCACCATACTCCTGGCCAATCAGTACTAACACAATTATCACCTGGAAAAGAAGAAAGGAACATCCTGACAGAGAAAGTTCAGGAGGTCAAAACATACTTTATGTAAATGTTGTATAGACTTGCTTACTTTGTCCAGGCACAGTTGTGTCCTTGAATATGCACCTGGGCAGGGGAGAGTGGGGGCTTGAGGCAGCTGGGCGGGCACAGAGTGGGAAGCAGTCTGTACCAGGTACAGGGCTGAAGCAGATTATTTCCCCTATAGAGAAAGAAGAGATGCAAGGGACAGATTGTGACTACAAGTTGCTCTAGGGGCAGGGCAACAATTTGGGCTTTGGGGCAAAGCCACCCTTAAGCCTTTTAAAGGGTTTATCAGAACAGGTCAGAATTTTCTTAACGAAAAGTTGTCGGGGGGAGGGACGCTCCCAACAAATTGCTTTTTAAAAAAAATCAAATTATTTACAAAAAATTATGAGGTTTTTTTTTTTAAGTTTTGTAAAAAGTTTCACTCTTTATTGGAATTTTTTATAACATTTCAACAATGTTTATGAAAATGGTTATCATGATGTTTTGTTTATTGAAAATCAGGTATTTTGGTGAACACAAATGGCCAATAACAATCCTGATAATATTTTTAATGATATTTTCAATAAAATAAGTTGAGAAAATATTTTAAAATCTTGAAAAAAAATGAAAAAAAAGGCTCCATTTGTACACTTCAAAATGAAAAAAAATGTTTGAAAATTGTCACCAAGCTACTTCTGGATTTTTGAACCAAGTCTTGTATCTATATAAGAAGTTTCCAGGAACATCACTCTGAGTGTCACTCTGAAGCCTATAATGTAAGTAGAGTCAGTGTGAAGAGATGGAACAAAGCATGGTTAAGGCTCTTTTTGTTCAGAATATTACCCAGTTGAATCATCACCAGGTTCTGTGGTCTTTTATCATTCAATTTTTTAGTTCAGCCATTTTTATTTTACAAAATACATCTGTCCTCTGTACATATAAGAAGATACGTATCGATGGCATGCCAAGAGTCCTAGACCATTGTAATATCAGAGGTAACTCAACCAATCATGATGCTTACTGTACATCTAATTTGCATACAACAATTTCATATGAGGGAGACTTCACGTGTGGTGGATAACTTGGTCCAGTTGCTACACTTATGTGCTCAACTGCCACCCACACAAATCAACATATCTCCCAGCTCAATCCCCTGTACACACAATTCAGCACAACCACTATTATCAACAGCACCTGGTAGTCACACCCTACACACCATTGTAATAATCTTTGTAGAAAATATGCCTTGTGAGGTATCATTTGAAAACTAATAACTCAGTGGTCAATAATATCATGGTGAAATGTATGTCGCAACATTATATGTAAAGTTATGAAATTCCCCTATATGATGTTCTTAGCACACGTTCAAAGCCACAGAGCTCTGCCTTGGCAGAAGTATCCTTAATGAAGAAATGTGTGTTAATCTCAATTTACATACACCTCTACCTCGATATAACGCTGTCCTCAGGAGCCAAAAAATCTTACCGCGTTATAGGTGAAACTGTGTTATATTGAACTTGCTTTGATCCACCGGAGTGCACAGCCCCACCCCCCCAAGAGCACTGCTTTACCACGTTACATCTGAATTTGTGTTATATTGGGTCAAGACAGCAGGCAGAGGAGATGGCAGGAGACAGCAAATTTGCATTTCAGCAAATACAGATGAGAAGAAAGAACATGTTGCAGATTCCATGTTACCATCTTTACTGTTTGAATAAACTGCTTTGAAGGGTAACCCTTAGAAGAATCCACTTCAAAGGTTAACTGGACTAGAAAAGAAAGATGACAAAGGAACCAACCCTTTCATTTTGGTGGGAGATCCTGACCTGAGAATTTGGTCATCCCTCTGATGGGAACACGTGGAAAGGATTTTAGCTTGTTAAGTTTTAGCTACTAGTAAGTGTTATAACTTTATTTGTATTGTAACCATTTCTGACTTTAATACCCAATACTTGAATTCACATAAAATCCTATCTTGGTTTGTTAATACATTTGTTTTATATTTTAATCTAAATCTATCCAGTGCTGTGTTTAAACAGAACTGTTTGGTAACTTCAGTTAAAGTAGCAAACTGTTGAATATAGACCCTTTGCAGGGGCAACAGACCTTTAGCCCTCTCCTGGGCAGTTGAGATATTAGACAGTGCAGAACACACATTATGGGGAAAATTCGCATCTGGAAGTGTGTTGGGGTCACCCTGCATGTGTTAACCAAGGCTGCTGGAAGCCAGAGCGTGGCTTGTGTGTTGCTGGCAGGCTGCTGGGGTCAGAGTTGCTGGACCAGGACTGCAGCTACACACAGACACTCGGGATGTGACCTGCATGCTGGTAGGCTGTTTGTGAGTGGCCCAGCTTGGGAGATACAACAGGAAAGCATTGTGAGATACCCAGTGTTACAGAGCAGGTTGTGAGATAGCCCCTCACTGGTCTGGAGTGCACCCCGGAATGTGACAACCACCCACACTACAACACCGTCAGCACACACAATAATCCTAACCATGACTCTGAAGCTTAGAATGTGTGTTGAGTCAGTGTGAAATTATAGAAACAGCTAGAAACATGGCTGAGTGCTCTTTTGGTTGAGAATATCACCAGAGTCACTCATAGCTAGGATTTGCTGTCTGTTACTGTCCAAAAGTTCTCTGACATTTCCAGGTTTTTTAAAACCTTAAACGTACAACTTTATGAATCACAGGCTTTCAGCTGCTAGTTTACTGGATAACATTGCAAGTCACTTCAGCATGCAGGCAGTCCCTCTGCTCCAACCTCACCTGCTTCCTGGGTATATCATCTCCCCAGAGCTATAGTTACATGGACAATTTAAAATGAACTTTAGTACTAAGATAAAAGTTTAGAGCTGCATTCCACTTAAAATCAAATTTAAAAACCGAGCTACACAGGGCCAGCTGAATCATCTAGCCAGGTCTTGGTACTACAAGCAAAGCCAAGGATGGCATATCAATATTGAACGCACAAGTGTAGTGATTATTAGCCACCAGCATTGCACTGAACAATGTGTTCCACACGTTAGGATAACTACTAGCTATTGCTTTGTGTTCCTGAAATGAGAGACCCCACACAACATTGGGGCAGATAATGGCAGTCAACCAAATGGCCTGGACATCAGTCACCTCATGCCTTGTCTCCCCATAGACACAGCAGGGATTTGAAGGGTCCACATACAAATACATAAGTCATGAAATCATTGCATGTCATCGTTATTCACAACATTGAACATATACAGCCATTGAAAAGCTGCTGGTGCCAGGACTGGGGGCAGAAGTAATGACCCTTCACATGAAAGACTGAATCAGAGGTATTTCATATTTGTTAAATCTAATGTTCAGTTCATAAGAAAAGCTAGATGTGCACGCGTGCACGCACACACACACACACGCACGCACACAAAATCTAACCTCCAATCATTTCCAAAATGATAGCTTTGTCTTCAGTGCTCAGATAATGTTATTAACACACTGCCACCTACTGGCATTGTGGAAATTTTAATCCTGTACTTTTTGTTCATGATATATACATTTGTTTAGATGGAATTTCACTCAAAACAGATGCTGTAAAATATCACTGCACAGCTGATGTTTGTCCATGGATAGATTTTACTAAAAAACTTTGGAGTTCTCAACATTGGGAAAATGTCCCTGGCCAGGGCCATCTCCAGCTTTTTTGCCGCCCCAAGCGGCAAAGCGGGGAAAAAAATCAATCAATAAATAAAAGATAAAGCCGATCGGCGGCACTTTAGTGACAGCTCAATCGAGCCATTTCATTCTTCGGCAGAAATGCGGCGGCAGGTCTTCGCTCCCTCTCGTCCTCTTTGGTGGTACTTCAGCGGCAGCTCAAAGAGGAAGAGAGGGACTGAGGGACCCGCCGCCGCATTTTTGCCGAAGACCTGGATGTGCCGTCCCTTTCCATTGGCCGCCCCAAGCACCTGATTGCTTTGCTGGTGCCTGGAGCCAGCCTGTCCCTGGCCTTCCACATGTTGGAAAGCCACAAATCCTGGATTAATAGCTCAATCAGAAAGGAGCTAGAACTGCAAAAACTCTGTGTGCCACGTGGTCCCGAATGAATAATCAGTATAAAATTATAAGTTGATTTTCAGAAATGCTGAGCATCCTCAACTCCAGTCAAATTCAATGGAAACAACTAGCATCCAGCCCCTTAAAATCTGACTTTTACATTCTGATCCACCCCACAGTGATGAAAAAATTTCTCCCTCCAGTTTTGTTTGTTGTTCTTCAAAATCCTAAGCTAATCAAGTGGTTGGCAAAATTTACTGCAGCTAATGCCTCAATCAGCAGGCGTTATGCTGATAAAATATGTCAGTGAAAATAATCCTTTGGTATCATATCATAGCATGTAATCCATAATGTGGTTATTGTTTGAGGTATTTGTGATCTTATTCATTTGTTTTCTGCGAATATACGTGTAAGTGATTTGCTGTGTATAAGAATGTTCATAGAAATAGAATCTCAGGAATAGGTGTGTGTCTGAGTTTGGGTTAAAGTTGAACCCAGAAGTGTTCTCACTGAGGGGCTGAGATCTGACTTGGCTCTTCATATTCATAACCCTTGCAGCCCTCTAATCAGGGAGCAAAAGTGAAGCAGCATAATTTTGGTGACCACGCAAATGCCACCAATTGCAAGTAGTAGAAGATAGTGTAAGAGAATACTTCACAAATAATCCTGAAATGAACTATGTTCACATACTGTACTCACCAAATGACTGTTAACAAATACATTCAGAAAAATCAAATTCTGTTCACAGATAATTCCTGTTCAGAAACAAAGGGGCTAAAGTTGGTAAATAAATTATTCACTACAGTCAGTCCAGCTCTGATTAAGATATGAACCTTTACAGTTGTCTGTGTCTCTTAGAACTTGTATGTTCAATTTTTACATGGTTCCCCATCACCATAGTATCTGAGTGCCTCACAATCTTAACATAGTTACCCTCACAACACCCCTGCAAGATAGGGTGGGGAACTGAGACAGTGAGGAATTAAGTGAATTTCCTAAACTTATACAAGAAGCCTGTGATAGAAGCCTGTGAGGAGAGGCTGAGGGAACTGGGATTGTTTAGTCTGCAGAAGAGAAGAATGAGGGGGGATTTGATAGCTGCTTTCAACTACCTGAAAGGGGGTTCCAAAGAGGATGGATCTAGACTGTTCTCAGTGGTAGAAGATGACAGAACAAGAAGCAATGGTCTCAAGTTGCAGAGGGGGAGGTTTAGGTTGGACATTAGGAAAAACTTTTTCACTAGTAGGGTGGTGAAGCACTGGAATGGGTTACCTAGGGAGGTAGTGGAATCTCCTTCCTTAGAGGTTTTTAAGGTCAGGCTTGACAAAGCCCTGGCTGGGATGATTTAGTTGGGAATTGGTCCTGCTTTGAGCAGGGGGTTGGACTAGATGACCTCCTGAGGTCCCTTCCAACCCTGAGATTCTATGAACAAAGACTCAGATCCAGGTCTCCCAAGTGCTAGAATAGTACCCTAACAACTGGACCATTCTTCCTCTCACTCAGTAACTTCCTCATTGCCCCACTGTACCAGTTGCTGAGTCTTCCAGCATCACAGCACTTGACCTGCATCTTATTTTTCTATCTAAAATAATATCTTAAGCACTTATCACCATAGCAACTAGCTGCATATTCCACACTACATATACGTTAAATGTGGGGGATAAGATTCTCATCCCACTGGAGTCAACAGGGGTTTTGCCATTCACTTCATTGGGGACAGGAGTCCATCTAGGGCACGGGTTCTCAATCTTTTTCTTTTTGAGAGCCCCCCTCCCGTTCCCACCCTCCACCCCCAGCATGCTATAAAAATTCCATGGCCCACCTGTGCCACAATAATTGTTTTTCTGCATATAAAAGCCGAGGCCTGTGGCCCCATGCCATAGGGGGCCCTGTGAAGCTAAGTTTCTTAGGCTTTGGCTTCAGCTCCAGGTGGCAGAGCTTGGAGCTCTGGGCTTCAGCCCCATGCGGTGGGGCTTCAACTTTCTGCCCTGGGCCTCAGCGAGTCCAATGCCAGCCTTACTTGGCAGACCCCCTGAAATCTGCTCACGGCCCCCTAGTGGGCCCCGGACCCCTGGTTGAGAACCACTGATCTAGGGTATATTCACCTCAATACTAGGAGACATGAATCATGACACAGCTCTATGAGTGAGGCCCTGCTGAGCCAGACACTTGCGATTTGCAGAGCTGTCTGCAAGTTAAAACTGTCAATTCTACTTGAAATTAAGTTTATGATTAAAAGTAGCATTTGTGAGCCATCATCAGGGCAGGCTTCTGGGTTAAACTGTAATCTTTTGCATTAGACATATAACAGTGGAGTTCTTTCTATTATAAAAAATAGTATTGAAGCATAATGGAAATTGTTTAACAAACTCTGCCACTGGAATCCAAAACTTCCAGTTCAGGTAGCTATTGCCCATCTCAATTTTCACAGGGCAAGCCTGGTTTTCACAGGGCAGTCAGACATCCAGCAAGGTAGGCTTGCAAAAACATTACAATATCTTCAAGGCCAGTGCAAAGACAAGAAGCAAACATGACAATATAACCCAATGAGTTTGTCCCAGAGGGCAAATTTTTAAAGGTGGCTCCATTGTTGCTAATGACAAGCCACTTCAGCAATATAGTGTCTGCCAGCAGATGGCCAGGAAATGCCAAATTGGATGTGCAAAATATTTGCTTCAAGTACTGTACATTTAATGATTTGTACCTGGTGGAAAACATTTATTGCCCTTATAATCTTTAGAAATGATGCACTGAATAAAAATATGTGCAGACATTTTACTAAGGTTCTTGTGCAAACTGTATTTGACCACATTTTGTACAACAAAAATGAAAGCTATTCCTTCCCTCATATTTCATTTGCATGTAACCATTCAGGAGTTGAAGGGCAATAAAGATAATAAAGGTGTTGCTAAGTTAAACTGGAGTTGAAATGTGGATGTTTGACCTTCTAGAATTTAAATTAATTCTGAAGGACACATTTAATGGAAAACCTCCTATAGGAAAAGCTAGGCACAATGCACTGCTCACACAATCCTGAACTATCCCAGAATCTTTTCATGGTTATTTCTTTTATCTTGCACTGAATTTCTGAGACCTATAACATTTTTCCTTTCCTTTTGTTTTTCATGGGCTTTTTTTTTTTCCTGCTGAATGCCATTCGATCTTCTTTGCAGCCCCATGGTAGACTAAACTGTCCTGGATCTGGTTAACCCTTAAACTGTCACTCTCCTACTAAGGCCAATTTTGTGAAATGCAAGTGCCCAATCCTGTTCCAACTGAAATCAACAGCAGAACTCCTGTTGCCTTCTGTAGCCCTAATTGAAAACCCATTGACTTTTAACGAGTCAGGATTGTGCCTAATACTGCAGCCCACACGGATTGGTAATAGCAGATGGATTCTTTCTCCTTTTGGCTGGTAGTTTTTTTTGCTGACCTAAGTGAAATGAGGTTGTGGTCTCTGTTTGCTTCCCAATAGACATGTGCCCAAAGCACAAGATAGACATTAATGGACTCCCTCGTTGATAAAATCAGAAAGAAGTCAAAGATGGAATGAGCAGGAGAATGAAGTAGCATCTGAGAACTTGACTTAATCCTTCATATCAGCATTCTGGTAAATTGGCAGGGTGACTTAGGGAAAGTTGTTCACCCACTACTTCTACTGTACCAACTCAGTCAATGGAGCGAAGGGAATTCAATATTTGGGCACATCAACCTTGTGCCTTTCACCCTTTACATTCACTTACATTTTAAAAAGGGAAATATATTATTGTTAGTGACTACAGTTTGTTCTGATCTCACAGCCAGGTATGGTCAAGGACATATGCCAGCATGAAAAAAAGTGCCAAAGTTGGAAGCAGGAGGAAATAAATGGAGCACTAAAGATACAGAATTGAGCAGAGTATAACACACGAGGAGCAGTGGTTATACTAGGAGAAGAGAAGTAGGCAGGGGCACTGTTTAATGCCCCTGTCTGTTCTGGTCTGCAGAGAACAAGAGTCTGTTACAGCTATAGGGTTTAGTTCTTCAGCTCGAGCTGGAGACGCTCATGCTTTTCCCCCCACTCAAGACCAGCGTGGTGACATTACATTAGCTCTGCAGATTCTGTATTTTCATTCATTGTTTTAGAAAACTGAACAGAGATCTGTGCCCCAGGGGCAATGCCTGAAGTCTCTACTCCATACTCAGTACAACTGCCATTTACCTCCAAGACGGCGTGCCCAAGTGAGGACTGACTATGTGCCTGGCCCTTCCATGGATCTCTGCTGTGCGGGGAAGGCACAAGGAGCCTTCGTTCTTGCGTAGCCTACATAAGGGCCAGGCTGAACTGTAATCCCTGTGCTCAGGAAATGGCAAGGCACACAGTTCCCTAAAGTCATAGGGGTGTTGAGCCATGGCCCAGCCCCCATTCCCCTGGCTCCCAAAGTGAGATTAGTGTACCACAGGGAGCACAGTGTGCATCATGCCAGGGTGGTGAGAGAGGCGTTCTCTCTCTTTGTGTGCGCCCCTGAAGTGAGCTGGTTCTGCATAATACCACGTACGGGGCTGTGCCTTAATGAGTCAGGAACTCATGATCTGACGCTAGGTAAATAGGAGTACTATACCTTTTACTCCAGCATATGGTAATTATGGGATAGACAGTTCAAACAGAAGATGAAATTGTCTTCGTAGATGGGGTTTTAAACAAACTATGGTCCCAATTAAGCAAAGCACTTGCTTCACTTTAAGCATGTAAGTAGTCCTGCTGGGTTAAAGTGAAGCAGGTGCTTTAGTGCTTTGCTGAATTGAGTCCAATATTGGGCTACATTGCATCCTTTCCCTGCATCAGCACTGGGAAGAACAAGAACTACTCCTTCCTAGCACCTCCATGGCACACTCCACCCTAAACAGGATGGGGAGGAGGCAGGGCCATGGCTCCATCCCTAATTCTGTACCAGCCAGTGGAGTCTTAATGTACAAACCATCCCAGGACTCCCTCTGGGGTGGAATCTGTATGCCCACCTCCCCTCCCCCCACAGTGAGGACCAGTTTGCTAATCACACAATCTGGCTCATTACATTTACTGCTCAGCAGTACAGAGAGCTAATGCTCCATAATGCCAACCTAACACAATGGCTCTTAATCTTATATGTGCCACAACCACTTTCACACACAGTCAATTGTACCTATAATTAATTTACACAAATTGAACCCTCAGCCGCCGTCTCATACAGCCTGCAAACGCACATGCTGCAGAAAATTGTACTGGTAATTAATTTGTCAAGCAAATGCTAGGGAAGAACAACACTGGTAATTTATACCATAGATATTCAAATTAAACATCTTGCCTTAGTGTTTTAGTGTCAAAAAGTAGAACAGTTGCAGAAGAACAAAGAAACAGAGTCTTCCTCCTGTTACTTCTTGAGGAGAGGCAACTGCAACACCCAATGGGCCACATTCAGACCTGGTGTAAGTGGGTGAAACACTACTGAGGACAGGTCAGAATTTGGCCCAACCAATGGATGTTAGGACACACACTCCACCTGTGCACCAAGCATCAGGGAAGGGATTGTGCTGGCTGACCCCCAACCCTGCATGGGCCTATCTGGAAAACCCACCCTCTAAACCTGTGGGAAGATACACACTGATTATGGCAAACATTTGTTGCAGTCTAGCTCTTTACAAAATGGCCAGGTTGGGTATTTTGCACTCTTTTTCCATTCCATAAGCCCTTCTAGTAAAGAACAAAAAACCAAAAAGACAGTTGGTTCCTGACACCACCAGTTTACTGGTGACAATTAAAAAAAATACACAGAGGGGAAAAAACTAAAGCCAAAAACACCAGAAGAAAAAGACAGATATTAATTACAAAAAACTAGAGGGGGTGGGGGGAAAGGAGCTACACACAAGTTACGCTTTAGTCAAACAAGTTACTGGGCTCAACACAAGGGAAACCGGGTGCAAATTAATGTCCTGTGATGTACAGGTGGTCAGACTAGATGATCTAAAGGCCTTCTGGCCTTAAACTCTATGAATCGATATTAAAACGGTGAAAATTGTGTTGAAATTCCTCTCATCCCCTCCTCAAAATTTCAACATGTGAAAATGTCAGATCAGCTCTATGGTTTACAGAGACCTGCCCTGCTCCAGATAGATCTTCTCAGGATACTGCAGAAGGGCCCAGCTCGGATTCAGCAACACTCTCATTGGCAGCAGCACCGTCCTATACAAATCAATCCTTAGACATGGCCAGGGCGGAGAATCTGTACTGATGTAATACCCAATTAAATTGGGTGGGGCAGAGGAAACGTTTACATATCTAGTGCAATTCTCTGCATTTCCTAAGATTAAGACATTTAAAAAAATTTAATGCCAAAACTAGTGTGATATTTATGGCTTCCCCACCGCTCCCCAAGAGGGGAGACATAGCTGGTGGTGGGAGGGGGCCTCCTCCTTCTTTGCCACTGCAGTGGAGAAGTCAGCACTGGGGGTTCTCCCTCCTCCTTTCTCTCCTGGGAGTTGGGTAGGAGCTTTCAAGAAAGAAGATGCCCAAACTAAGACCCTTCTCCTCCTTCTGTCAGGTGCTGTTGCTCTACCCACTATCAGAACTATTGGTAGCCTCATGATTCCTCAGCTAGGCACCAGCTGCTCCACTCTCAGATTTCTCTACTTGGTGAGTCCTCACCATAGCAGTCAAGGAGGAGCAGAAGATTTGAGAAAAAAATGAATTCCTCCAAATCAGGAAGAAGAGGAGGTAGAAGGGGGGGAGTTCTCCGCATTTAACAGAAAAGGTGTAGCTGTGTTACCCCATACATCCCTGTATTTTAATCCTTGCTGGCAATATAAGAACACTGGAATTATCTGTTCAAATACAAGCTTCTTGAGAGACCACATCAATATATCACCATCGATGGACTTCCAGTGAAAGGATGGACTAATTGCACACCAGGCTGTAAAGGCGGGTAAAAAGGCAGACTTAATTGACAGCATCCACACTTATTACTGAGGTGAGGGACAGAACTGTGCCGAGCTTGGTTAGTGTTTTCCATAGCAGCGCTCAGGAGATCAGTGACAAAGGAAGCAGCTCCAGCCAGTGTCCAGATGATCAGCTTGGACTGTCTCGTCTGTCCTGAGATGATCCAGTCTGATGAAGCACAGTGTATTTCTGAATGAGCGCTGATAAAGGCAAGCAAAGCTCTCCCTTAATTAAGGGAGCACAAAATGTCATCCATAAATACTTAATACCACCTCAGCCCTTAATAACACTAATCCTTTTATTTTTTTTCCTCCTCCTTCAGGCATCCTCTTCTTGATGTTTTCATAAAACTGGTGAGCAGCACTTGCCACTGCTGAATGTTATTGAAGTTAAGCAGGCAACCGACCTCTGTGGCTCTTGCTATCACTGACTGGTATTAGAGTAGAGACAGCAAAAGCCAAAGCTGTAAGAAGAGAGAAGCTTTGAAACCCTACATATAAAGTTGCTTCAGAGATTAAATGGCTGGTTTGAACTATAAAGATTGCAACATACATACCTCAATATACCCCACCTTTCTATTAGAAAGAGAGGGACTGCCACAGCAGAGAAGACTAGTGGACCATATAGTTCCATATCCTGTTTCCAACAATGGCAGGAAAGAAGTGCAAGAAACCAGTGGATAGTTATGGAGCAGGCAGCCTGCCCCCAGAGAAAGCCTCTTCCTAACCCCTGTCAGTTAGAGGTTAGTTTATGATTCCCAGGGATTTTTAATCACTTATGTTTATTGTATTTCCTGTAACTGGGGATGTTCTAATAGTCACTATTAATGTGTAGTCCTTTTTGTACTATGGCCACTGACTGCCCCCCAAGCATCGCCTTGTGCCCAGGTTTGTATCTGTGGCCATCTTACCTCTATTTCCATTTCATTCAGGCCCCCTTTAAGAACTCACTCAAGTCTCCACTGACCTTCTAAGCTGAATCCTTTCATTCGCTCTTCACCAGTTCTTCTCAGGCTGGCAACAGAGTGAATTCAAAAGTCCAAAACAAAGTTTTTCAGCTCATCTTCCCTTTCTAACTCCCACTCACAGGCTTTGTTTTATCTAACGAGGGTTCTGCAAGAACCATACTTGCTCCTTATGGCTTCTCCTTCCACCAGCCCAAGCTCTACACAATGTCCTGTTTCCTGAGCTTCCCATACATGGCAGATGGTATTAGAGTGCATCTATCTCGATACTTATATAGCTCTAGCACCCATAGTAACAGAATTCCTCAACAAATAAGAGGGAAGTATCAAATATAGGTACCACTTCTGGTGTACAGGGCTATAAAACCCACCAACAGTATGTTAAACAGAAACACCATTCTGCCTCTTCATAGGCAACCAATGTAAAAAGTACAGGATGGTTAAATTCACATAAATTGCCAGCTGGGGTAACTTCAAAAGGAAAAAAAATGTGTAGGTTTATGTTTTCATGGGATAAAGATGGACCTTGTGGTTATGGTACAGAGCTAGGAATCAACAGACCTAGTTATAGTCCCCACTCTTCCACTGACGGCTTGCTATCTTGGGCAGGTCATTTATCTTCTCTCTGTCTTTGTTTCCCCATCATTAATTCGGGGCTAATGCCTGCATGGTAGTGGTGCTGTGAGGCTAAATTAATTATGGTTTGGAGAGCTATTGAAATTATCAGGTTAGAGTGTTGTGGAAGTGCAAATTATTTTTTGTTATAACCTATTCCTGGATTTTCATTCATGTATTTGTGGAGAGAGAAAAGGTCTTCTATAATTGACTATTAATTTATGTTTCCAGAGTTGTTGTAGCTGTGTTGGTCCCAGGATATTAGAGAGACAAGGCAAACTAAGCAATATCTTTTATTGGACCAACTTCTATTGGCGAAAGAGGACCTGGAGAAAAAGAGGACGACCTCTAGGTAAGCGCAACACACATTGGTCTAATAAAAGATGTTATCTCACCCACCTTGTCTCTCCATTACTTTAATGGAAATAACACTGATGTTTACTGGGGACCTGGTTTAGTATTCTCTGTTTTCAAATCACTCCCTTAACTGCATAAGACAGTATGGTTTTAATGGTAGTTGAGAAACCTGAAGCCCCATATTACTGGAGCACAAAAACTGTGTACTGTACTCATTAGACTATCAGGATCAGAAGCACAGTACAAACTACAAATTGGCTAATGTTTCAAAACCCAGGATGAAAAAGTTATTGAAATTCACTAAGTAAGGAATTTCTAAAGCATGGTAATTACACCCTGTACTACACAAAGTAATTGTTTGATGATTTTCAGCTGTAAAAATATGCTAATAGGAGCAGTAAACCAAGAGAAAAAGACTTTGAAACAATGATGAATACAGATAAAATAGAAATGAAATAGATAAGCAAAGAAATGTCCAAGTACCAAAGAAATCAGAGTTAATAAATATTGCAATCATTTCGCTGAATACTCAAAAATGCCCCAAAGGTACAATGTAAAGCTTTACACAGGGATAAAAGTTCAAATCTAGTTAAAGAATGTGAGGCAAATTCTGCTCTCATCCCGCTCAGATTTTTTTTAAACAATGAGTATTTTTCACTAAAACAAGATTAGATTGTCAATCAGTATTAGGTTTCTAAATAGCTAGCCATTTTGCCATCTTCTAAACAGCTCAGGATGCTCTCCCTTCAGCAGACAAAAACCAGGGGTCCATTTCATGTGGTCCTTATCTAACCACATATGTACATGTGAGATAATTAGCCTTCTACTTACCGGAGCAAAAAAAAACATAGAACATGAGGGTAGGGAAGGAGCACAGAATATCTTAGATATGTTCTATGTTTTTTGCTCCTTTACAAAGGAGAGAAATATCATTTTACAGATGGGGAAACTGAGGCACAGAACAACAATTAAGTGCTAGAGATGTCAGCTTCACTCTCCCTTTCATAAATGAGGGATACCTCCTCTACATTCATTCTCTCTCATACCTATCCATCAAAATGGCTAGTAGGAAAAAGTATCCCTGTGTATATCCTCCCTTCAGTCCTTACCTTACCCATATTCCCTACTTATAAATAATTGTATCACCATCTTTTCTTTTTCTTCAAGTTTCCATGAAAGGCGGTACTACCTGTACACTCTTGTTTAGTTTACAATTACTGACTGTTTAACGTTTTGACACTTCAAACAGAAGATATGTTGGCTGCCCTGCTCTGCCTTTTGACCAGATTATGCATAGTGGTATGGCCCTGTTTTTTGGCTCAGATTGTTCATTACTTGCCTGGATACCTTCATGATCCTTTTGCTAGGAGTCTGAAGAAAAACAGTGTCCACTATTTTGTCCATGATTTCCTGAGCATTTCTTCACCTACTCAGTGACTAGCAATAAAACTTCTTCAACTTCCTCATGTTCCAACAAATGTTCATTTAAAATGGCTCAACATTCAGCTCCCTTTTGATTCCCAAAGGGCTGGCCAGTTTATGGAGAGCATATTGCTGACGAACTATAAATGGGTTACCATGATACCATGCCTTTTACTCTCAAACAGAATGAGGCTGAAGAAACAGAGCTTGATCTCTAGTTTCCTTGCAAGAAATTCCATTGCAATGTTTTATATTGGTCAGTGTCAGCTCATTATAAAGGTTGGCTCAAAACCTGGAGAAACCTGCTGAGAGCATCAGCTGTGATGCTTAAGCCAAGAATCAGAATTGCCAGTGCAGCAAGTTTTCTACTGCAGAGCATGCCAGGAGTGGGGGAAGGCCTGTTCTTGTAACATATTCTCTACCAACAAATCTGTGACCTACTTTCCCTCCCCAAAGAGTTATACAAAACTTCCTGATCCTCACATGCTCCTAGGGTTGATTTGGCTCTATGGAGTATTCTGAGGGGCAGCTGGGAATGTCAGGGCTTGTTATGAGGATCTGGAGGCTTAATAGGTGGGAAGTGAGTAGGGGGTTGTCATAGGGTGTTTGGTAGATTTGGAAAGTTGAGAGGTACAGGAACAAAGAATATCTTAGATGTGTGATTTGCATAGTGTTATATTAGTTTAGTAACTAAAAAGTTAATTACCTCAAATTATATATCATGGATCCAAATGGCATCCACTTGAAATTTATATACAATTTTGTCTGCACAAGAGGAAGCATTTTCAGAGATATCTAGAATATGGTAACATAGCTTAGAAAAGACAAGGGGGTTGAGCTAGTATGTTTAATTGCCCCTATTTAACAGAAGATGGTTACAAAAACCAAAATGAAACATGCTTTCTAGAATTTCTAAAATTTAACATATGTATGCAGGGGAATGGTCCCGCTATTGTGGGGAACTTTCCTGGCTTCTGCACTACCCCAGTGAAGTGGGCTAGCGGAAGGATCTGAGTCCTCGCTCCCACTTCCTTTACCCAGAGGCCTCCCTTCCCTCAAGGACTCCCCTTGCACTCTCCTGTCTGGCAGAGTCCTTGTAACCCCAACAAGGCTGGGCCCAGGATTCCTGGGGGGCTCGACCTGCAACCTGCTGTGGTCGCCTCGGTCAGGGGCTAGGGTGTCCCCACTCCGGGGTACTCTCTCTGCACTGGATGCTTTTCCTGACCCACTGAGCATTACATACGATTTAAAGCAATACAGTTTATTTAATTAACAATTAGTTTAATAAGGAAAAATGGGAAAGGTTGAAGGAAACACATCACCCCACTCTGTGCCAGGGAACATCACAAACAGTGTCTCTGGAATGTCAGAGCAGTTCACAGTCTGTTCCTTGTAGGTCCCAGGCCTCCTTCTCAGGCCCTGGCTGTGCTGCAGGGATGCTGTGGGTTGGACACTTGCTCTGGCAGTGGCCACACGCTCTCAGGCTCTAGGTGGCAGGACCCTTCTTCCCAGCATCACCCCCGCCCTATCAGGGTTACGATCCCCCTCCAAGTCTGGCCTGCAGAGCTTCTTGGCTGAGGTAAGTGCTGGACCCACTGCCCAGAGTCCCCCTCGCTCTCTCCAGCTGCTCCCCATACCCGGCTCGGGACTGCTCCACTTTGCCTCAGCACGGCTGCTGCTGCTGCTCTGCCTCCAGCTCCCCAGGCTGCTTCTCTGGACCCTCTGGCTCTGGTTGCTGCAGCTCTGCTCCCAGGGCAGGTCTGCTCTCTCTGGGCTGTGCTCTGGCTTTGGGGCTGCAGCTCTCCTCCCAGCAGTTTAGCTTGGGCCCCCACTCTCTCCTTAACTCAGCCCCACTCTGTCTGACCCAGGCAATTCCAGCTCATACGGAGGATGGGACCTCCCCCACATGGCCTCCTGACTCCTTGATTAGCCTGCCCACCCTGTCAATCAGGCTGACCTGGAGCATTGGCCTCTCCCCATTGCCCCTGGGGACTGTCAGTCTCAGGGTCCTGATTTCCCATCAACCCTTCCCCTTTTGGTACTGGGAGCTAGCCAACCAAAATACCCCCACTGAATGTTAGTAGGGGCATAACAGTCCCCTTACACATATTACAATCCTGGTCTGAGGCAACTTCTCACCTACAGTGAGTTTTCAGAGTACACAACCCACAAGGTTGTGGGGATCCACCTTTCATATATTTCAAAAGCGCTGGCCTCTTTTGTTCCCTAAGAGATGGATAACAAAGGAGTCCCCTTTCTTCCCTTTTATATCCAGAAAACCTTTGAAATGTATTCTTTGAAAAGTAACCCCAAACAAAGGTCTTCTCCCCTGCTATTTGTTCTTTGGGGTGCAGGCACCAATCACCATCTTCATCCTCTGCTCAATTTGCTTTTTCAATATGCTTGATCATGTTGTTTACCTTTGATGCAAATATAATTTAATTGTCCTTTGTCTATAATCAAGCCATGCCGTTTTTCATCTGCCTATTAGCCTGGTCTATGCAGACAGATAAATCCACATTCCTTTGTCTAGGGCCAGTTAATTTCTCAGTTGTCTCCAAAACCTTTTCAGAACACATTTCCAGCACACCTACATAACTCTGTATACACAACCTGTACATATATTATGCAATGATATTAATGATCAGCACGCCACTAGTTTTCATATGATATCCAAACAGTGTCTTGTAAGGTAAGTATTCTGGCTACCGTAGGTTGAGTGTAGTGAGTTTGTCAGTCCTGCTGGGATTTATTGTGACATAACAGTGTGCCCTTTGCCATCTGGCGTAAAGAGGATCTTAGGTCACGCTCACCCTCTCCACTTTTTCTCACGAGCTTGCAACTCTCAGGGGAAGAAATAATGTGTAGAGTCAACATGACTGCAGTCTTTCCAGCCACAGTAACAGTGATACCCTGTACACATAGAATACCCGTCTCTTTCAGCCAGCAGTACTTCCTCAAGGTATTGATGGGGGCTTGCCCATGAGTGGCGGGGTGCCATCATTTTGGTGAGCTCACCCAAGAAGTGCTACAGTGATGACCATGTATAGGGCTGTTGTCACTGTAAGGAGTCTACCCTAGCAAATCCTGCAATGAGAGGGCCCTCTCACTGGAGGGCCGCTATCATTACATAGTGACAATGGACATTTCCCTTTGAAAAAAATGAAACAAACCAACATGGAAGCACTTGTTTAGGGTTGTTTTTTTTAAAAAACAAAGGCTGTAGATGTAAAGGAACATCAGTGCATGGCCTTTGAAATCAGACACACAGTAAGAACAACAAAATAGGCCATCTTAATAATACCCTGTAATCTAATGGCTAGAACACCAGAATGGGTCTCAGGAGAGCTACAGCTACTGGCCTGCCAGGTGACCTGGGGCAAGTCAAGGCCCTGCTCTTTGCCTCAGTCTCCCCACCTGTAAAATGATATTTCTTTCCTTTGTAAAGCACGTTGAAACCTAGAATATAAGAATGGCCCTACTGGGTCAGACCAAGGGTCCATCTAGCCCAGTATCCTGCCTTCTGACAGTGGCCAGTGCCAGGTGCCCCAGAGGGAATGAACAGAACAGGTAATCATCAAGTGATCCATCCCGTCGCTCATTCCCAGCTTCTGGCAAACGGAGGCTAGGGACACCTACTGATGAAAAGTGCTATACAAGAGCTAGGTCTTATTATTTTAAATGAATACTGCATTCTACATTGGGAACTGTGTTTCTTCTCTATCTCCTCTCACCCTCCTTTCTTTGTCTCACTTGGTATTTAGGTGTGTGGTATATAAATCTATCTCATTTCTGTTTCCCTCTTCTTCAGTCACAGTCACAGAGTCTTCAACCTTCCACAACTCCAGTCAAGAAATGAAGCTGTAAAATCAGGTCATTGCAGTTTCACAATACAAAATACTGCAAGAATTTGTGGTATCTTGTACATGCTTATGCTGGAAATACTACTGGTTTGTGCTGGAAAGCCCATAGGAGGAATGGTACTTATGGCATATCTTGCCATTTGTATTCAGCACAAATCTTTGGAACAAATAGGAATCAGGCCTAATATACATCTCCTTAAATATTCATTAAAGGACTTTTCCTTTGGACCAACTGTTACCAAAAACAGCATGAATTTTAAAGGACACTGTCCAGTAGAGGAGGTTTAAATGTAACCACATTTTATAATCTGGTTCAGAATATTTGCTATAGTTTAAATACCAAAAGGATTACTGGTTTTGATTTTCATTTTTAAATCCCCACTCTAATCAGAAACCATCTGAAAAACAGGTGCAGTTTATGTGCTTGTACATTGTTGCTATCATGTTGCAGAGAGAGAAGAAGTTAGCTAACTAATACTTGTCTTAACACTGAATTAATGAAAATAATAGAACGACAAATTGAAAAGCCCTAATAGGTAATCTAGCTTGTAAACTCCTCAGGGCAGGGACCATATCTACCTCCGTTTGTACAGTACCTAACACAACAAGCAGGGCTGCCCTGGGGGGGGGGCAAGAGGGGCAATTTGCCCCAGGCCCCGGGCCCTGCAGGGGCCCCCACAAGAGTTTTTCGGGTCCCCTGGAGCGGGATCCTTCACTCACTCCAGGGGCCCGGGCCCCTGGAGCTTCTTCCGCTCCGGGTCTTCGGCGGCTGGGGGTCCCCCTGCCACCGAATTACTGCCGAAGTGAGACCCGCCACCAAAGAGCAGCCGGGTCTTCAGCGGTAATTCGGCAGCGGGGGTCCTTCCGCTCCAGGACCCCCCGCCGCCGAAGTGCCTCAAAGACCCACAGCGGGGGCCCCCGCCGCAGACCCAGTGGCAATTCGGCGGCGATTCAGTGGAGTGGGGCCCCGCCGCAGGTCTTCGGGGCACTTCGGCGTCGGGTCCCGGAGCGGAAGGACCCCCCGCCGCCGAATTACCACCGAAGCGGGGGCCCCACAGCCACCGAGGATCCCAGACCTCCAAATCCTCTGGGCGGCCCTGACAACAAGGCCCTGATTCTGACTGGGACCTTTGGGTACAATGTTATATGAATAATAATTAATAATGAAAGGTGCAGAATGATATCATCTCTACCAAGAGGATGCATCAGATATGAAATTGCTGAGCACTACACATGATATAACTAAAAGCTGCCATAGTTACCACAATGCACAAACAAATATAAAAGCCATGGTAGTTTGTAATTCATATGAATCAGGGTGCTAAATTGTTTGACTGATATTAGCTGTGAAGAGGGTCCCCTGTGTATAGAGCCTTTCTTCCCATGGGAAAGAGAAGTCAGCTTCCTCCATTGCAGAACCCTACCCCCCATTCCAATTGCTGGAGAAAAGAGCCTCTTCCCTAATATGGTCTGTAAAAAGCCAGCAGCATTAATGCATTCTAAGGCTGCATTAAGTCTTCTTTGGCCTTAACTGTGCTGTAGGGGAAAACACCTTAAAGTGTGTTCCTGGGAGCAGGGCATTCTCTGACAGCATGGCTTCAATATTCAGTGAAGTCAATAGAGTTACTCTGGATTTTCACTGCTGTAACTGAGATCAGAATAGGAACAATGTTTGCCAAATGGGAAAGCAAAGAAAAGCTGGGAAAAAAGAGGTTCTCTCTCAGCTATGTTTCCAAAAAATTAGAAGATGCCTTTATATGTGTACACAGTGTTCCTGCATTAGACTTTTTGTTTGTCTGAAGCTAGATTCAACCCTCTTTTCAGGGTAAATGACATCCGAGAACCAACAAGGGTACAATTAGGCTCAGAGGGCAAGGAGTCAAGAATGCTTGCTTAATTATACATCTGGTAATTAATTTGTAATTCTCACAAAAGGCATAAGGAGAATGTTAATTTTTGGACTACACAAGGTACTATTATGAAACAGAGAATTCATGTTTGATATTCAAAAGTCTCCTTTCCACTGGGGGTTCAAGGTTGGCACGGATCTGAGCAGCTGGCTTTGTTTATCCAGCAATGGAACGTTAAAGTCCCTTGTTCCCAGAGTGACAAACCCAACGGGAGGCGACATGTTTTACATTTCATAAGGCAATAGAAGCAAGTGTTAGATGTGAGTCTGCTTTCTGTACATCACAACAAAACCACGTATTACTCCCTGAGATGCTGGACCCTGGCACTTTCAGAAACTTTTCTTGACTGATACCTTGTGTGTTGGAGGGAGAGGATTATCATCGCTGAATCACAGATGCTGCAAGAAACAATTGCTAAGCATAGGGGAACTCAGCTGTTTATTTACAGTTAAAATTTTTCTGCCAACATGCCTTATCTGCTAGCACTCCTTATCTCCCCAGGGTTGGTTTCCCCTCATGCAAGGAACAATTTGTATAGTGGGGGTGCTGAGAGCCATTGAACCAAACTGTAAACCCTGTATAGGATAGGAACCACTTCAAGCCAGGGTGTGTGGCAGCATCCCCAGTTCTAGCACCCGTGTCCTCATGAGTATCCAGAGTAGGGTTTTCTACACCCTAAGCTCCCTTCATTGGACCTGGACTCTCCTGGATGATGCTTCCATGACACATCCATACAATATTCACCAATAACACAAACTGAGGCTCTGATTCAGCAAAGCATTTAAGCATGGATTTCACTCAGAGACCACCATCCTAAATGTAAGCCTAGCCGTGACGATATTCATGCTGCTTAAACACCTGTGTTGCAGATAAAGAGGAAAATCCATTCCCAATATCCCCAGTGTGACCTGTCCTCAAGAGTTCCCAAGGAAATTGGAACCCATGTATGCCTGAGATGACCAGTGGATGGCTAATGGCAAACAAATGACGTTCTGTTACCTTTGTTCTCAGCTCCTTTGTCCAGTCACATTTCCGTGAATGCTGAACTCCTTGTCTGGCCACTCTTATTTTCTTATTTACAAAGACATCTTCCTTTAATCAGACTCTGCCCAGACTATCGTCATGTCATCTTACTAATTACATCAATCTATCAAGGCTTTTATTCCACTGTGGTGCCTGGGAGAGAGCAAAGGAAATGAGAGGGAGTGAGGGAACTGCCTGCAGGAGACTTGCTGCCAAGAGCAGACTTGCTAAATGAGTGAACCAGACACACCTGGTGTGAGGAGGGAACCTCAAGCGGCTAGTTCCTCATAAGAAAGCTGAAGCAGCTGTTTGAGAGGGCTCATTCTGGGAAGTCTACAGGGAAGTCAGCACTGAGTAGGACAGATGCAAGCCAAACCCCACAGTGGGTCACTATCTCAAAGCAGCACCATGGAATGCCCATATTCACTACTGTCGTAGAATCATATGTTTTGAACAAAGTATGCCTTGTGAGGTATCATTTTAAAGTCCTGATCTGTTGAACATTAATATCCCATTGGATTGTATATGCTATCATTGTAAGTGAAGTTGTGATATATGTGTGTTACTGAAATATGTTGTGAGGTTGGGAACTAGCCTTTCAGATACAACCATGGAGTAGCCAGATGCACTGATGGCCCATTAAAGGGAATCCACACTCCCAATAACCATCCCAGAAGACTTCTTCGAGACAGCACATAGACAATGGAGGCTGCTTGACTACTGAGGGTGGACCTCCCATGTCACAAGCATAGATCTTTCCAGCAAGCTGCAAGAAACTATAAAAGGGGGAAGTGACATCATGACTTAGCCTCACTCCCTTTACAACTCAACATGTGGAAACACATCTGGAGCACAAAGACTCTGAACTAGGGGAGGGTGGTGCCGGGTTGGAAGTCAGTTCCAGCCTATGTATTGAAGATCTGTGACCTCTTTGTACCATCTATCAGTGTGAGACACTGCTTGATTCAAATCCTGTTTTGTTTATAGAACTCAGACTGCGAATTTACTTTTATTTCTTAGGTAACCAACTTTGAACTCTATGCTTACTACTTATAAACACTTAAAATCTATCTTTCTATAGTTAATAAATCTGTTTATAGTTTACCTAAAATGGTGTGTGACCGAAGTTTTACCTAAAACAGGTGCTTGGGAAATCTCAGCTCAGTTTACACAGGCTAGTGTGTGTTCTCTCTACATCAAGGGAGGGGCAGACTGAGCAATGAATTTACACTGGTCAGGCTTCTGACCAGGGCAAGACAGTACAGCTCTGGGGTACAAGGCTCAGGAGCTTGGGGCAATTGGCTGGAGCCTCTCTATTGTTGGTTCATGACGGGGGAAAGCATTCATGGAACTCAGCTGGGTGTGTCGCTGCCTGTGGATGTCTGTGCAAGTGCAGCACCCGCCAGAGGTTTGTAGTTTGCCAACAGAATCATAGTGTGAGAGGCAGCCCAGGTTGGTGGGACAGAGGGCTCAGTGGTCCCACAATCCAGGCTGCACCCCGGGAACCCTGTCACAGTCACTCTTAAGAATTCATACAAAAAGGACTCTATGAAGAAACCCTTTTGCTCATGCAAGCTCTGAGGTAAGAGCCAGGCGCTTTGGACAAATCTTTGGGACTTTGAGTTTCACTTATGAGTTATTTGTCTGAATAAATCCAGACCCCAGTAAGCATGGTGATTGGATGAGCAAGTGTGTGGAGTCTCTGTAAAAGGGCCTGGAATAGGGAGAATAAAAGGTGGGCACTACAGAGACACCCCTGCCAAGAGAGAGTGCATGGGGGCAGCCAACTTGTTTCTAATACTTAAATTGAGGGGGGCTTCTTCTTCTGTTTCTATGCATGTATTAATCACTGCCTAACCCATTACTCCAACCCCTTGAGTACCTACATCATCTCACTAGGTTCCTGATAGATTCAGGACATGCATCCTGTAAGTATTTCACTCAGCACTTATATCAGGAGCATTAGTGACTGCCCCAGGCCAGGTCTTTATGATTCTTTGAGAGACACAGAGGACAAGTTTCAGGCACCGCACAAATTGCTTTTAAAATTAGCAGTTTCTCAGGAGAGACATTTTCCATGAGCATTTTGGACCAGCTCCTCCACACTGGGGCTGTTTGGATGGATAGACAGATATCCTCCATGGTGTCTCCTTTTCTACCTTTTAGCGGGAGGCTCCTGACAAGAAAGTGGGAAGGTCCAGGTTCCTTACTAAAGTGCTATTACTACTTACATTTTCCCAAGCTGATCCATACAATATGCCCTCCTAACCATTCATTTGCTGCCGGTCTAAAAAACAATAGTGTTCTTTCATTGTAATCCTTGACTATTATCACAGTCATTTATTTTAACTGCATTCCCCTCTCAACTGGAAATTTGGGCTCAGTGGCAGTTTCACGAGTCTCGATTTATTTTCACTCTGCACTTCCCATGAGTGTCATTCCTTAGTGCAGAAGGAACATATTCACTCAAAGGAAAATTGCTTGGCCAAAAGATCGTACCAATCCCCCTTTCTCCTTGGAACTCAGCATACTATAAGGTAGGTGCAAAACTGGTTGAAAGACTGTACATTCATAGAGCAGTTATCAATGGTTCACTGTCAATCGGGGGGAGGAACATATCTAGTGGCATCCCACAGGGGGCTGTTCTAGGCCTAGTACTAGTCAATATTTTCATTAATGACTTGGATAATGGAATGAAGAATATGCTTATAAAGATTGCAGATGGCACCGAGCTGTGAGGGGCTGCTATGCCTTTGGAGAACAGGATTCAAATTCACAAATTGGAGAACTGGCCTGACATCAACAAGATGAAGTTCAATAAGGACAAGTGCAAAGTACTATGCTTAATGAGAATAAATCAAATGCACAGCTATGAAATGGGGAGTAACTGGCTAGGTGGTGGTACTGCTGAATATCTGAGAGTTATAGTTGATCACAAATTGAATAGGAATCAGTGTGATGCAGTTGTGAAATAGGCTAATCATTCTGGGGTATATTGTCCAGCTGTACACAGCACTGGTGAGGCCTTAGCTCATCTTTTGGAAAGAAAGAGAGATTCCCGAGGAGAGCAACAAAAATGATAAAAGCTTTAGAAAACTTGACCTATGAGGAAAGGTTAAAAAAATTGACATGTTTAATCTTGAGAAAAGAAGACTAAGTGGGGGAGGGGACCGGACCTGATAGCCTTCAAATATGTTAAGGGCTGTTATAAAGAGGACCATGATCAATTGTTCTCCATATCCACTGAAGGTAAGACAAGAAATAATTGCAGCAAGGGACATTTAGGTTACATAGTAGGAAAAGTAAAAAGCGACAGAGTCCTGTGGCACCCTATAGACTAACAGACGTCTGGTGGGTATTCACCCACAAAAGCTCATGCTCCAATACGTCTGTTAGTCTAGAAGGTGCCACAGGACTCTGTCGCTTTTTACAGATCCAGACTAACACGGCTACCCCTCTGATAGTAGGAAAAGCTTTCTAACTGTAAAGGGTTTCTAACTATAAAGATAGGTAAGCACTGGAATAGGCTTCCAAGGGAGGTTAGACAAACCCCTGTCAGGGATATTCTAGATTTACCCAGTACAGGGGCTGGACTAGATGATCTCTCAAGGTCCTTTCCAGCCCTACATTTCCATGATCATATATTCACTAGCAAAAAGGAAAGCAGATGACCAAAGGTTACTAAATAAAAAGAAACAAACCAAACAAAAACCTGAATAGTAAATATAGAAGTACAAGCATTTCTAGGAGGTGTATTACAAAGAAACCTCCTATATTTTGATTTGGTTCCCATCACCAAGTTCATGGACCTGAAATTCAAAGAGGCATCAACCAAGTGTCCATTTTTGAGAATGCAAAGATGTGTGTGTGTACCGGTCAAGCATGACACCCGTGTGCATGGATGATCGATTCCAACATATATATGTGATAGGCCTGGCCCATCACCTGCATCCCAGTGCTATTGCTTGAAAAGTGTGTGAATGAGTGTGCACAAAAGGGGAGACAGAGTGCACTTTCTGTAAATCAGGTCCCATAAATCTACACAAGACACCTTAGAACTGTTGAGGAAGTTAAGTTAGCCCTAATTGTGTGAGTTTTTTTAAACTTTGCCATTATAATGACTTACCTTTCCTAATGTGCTTTTATGGATATCACATCTTTATGGGTCTGACCTACTCCTTTTTAACACGACTTTTGTTTGCCTGAGAAATGTGTTGGGGACTTTAAACACAGCAGTTCACTGAGTTCAATTCAGTTGCTGTTACAATGTTGCTGCTTCCTGTAGCCTTGATCTGAATGTTGCCCACGTGATTAGTAGTGATCATTCTCATGATAGAGAGGTCTTGGCAGTAAAAGCAGCACCAGACAGTACGACATAACTTGAAATTCAGTACCTTCTGGTAATAGATTGTACAGCAAAATTAAAATGGTCTCAACTGAAACAAATTGGAAGACATAAAACAGCATCTAATCATGCAATATTATACCATTGACAACCATTCCTTTCTGATCTCAGCTGGTGATCAGTTTAGGCTCTGAAGTCTGGATGACTAATTCACTGCTAAAAGACTAATTCACTGCTAAAATTTACTGATCAGTACTAAAACAGATCCTAGTCAGAAAAGTATCCCTTTAGATCTTTAGAGAGAGAACGGATGTCAATAGGTTTATTATGAAAACACTATATTTAGCATTGGTTTAAATTTTCATATATGATCATGTGTATAGACGACTATGAGGAACAGATGTGTTTTCCTGGACAAGAAAACTGAGGCACCACCTGTGATTCTGAGCCATTCCCTTCTCGGCTAGTGAAAAAGTTTAAAGTATTTACCACCTCTGCTAACTGAGGTTGTCAGCACCACCCCTGAGGAAGGACATCTACCGTCTTTGCCATCCCAAAGCGCACCACTCACCAGCCAAGCATGCTTAGCATGCAGGGGGACAGACTTGTCCAGTGGCTACCAGAAGTAACCTCTTCACAGCTGCTAGCTCTAGAACAGAAATGAGTTAAGAACACAAAGAGGTTAAATACACTCTTCCATATGTTCATGATTCAGGGGGCTGGAAGTGTTGGAGGAACAGGAATGTTCCCTGTCATATTCCTTCAATTAGAGGTAAGCCCCAAAATCCTTGCAGGAATCTAACAGGGTCTGAAGTTTCCCTTCCTCACTATGATGTGAGTGTAGGCACTTGTACAGGGTATTTACCCAGTGTTATAATTCTCTTGGGCTACATGGTCTAAGCGTGGTGGAACGCTTATTTACATGAGCCTCCCTTCCACTCTCTCATCTCCTTATACCTCCCTGTTGTGGAAGAGTTTATTTATTTACTTTGTACAGCAAGATCTTCCTTATCTACGCAGTCTAGGTGTGAGGTCCCCTGAAGTCCTCAGACTGCAGCCACCAGCCAGCCGCTAACTGGTACCAGCAGAGATTGTGGACTGGTGGATCCTTGCTCACTATAAACCCCTCCCATGAAGCTCCCAATTGGAGGAGAGATCCAGTGTAGCTATAAGTATTTGTTAGATGAGATTAGATATAAGATAAGAAATAGGTTGGAAGAAGTAGTGCAAGAGATCTACAGGCCCTAGCCTGTAAGACAAAAGCTTAGCAAAAGGACATAAGGCCTCAAAAAGCTAAAGTACCTAAACAAAAGTGACCTTAAGTCACAAGATCGCATATGATAGAATGCTGTGATAAACAAGTATGATTCAACTCCTGACAGGTAAACACAGAGTCTCATTTGATGCCAGTTTGGGTATTTTAGGACAGGAACATCAGGAAGAGTTCAACCACAAAATTGCCATAGTAACCAATTGATGTGTATGCTACTAAGTTTGAGGTAATGATTATACTAACCTATAAGAGGAGAACACCCCAACATTATTACAGTGAGAAAGTTTAGTTATGCACAGACATGGCTGGATATCCTTATGAATATTCCTGGCAGCCATTGAACACCATGACGGACTAACCATGGCCTAAGCCATTGGGAACTTCTGCCACTCCAGAGAGAGGATAGAACCCTTCATGCACCACCACTTGTCTCACCAAGTCTAGATCTACACAAGGATGGTGTGAGTATACGATTCTCTGATGCTGGACATATGGACAAATCTGTATTATCTTTAGCTGCTTGTTTGGGTTGGAGTATTTTTGCTTTTGTTAATTGTGTTAAAACAATTGCAAATTCAAAAGGTTTTCCCTATGTGTGAGTGTTGCTCCCATGCACATTAGGGGGTTTCCAAATTAATAGTAACTAATAACTCTGGGTCAGGCTGTGGGACAAGTCCCTGCCAAACCACAGAGTGCTGACTGGGGATTCTTAATTAACCAATAAAATTAATACACGACCAACAGATCAGGCAACACCAGCTTCTACAGTTGGCTCAGAGTCACTATTTAAGCCAGGAGGTGGCACAGGAAGTTGTCTGAGCGGGTGAGTCCCTGGTTGGCTGCTACATTGGACCCTCCCTTCTCGCCTGACTCCAGAGCCCTGTCTTGTTCCTGCTTTCCTGTTCTGTTTCTGGTTCCTGCTTCTTTGCCCCATCCAGGCTACTGGCTTTGGCTCCAAACCATGGCTTGATTCCTGATTCTGACACTGACCCATGGCTTGACTCCTGACTGTCTCTATCGCTGATCTCCAGTTCTTGGCTCCTGACTCGTGCTCTGACCACTAAACCTGACCACTACTGTTCTGACTACTAGGTCTGACCTGGGACCTGAGCCTGACATTTGCTTGGACCATTAACCCCCAAGTGGAGTCCAGCCATATATAGACCCAGGGGAGCTCCCCTTACCCCCAGGAGCATTGGCACTCCATGAGCAGGCAACCAAGCCATGCAGGCGCAGATCACACAGCTGGTCACCAAGAATCCCACACAGCAGGGACAAGTCCACCAACTCTGTGCTCTGGGCCCAACCGCCCACATGACCATCTGAGCCAACACCTGTCATCCTCCCTCTTGGAGTGCTTCAGCAGGGATTGTTCCAAATTTCAAGGCTTAATGAACCAGTGCCATCTCTTGTTCTTGTTTTGCCCTCAAACATATTCATCCAAGGTAGGCCTGCTAATCGGCCTGCTGTTGGACTGGGCCTACTCCCTGCTGTCTATCTGCGACACCTTCCAGTAGGCAATATCAACCATCTTTGGTGATGCCAACCATGCTTGCTCTGCTGATGCCACAATGTGAAAACTCCAAGAAGGGTCAGGCACAGCTGCCTCCTATGCCACACATTTCCACCACATCACAAAGTGGAATGAGGCAGTCCATCCTGTTACAGGTCTGATGGGGCCCATGGGGTGATGGCTAGAGCTGAGTCCCCAGTGGATCTGGGGACATTCAGCAGGATCAACAATTGGCTGCATTAACGGCAGGAAGAAAGACGTAGTCCTCACTAGTATTCCACCTGGAGTTTGCATACAATAACATGGAACATTCCATTGTAAGACAAAGTCCCTTTTTAAACCAAAATATGGGTTCCACCCTTGATTTTTTTAACCCAGACCTACTCACAACTTCCCCCACTCCTGCAGCCTTAGACCTAGTGCAACAAATCCATCAAACCCAAGATGATCTGAAAACCCACCTAGAGGAAGCCAAGGGAAGTTACAACCAATATGTGGATCACCAATGACAAGAGCCCATTTTTTCCATAGGCCAGATGGTATGGCTCTACTGAAACATCTGCACACACAAGCCATCTTGTAAACTGGATTACCAGTTCCTGGGCCCATACCAAATTCACCACCAAAGTTACCTTTGAACTCTTCCTGTCCCAATCCTCCTGCCCCGATCCATCCAGTGTTTTGTATATCACTTCTAAAGCCCCATACATAGGATGCATTTCCTTTCCATTCCGTGTTTAAGGTCAAAGTGTATATGTCATCCAGGGGATACTTGATACCAGAATGAGATTGAGCAAATTATGATATTTGACTGGGAAGGTTATAGTCCCAAAGGATGCTCCTGAGAGCCTGCAGAAAATGCCCATGCCTTCCACAAGAACCATCCTGGAAAACCCAGCCCACTGATACCTGGAGGGCACCAACAAAAGGAATCATGGGTCTCAACCCTGGTCTATGGGTCCCCAGGCAGTCCCCAAACAGCAGCCACCACTCAGCAGGTACCATCGGAATTGTGGGTTGGTGGACCCTAGCTCACCATAGGCCCTTCCCACAACACTTGGATTGTCTCAGACTCACTATTTAAGTCAGCAGGAGGCACAGGAAGTTGTCTGAGCAACTAAGTGAATCCCTGGTTGGCTGCTACATGGGATCCTGCCTTCTTGCCTGACTCCTGAGCCCTGCCTTATTCCTGCCTCATTCCAGTGCTCATGCCCCATCTCTGGCTACTGACTTAGTTCTGACCATTGGCTTGACTCCTGGCTCTGACCACTTGGCCTGACCAGCACTGTTCTGACCACGAGGCCTGACTGCCTATGTCCCAGTCAACAACAGTGGGTAACTTATATGGCTGCCATTGTCCACCTAGCCTTGAGTGCCTTTCAAAATTTGATGGCTCTCTCCTCCTCACAGCCCTCCTGTGAGGCAAGCAAACAACTTTTTACAGATGGGGAGTTGAGGCACAGAGATTTAAGCAACTCTCTGAAGTTCACATAGGAAGTATGTGGCAGAACTCGAATTTGAACCTAGGTTTCCTAAAACCCAATTCACTGCTTAACCACAAGGCATATTTTCTCCTGGATATTATGGCATACTCAGTAAGCACCATATTCAGCTCCTGTTGTTTATGTGGCCCAGAAGCTTAAGCATCTTTTCATGTAGCAGCAGCCCAAATGTATCAAAGTCAACAACAAGTGGGCATCAAAAGCAATCATGCTTCTGTGCATTTGAGAGATTTAATGCCCATCAATTTCATGTGTCAGCTGCTCTTCATTTATTTTGATCTCTTGCCATCATGCTGTTGTCTTTTACAATTTAACTGTAAAAGCCTTGGCTATGGAAAGCATTTAGAGTGCTTGGCAAAATCCCATTAAAGGGAAACTGGTAGAGAATTTAACGATAAAGTACAATTCAACAGTATTTCTTACAATGTGATTCATTAATAAAACTCAAAAGAAATCATCCATACAGAATATAATCTTACCTGTAGGCTCTAGGCACATTTAATAAACTTTTTTTTTTATTTTGAATTTAGTCACATTCATGTCTTCCTGACTAAATATCATTAGAGACTAAAATATTCAATAGAGCTGCTGCAGAATGGATGTAAATATCTAAGTAGATGTAAATTAATTAGATTTTTTTACAATCAGCTTCATTAATTAAAAGCTAAATTATTCAGGAATTATTTTTAATATATAGAAACCCAAACTAACCAACAGGCCATGAGCAGCGTCTGTAAGAAGGGGAGATTGCAACCACTTTCTGCCTTGCACAGTGGACTTTCCACTGCTGCGGGCCTCTGTCAAAAGACGTCACTGTGGCTATGTGCCTGGGGTGGGCCACACTGAAAATGCCCCACTCAGGGCACACTGCAAGAAATTGGGCAGACAATCCCCAGAGCTTGCGGTTTATTCTATAATTAGATTAACCAAACTAGTAATAAAAGAGCCTCTGCAATACCACACTGGTTAACCAGAAGCCAAACACAGTCCCCTTTAGGCATTTCAGCCCTTGGCTCCCATCCAGGCAACCCAATCTAATATAGTGAGAGGTTATTGAAACCCTATTTCACCATATATGAGGTTCTTTCTAATCTCAAAGGACCAGACCCTTGTCCCCAGGTGAATATGAATCTCAACTCTTACCCCAAACATCACTCTGTCAGCCAACCCTTAGTAAACTAACTAAAGATTTAATAATAGAAGAAAAGAGAGTTATAAATGGTTACCGGTAATAGATCTTATACATGCAAATGATTGCAAAGTCCTATATCAGGTTTGCAGCAGTGATGGATTAGACTGCTGGCTTCTAAAGTCTCCAGGAATTAAAGATTAATATTAAATTAAATATTATGTCATGTGATGAAACCTCCAGAATACATCCAATGAGAATCAGCAATCCTACGCATGCATGGAAATTTACTGTCCCAAACAAAGCCCACAGCCCCTGTCTGTGGAAAGTTAACTGGCCAAGATGGAGTCCAGGGTCACATGAGCATATTACATGCCCCTACATGTTTTGCTGAATCACAAGGGATGGCCACTGGCTCCTTGCTGTCTGAGGCATCCTCAGGAAGAGCTATCTGGGCAGGCTGAGTTTCTTCAATAGTGAGAGTGGAGTGTCCTTGACAGGTCATCAGCATAGCTGTCTAGCACTAATGTAAATTCTATCTAGGGGTGTCATCCGGGAATATGACAAAGGTTTAAGATACAAGTACATAGCAAGTATTCATAACTTCATATACAAAGACAATACATTCATATAAACAGGATAATTATATGTAGCAAATCATAACTTTCCCATTGATGCCTTACTTACATTATATACTTTGTACAAGATTTATTGCAATTGTATAACAGTGGTAACAGCAATGATACAAATGGTTATTTTATACACAGCATCACAGGCACCATACATTCTGCAAACCGAATGTGGCCCAAAATACATATCAGCAACTGATATGTCACAATAGGATTGTGGTTCACCTAAACGACTAAGCAATGTCCTTTATCCCAGATTCCTAGAGCACTGCAAATGGTACGTAGGTTTTGAACTTTCATTGTCTGTCAAATAGCATTTCATTTATTTTTTCACATTGTTAGCACATTTGCTATAAAACTTTATATTAGATATGTACAGATAAGAGGCAGAAACTCTGCTTGCTTAATACAGCCCTTAATTTTTAGTAACAAAATGGAAATACTAAAATAAATAATTGTCTGGGCATGGCTGCAAGCCAGACACCACACTATTTCAAGAGGATTCCCTGTTACAATCATTGTTATTTCAAGAGACTAAAAAATTAGGTAATATTTTCTTGTTCTTCTAATTAGACCCGGGGCGGAAATGAACCAGCAGGAGTCCCTCGTTCCTTTTTAATATGAGACTATAATGTCTGAAGCTCATTAAAGATGACCTGGTTAGGAATTACGATGTCTTACACACATACCCCCAAAACAGGATTTTATTTCTCTGGAACCTATTTAATTTCATGTTCATTAACAAGCCTTTTCTTGCTGTCTGGTTATTTGGACCCATTATTGTACAATATATTTCCCCATTTCCTTCATTTCTTTTGCTTCTCCCTCCTCCATTAGGTGTTTAAGTGCAAAAAAATACACATTGTGATACTTATGTAACTCCTCTTCTACTACTTATATGTATTCGTGGCCTGGGTCCTTCAGTCGGGATAGTATCGGCCTTGATTGTGTTAACATCTGTTGATAGGCAACAGGATCTGAAGTCATCAGTTCGTGGTGGTTTTGCATGAGGCCTCTCGCTTTAATAAAGATGAGCATGAAATGGATGTACTCAGCTTATAAGAATAGTCTTACTGTACACTGTATGGCTTAAACAATATTCTAGGGATTCAGACTTAAGATCATCAAGACAGTGGGGAACCCTCTGTACCTCCTAAAATAAGATCAGACAACATGAATCTCTTGGTATTTAATGTCTCCACAAGATAGAAGTGAAGGTACCCTCAATATAAATATTTAATATATTTATATTGAGGGTACCTTCACTTCTATCTTGTAACATGCTTCTTATACTGTATTCTGTTAAACACATTGACTTAAAGAAAAGTATTTAAGGTTAAGGAATAATATAAATGCAACATGGAAGAGGAGCAAAGGAAACCTATAAAGATGGACCATGGAAGCTGGAGTTTCGTAAAAACAAACCCAGGATGAATTCAGGCTGGGTTCCATTTCATCTGAGTCTCCGTTGGGATGGGGTAGTAGTAGCTGGATAATGGGTTTTGGTCCATTCCCAAAATTCTTTCTGAATAGTTATCTGAACCTCAGCTGTGCTATGACTAGTGCCTCTCTTGACCACACAATCTCTTGTGTTGATATGCTTTGAATCACATCTTCCTGCTCTTTGGAAGGAGTGAGTGGATGATAGCCAATAGCTTTTATCTGACAGGGATGGTCAAAAGATTTTTTTTGTTTATCTTTACAGATTGTGGAAAAAGACAATTATTCTGTTCAGAAGAAGCAAAACCGTCCAGTATGACAAAATAATCATGTCATGAGGCTGTGACACTACATTACAACACTGCCATTGTCACGGGGTGATGCTGTGTTGACAGTATTGCAACCTCAAAAATAAATCTGGGACTTCTGTGGGACACAGGGCAGGCATATAAAAGTTGGATCTGCCTCAGGATTTTGGAGATGGAGGGCAAGCCTTAGCTAACCATTTCAGAATAACATTTTGATATTTATATATGTATTAGCCAGCAAGTTTTCTCCTTTTCCTTCTTCCTTCTAGCCAAGCCTTAGCTAACCATTTCAGAATAACATTTTGATATTTATATATGTATTAGCCAGCAAATTTTCTCCTTTTCCTTCTTCCCTGTCCCTCTAATCCTCCCCCACCCCAACCACACTCACCCACACAAGCAATATTCCCAGAAACTCCCAGGCTAGATATGTCATTACAGCAATATGCTTCTTAATAGAATGAGTGCAGTTAGATATCAAATTCTAGCAGTGTATTAATAAAAGTTTCAAAAAAGAGCAAACAACATTTAGCCTGCCAGATCAACATGAAATATTGCTTGCAGGAAATTAAAATGTCTGTGCCCTTATATGTGTTCAGATACCCTTTTCCTCACCAGGTGATAAAGAAAAAAAAACAACCAATGTCTTGAAATTCATTATTTTAAGTAACGCTGACAGAGGGTGAAGAAAATACAATGCAATCTGTCTGAAATGACAATTCAAGAGACCAGCAAAAACTGGTTTTTTGAAGCAGGAAGCTGAGTTACATTTCTCAGTGACAGAAGTAGTCTGGGAAGAAATATGGGAGGAGTGTCAGAAATGTATCCATTTATTATAGCTACAATTTTCCGAAACAAAATTTTATACAGGTTCTGACACCAAAGTAGCTTCCTAAAGCAAGTTTAGCTAACCATGGTAAATGACGGAGATGCACTAACCTTAACCCAAAATCTTCTCTTGTCACAATGGTGGGGGCCATATTTGGTACAGTGTAAACTCCCAGGGCATGGATGACCTACCTAGTGGGTGGAGCAGGACTTTACATGGTGGTTATGGGGGCAGTTCAGAGTAATGGTGAGCTCAGACCCAGGAGTCAAGTACCAAGCCAAGGGTCAAGTAGGAGCCAGGGTTGAGGAGCCAAACCAAAGGTCAGAACCAAAGTCAGAATTAGGAGTAAGGCAGGGAGACAAGACTAGATTGGAACTCACAGGAGTCAAGGCTGGAATAAGACTGGAACCAGGCTGGAGCAGGGGGCTGGAGGTAGGACCATGGCAACTGCAAGTATAGGCATGGTACATGTTGAGCAGCTTCTATGCTGCTGCCAAAACAAGGCTGAAGTAGAAGGCCACTTGCTCCCTTGCCCAATCAGGAGGCATCATCCTTTGCAGAGGGTTCATTGGGCCCAAGCTGAGCTTGCTGAGCCTAACAACCAGGCTGGGAGCCAGCTGTGCTCCTGCCATACATATGCAACATTTGATCAACCTTTTCTTATACATGTTTAGAAAGTTTGTGTAACTTTTGATGTATGTAAAGACAATGATGCTGCCCTACGTTTGAGAAAATGCTCTCTGGAAATTCTTTGGGGCTGAGAGGTAAAAAACTGTTGCCTCCCCTCTTTCATGAAAGCTTACTAGGGAAGTTGAGAGTGCTTAACACAGACAAAACAAAATATTATTCCCGAACCTCATTCTTGTAAATAGTTGAACCATTTGACTGAATCTTTCCAATAATTCAGCCTGAAGCAGATATGTGGCATGGGAAATATATCCTGAACTGTCAAAATTTAACAAAGTTATAAGCAACTGAAACAGAGTTTTATAATGAGTGTGTCATGCAACCTTCATAATAGGCGGTGCTACCAGCCCCTGCCTCTAATATATAAAAATTGTACCATGTTCTATCATTTAAAAAGCATAAATTTGGATCAATCTGATTCATAATTAGGTGGTAATGCAGGAAGATGTTCTAATAGGAGGGAGGTATGAGACTCATGCTTTAATTGCATGATGCAACTGTTAATTGAGAGCTATTCATAAATTTGTTGATAATTATTAGTCCCTTGATTATTTTTTGTATGGAGGTGGAGATGAATTTTAGGTACATTTGTTCCTTGCTGGAAATGTACAGGTCATTTGGCTTAAACCCTGAACTTTTCAAATAAGAGTTGTCACACATCTTCAAAATCTATACGACCATATCAATTTTTCATAGGTCTTTCTCACATCCCAGCAGCTAAGATAAGTGTGGAGGACAATTAAAGAATCCTGAAATTATTTGGGGCATGCCTGTTCTCTGATGCTGCATCAGTCTGTGATTATGTTGGATCATGGATAACATGGCTCAAACAGTCTCATTACACATGGAAGCAACTTGTAATGTAAACAAATGTACATTGCAGTATCAGTGCACTGAAACAATTATTTTTCCCTTCAGAACAAATGAAAATAGATGGAAATACTGATTTTCTTTAGTGAAAATATCTATTTTACCAAATATAATGTGAGATGACAGAGAAATTTTGTAAGAATGAGTGAGTGTGGAGGTCAGGCTTAAGACATGTAGAAATAAGACAAAGAAAAACGTGTGAGGGGATGAAGAGAATAAGTTGTTAGTCCAGACTGATCTTAATGACTACACTGTGCACAATGAATCCAAAATATTAGTCTTCTCAGTGAGTATGCTGGATCCATATGCCAGCAACAATGAAAGAGTCCAAAGGAGAAAGCTAATTAAGGGGTTATGGTAAGAAAATGCACACAACTTTTCACCAGTGCTATGGAAACAATTACTGGACACAAGATCATTTTCCATTCAAAGGATTCTCTGCCCCTCACCCCACCTCGCCCTCCACTGATTGTTCTCTACTATCTGGTGTCCAATTCCCAGAAGTTTGACAAAGAAACTACTGGAATAAGAGTTTCAGGGCTCAGAAACAGCTGGTATATGCCCATATGCCATACTGGCACTTCTATGAAGCTATTATCTGTCTTTCCAGAATCTCAGCTTTCATCATTATCATCATCATAAAATAAGTCTCAAGGAATTTTCCATCAAAATGTGGTGGGAAGGGGGGTTATAGAAAATGAGTTTTCTGCAAAAACAAAATTCTCTACAGGTAAATGTCAATTTTGCTGAAAAGTTTAGTTTTTTCATTTCAGTTTCAACATTAAGCTACATTCATCTGATCTATTGTGGTGCCTCATGGGAGTTGTAGTTTAGGTGCTTCATATACACATTCTGCTCTATAGGCTGGGCTATATCTTCCAATGTTGCACCATGATCTTCCCTTTAGCTGAGGTAGCATGATGCATTATGGGAGTCCCAGGACCATGGTGTATCATCAGAGATGTAATATGGCTCAGCCCATAGGGAAGAATGGAGGCATCAAGCATCTGAACTACAACTCCCAGGAGACACCACAGTAGCCCAGAAAGATGCAATTTAAGTTTGGACCAGTCCAAAATGGAATGTTTCAATATTTCTGCACTGAAATTTTTCAGAACATTTCATTCCATTAAAAGTTTTGATATTTCAACCTTTCATCTCAGTTATGGACAAAAATAAATGTTATAGTTGAGAAGAAAGCCCAACCATGTGAACAAAGTGTAACCAGTGCAAAGATGAGTCTCCAGCAGGGCCAGCTGCAGGCACCAGCTAAGGAAGCAGGTGCTTGGGGTGGCCAATGGGAAGGGGCAGCACGTCCGGGTCTTCAGTGGCAATTCAGTGGCGGGTCCCTCTCAGAGTGAAGGACCTGCCGCCAAATTGCCGCTGAAGAGTGGAGGAGCATGATTGCGTTGCCGTGGCTGCTTTTTTTTTTTTTTTTTTTTTTTTTGCCGCTTGGGACTGTAGAAAACCTGGAGCTGGCCTCTGGTCTCCAGAGAGCATAGAACAAAAACTTTGGGAGGTTTGAACTCAGGTGCCCCAGTGATGATGATTTAAATGTCAACATTGTTAATTATTTCATTCTTCAACTGAGAAAAGAGGGGGAGGCACAGATATACAGATTTTATTCTCAGTAACATCTCATTTTGGTGCAACATGTGGGTAGTGCATGGCAGATACTACCACTTTTTTTTTAACCAATCTAGAAGCCAAGCCCAAAGATTCTTACAGAGTCCATTGGCACATTCAAGCCCCTCCATGGGAGAGCCAAGATCAAGAAGCCTAGTAGACCCAGGCAATACACATGATCATATTTGGGTTATCTGCACAATCTACTGTGAGCTGTATCTCATTTTGGTGAAGCTTATTTTGTGGGCAGATCCTGAAAATGTGCCACCACTTTTTTTCCCCAGTTTAAATCCTGAACAGTTTCTTCCCTGGCCTGTTCCCCTTGGAAAGGAGACTCAAAAAGCTCCTATAATTGCACAAATCCTCCTCTACGAGCTCCATTTCCCATGAAGCCCAAATTCTTCCCACACAAACCCTTCCAATTAATCACAAATTGGAGTATGTTGTCTCAGCATGGGGCCAATCTCCAACTAAACCAAAATACCTCCTCTCCTTCTGGACACATTTCCCCCACCCCCCACCCCAGAGTAACACCCGTAAGTCTGCTTCTGGAAGAGTTTTCCATAGTTGTCATCTTCCTAACTTCCGCCACAGCCTCAGTACAACACTGCTATGAAAATGAACTGGTAATTTTTCTCCAACCCTTACAGGACACCTCTCAAGAGAGGCAATGAAACAGGTAAAACTCAAGTGCTACATCTAACACTCTCCCTTCCACCTCTATTCCCCAGAGAGAAGCCAGAGAAGGGGAAAAAACTACTTAAGAAGACCTTGTCCCGGTTCCCCTGAACCTGAAGTTTCACTAACAGAACCTGATATACACACAGTTCATTGATGCATAGATTAAAGACTAGAAGGGTATCACAGCCAACTGCAGCTATTCAAAACAGACTTCTGTTTTGACCTCTGCAAAGGTCCTCTCTGGAGAGTAATTAAAATTTATTTTATGTTGTGAACAACTCCTATCTTTGTAAAAATTATTGAACTAATCTCCATCAGCTATGTAAGTTTGTAAAATGGCTTTGGACCATGCATTCTTGATTTCTGGCTGAAAAGTTACTAGTCAAAACTTCCCAGCATAGAACTCCAAACACAATTATGAAAGAGAAATAATTTTCAATCAAGAATATGTTACAGTTAGACCAGAGAATGACTTAGGACAGAAGCTAGCACTAGATGGCAATATACCTTTGTAAAAGAATTCTTCTTGGACACAGATATTTACCAATTTAATTTTGCTAAATATTATACTATCTACTTACTGCTGTAGATACAGATATATGTTGACCTGGGTCTTTTAAAAATAAACTTAGTTTTTTTCATTTCTTTCTTTTTAATTTAGAATTACACCTTATCATGCTCTAGTCTAGAGATGGTCAAAATAGAAAAAGTGATTTATAATTTTAATCCAAAGTATATTAGCCACTATTCATCACTTGTCAGTTTCCTGTTTTAAAAGTTGAAGTCATTCAATCAGGAACAACACAATGTGACTTAGGTGACCACTCATACGAACAATGAATAGCAGCTAATCAAAGTGAACTGTACACTGAGATTCAATAGAGTGGGCTGAAATTTGTACACATCCTACTTTATTTGACAAATACTTTTGTATATATCAGGGTTGGCTTGTAAAGGGGTTGTGAAGAAAACATGAGTGCTACATTTGTTAGATAATCCATACAGAATGAGCAATTCAACTTGCTCCACTCTAGGCACAGTACATTCACCCTCCTTTCTGTCCCCATCGTGGTTCCTTCTCAGCTGCCCTCGTCCCCTTGCCAAATAAGGCCTGGGAAACCAAGTCTTTCTTCCCAGGTGTCATCAAATCTAGGATGTGACAAACCAGGGCAGGAAGTGCATTCCAGAACCAAGGACCCACCCATTATCAAAAATATCCTGCCACCATCCCATTCTTTTTATACCAGGAGTGGTCTTTGAGTTGATGAACATTAGAGGGATGCAATTGCTCCAGTATTAGTGTAGTCAGGGCCAAATTATTAAAGCTTTAGATTTTAAAGATGTTTACATTATTTTTGCCTGGGTAAGGGCAAATAATGCCTATTGTAGATTTGTATCTTACCTTTTAAGGTCATTCTAGGAAGAACAGACTGGTGGTAGTGCATGGAAAACCGTAAAGGCCAAATTCTACTATGTCACCCCATAAACAACTCATTTGAAGTCAGTGGAATGTATATCAAGACAGAGCTGGTTCTAGGGGCCCAACCTTGCACTTACTGATGTCATTTGGAGTTTAGCCATTGACTTCAATTAGAGTACCACTGGGGACTTGAGGGTAACACTCCCATCTCTGATCTGCACTGGATCTCTCTTAGTTGCAATACTGATCTTAGTTCTCTATTTTGCTCTCATGCTCTGCACAGAGCACCAACTGAAGTCTGCGTGTAAAGTACAGAATAGACAACAATGATCATAGCAGAGTCTGGAGAAAGAAATTTTGCCCTGTATTGTTTTTAGGTAGTGTTTTATAAAGTCTTGGAAATAAGTACAATATCACCCAAAACCACAATGTAGCATATGAGAACCACTACACACTAGAACCATACAAGGTCTTGTCCACATTGTAACTTTAAACTGAGTTTGTAACTCGTTAGTGGCATGATGCATACTAAGTAACTGTGGCAGCTCACAGCAGTTTGCCTTTGCCAGTGCTCTGTACTGCTTCATGGCTGGTCGTTGCTGGCACACTTTTTTTGCATGACTGAGGACCCTGACAATCATCTTTGCTCCCAACTCCATGAGGTAAGATATCCCTGAGTGAAACAGCAGATGAGCTTCTTGTGCCACTCTGCTCATCTCTTTAGCCATTGCTGAAGCACTATGGGATGCCGGCCCAAATTTTCAGAGAAGGCACAGACACAAACATGGTTAGGGAGCATAGGAGGTGTGGATGCACAGGATTGGGTTAGGAGTAAAGCTGCTGCCTTGGCACCCATTAACTGTGCTTGTTGTAGTCAGATCAGATGAAAGACACAAACTAGTTTAAAAATCAGAGTGTATTTAAAGTGTAGACAAGGCTTTCAAGTCAAACCTCAACTAGCTCAGTCCTGCAAGGTGCTGAACATTCTGGCACTGATTCAGCAAAACATGTAAGCGGTTGCAGGATCAAACCCAAAGTTATTTCCAAAGTCCAAACTAGATAATTGTTACTGCCTCCAAAACACCTATTTCCACAGCCTTGATGTACCAAGCTTACTCTAGACTGACTTTGGCTTTAGGTGAGGGATTCTAGATATATAACCCACAATTTAGTCCTAGCAACAACAGGGACACTTTAATGAGAATCCCTCAGCTAAAAGGAACATTAGAAAACTCCAATGTGTACTTCTTAGTGAAATCACTAGATAAGCCAATCAGACACAGTGCATTGACTCCCAGAAAAATATAATTTCTGGGGCAGCAATTCCTACAGTGACATTGTGACGGAGTGCTGGGAGCTACCAGGTGAGCCAGCACTCTGATCACTCTGGCATTAATTAGTTTCACCAGACAGATCTGACTAGGCTATGGAATAGAATTAGCTAATCAGGCTGGATGAGCTAAAGGACTAATTAGCTCATCAGCTGAGGCACAGGAAGGCAATAGTGAGTTAGAAAAACAGGGCTAACTGAGCTCAGTCTCACAGAGAAGGGAAACCTCTTCTCCTCTCAGGCCCTGGGGAAGGGCTGAAACCACAGGGGACACTGTGAACAGCATTGCTGCACAGGACTGTGCAAGGAACATAAGTAAGCATTATGGTGTCGATACACAACCAGTGAAGCTGGAGTGGTTTCTGTGATACTAAAAGGCAGGAATGGCATGTGGCCTGTAATGGACATAAGTGAAAATGGCGTCACAGGGGAATATTCAAAATATAGAAAAAATATGGAAACTGCCTACACAAGCATTGAAATCATCCCACTCCAAAATGAATCAAAAATACATTACTAAATACAACTGAGTAACTATAGTAGAAGTGTGCCCCAGAATGAAATGACAGTATGATTTTAAAAAAAAAAGTCAGAAGAGAGCAAGAAAATATAAGAAAAATGGAAGAAAATAGTAATAGAAAACAAATAGCATTTCAGAAACATATTATGCATCTGCTAATTCTTCCCATCCAGTTCAGAATATAAACACTGGAGATGGAGAGCTATCTATCCATACTGGTGTTCTTACTGTACTCATCATCATCATCCATGTCCATTATTGAAGAAAAGTTGCTGGCTCAAATTTCATCTAGATTTTATGTTTGTAAAAATTGTTGTTTTTTTTAATCCCAATGGAAGCAATTTTATTTAAAGCAAATATTCGTCCCCCTATAGCGTTTGCATTTTAAATATTGCTGCATTGTGCTAGCACAGTACCAGAAAGCATTCCAGCTGAATAGAACAATTGCTTTAATCACAGTTATTGTAGTTCACATCAAAGTTAAATACAATTATTAAAATGCAAAAGAAATTATTCTAAGGTGCACAAGAACAATAGTTGGATGCCTGATTACACACACAAATTGTTTTGTGGCTCCTGTATGCCAGCACCTGGAGGAAAAAACTGCTGGCTTAAAGCTAAGGCAGACTGCTGTGATGATGGTTGGATGGAAGAAATGTTGTCCTCCTCTTACATCAAAGATATCTGACCCTCTTTGTCAAAATCATGTGAAGTCTCAGAGACCTGCACAACTCATCAATAAGTCTAAATGATCAGGTAGAGTAAGGAGTGAAAATACTCTTCTTCCACATCAGGTTTGCTAGGGAAACAGCACCTATATAAAGCATATAATCATTTTGGTTGGCATGGAGGACAATGTGTCACTGTGACATGGGCATTTTGACATACTATGCCATTGTTTTCCTTTTAAAGGAGGTGGGCCATGGAATGGGGTGGGCCAGGGCTCTGAGGTGATACTAAGCATTCACTCTCTCATGTGTTTAGCTGGCTGATTCTTGCTCACATGTCAGGATCTAACTGATCACCATAGGTTGGGTGGGGAAGGAATTTTTCCTCAGGACAGATTGGCAGTGACCTTGGAGGGATGTCTCCTTCCTCTGCATCCTGCGGTGATGGTCACTTGCCAGGATCATCTGGTTATTTCTCACTTAATTATTTCCCTACCATTGCAGGGGCCTCGGGCATTGGTGCACCTTGGTCCCTCCTATTCTCTGCCTGTGGCATGTAATAGGTTCATCCCCCGTGGGCTGTAATACTTCTGTCTAATTTTAATTGTTGGGTTTAGGGTGGGGTGCTACATGGTGCAGGTGGCTGATGAAACACAGGAGTTCAGACTAGATGATCTGGAGGTCCTCTCTGCCCTTAAACTCTGTGACTCTAATTCCTCCCTCCCAGATGGTAATCTGGCTCAGTAAGCCACACTCCAGATAAGGTTACTGGAACTTGCTGTATTTGAGGCTGAAGGTGCAAGCAGAGGAAGGGTGCCATATTGTGCAGAATTCATCTGTCTGCCTCCTCTATGAACCAAAGCCAGAGCGACTACCCCCCGTTTTGTGTGAGACCTCTATTAGCTACCATTCTGCTTCCATCAGGGCCGGCTCCAGGCACCAGCTCAGCAAGCAGGTGCTTGGGGCGGCCAAGGGTAAAGGGCGGCACGTCAGGCTTTTCGGCAGCAATTTGGCGGCAGGTCCCTCACTCCCTCTTGGAGAGAAGGACCGGCTGCCAAATTGCCGCTGAAGAAGAAAGCGATGCGGTGGAGCTGCCGCCGATCGCGACTTTTTTTTTTCCCCCGCCGCTTGGGGTGGCAAAAACCCTAGAGCCAGCCCTGGCTTGCATTACCAATTCAAGACCTTTGTCCTGATTTTACAGCCATAAATCAGTAATGGACTAGCTACATCAGCAACTACATCTGTCCATGCCCCCTGCCCCTCACCCAAGTCAGCTGTGCTCATGATTAAGAGGTGATCCTCATCTGCTGTAAATAGATATAGCTCCACAAAGTTAACGGAGCTCTGCCATCCTACATCAAAATGAGGACCTGCGAATTCGGCAGCAGCCTGCAGGAGGTCCGTCGAAGTGGCGGGACCAGCGGACCCTCCGCAGGCATGCTGCTGAAGACAGCCTCCCTGCCGCCCTCGCGGCGACCGGCAGAGTACCCCCTGTGGCTTGCCGCCCCAAGCACGCGCTTAGCGTGCTGGTGCCTGGAGCCGCCCCTGGTGGGGGACAATGTGTCACTGTGACCTGGGCATTATGACAAGCTATGCTATTGTTTTTCTCCTGACAAAAATAGATGAAGAAACCTAGTGTAAGCACCAGCCTTTATCAGATTCAGTGATGTCCAACTATTTAAATATTGCAGAAGTGTTTTTACTGCAATTAGTTGATTACTTCAGCTGGAAATATTGGTTGAGCTGACAATCTCGCTTTTCTTCTCTCCACTCCCCATGATACATAAGCAAAAGGGAGGCAAGTATGCAGCTCGGATGAGATGGATATAGTCTCATGAAGAAGTCTATTCTTTCATAGGTGTGTGTGAGAATTAGCAGTGTAACTTTGACTAGATCAAATTCATCTGTTGTATAACTTCACAAAGAGAAAGAAGTTACACCTCCAGGCGTGAAGCTGGTCTTTTAGTGTGTATTAGAAAGCATTAGCGAAGACTGTCTGAAGGTTGGCTGCCCTTGAATACTGTAACTGGCGTCATTCACAGCACAATTTGATCCAATTTGGCCTGGTGAATTTTAAAAATGTGCAGTGACACAATAGTGTCACTTTTAGGCATGTGCACGCTGAATACTAAACAAACCCTAACTTTCCTAGATGCTACTGCAAAGATCCAGCCGACCACTATTGTCTCATGGTTTCCTTCTCCTCCTCTGTCAGGCTGTCTGTACCCATCTGTTGTCTAATACTTATACTGTAAGCTCTTTGGGGCAGGGACTGCCTTTTTATTCAGTGTCTGTACAGTGCCCAGGAGCATGGGATCCTGGTCCACAACAAGGGCTCCTAGGCACTGTAGAGATACAAATGATAACTATATCCTGTGAGGTTTTTTTAAGATACCACCCTATGGCATATACTGTAGAGGTATACCTATATCTGAGTATTTATACCATGCTCACAAGAATCCTACCATGTTTAGCACAATCTGATATCACATGATCTAATTTTCTTCCTACTTTCCCAAGGGAGTCATGTCATTTATTTGTTTGGGGTTTTTTGGTTGTCTTCTCCTCTTGCCAGTTGCTTTGGCTGAGGCTGTGTGCAAACTGAATTAAAGCAGCAAATTTGACATTGTTCTCTGCATGGGGTTAAATTTTGATGATTCTCATTAAAGTCAAAAGGGAGTTTCCAAGATTTGGACTGGCTGCCAAGAAAGCACTGCTCTCAGGAGAGTCACCCTCCGTGTTGATGGCTTCATAGCTTCTGTGGAACGTAACTGATGAGGGAGAATGCCCCCACAAGGGAAGGAAGGCACCTACATGGGTAGGGTGGGATTTTCAAAAGCACTTCATGTTCTCCTAACTCAGCTACCTTCAACCAGAGCAGCATTCGGTGAACACATTTTGAAAATTCCTCCCTTAGAGCCTCTCTCTTGTTAGAGCTAGTAACATAAGTATAGAAGACAAAACAGAAAATAATGTCAGCTTTTACAATGGCATTTGATGGCCTACAAAGCCAGAATATTTTCAGCCCTATTGCTAGATTCCTAGAATAAAGTGGGAGACCGAGAGTGCTTGGAATAAAATGACATTTGAGGGCTAGCACCCTTGGTATGGATATGTTTTTCCAGCTAGATCTACACAGGGTAGGTGTAGGTTTGCCAGAGGCTGGGAATGAGCAACTGGGAATGGATCACTTGATGACTGCCTGTTCTATTCATTCCCTCTGGGGCAACTGGCATTGGCCACTGTCAGAGGACAGGATGCTGGGCTGGATGGACCTTTGATCTGAACCGATATGGCCATTCTTATGTGTATATGATGTATTTATTGTTTCCCTTGGAAATGGAAGATAGCACATTTTCCTCAAAGCAATGTATAAGCATGCCTGCCACTGGAGAGGGCAAGTTATACAGAGCATCGATGCCTTGCATCAGTTGACCCTGCTGTGCCAGTGTCTACCATTAAATAGAAGTCTTCCTCCCAACGGACTGAGGCAGCTCCTGATGTTCCATTACTGGGCTCAAGTGCTCACAAAAGCAGAAACAGTAGGAAAACCATCTTACAACAGGATTTTTTCCCTTTGAATTTGAATGCTTCTGAGAGGCATCTCTTCAGTTCTGATGAACGTGCACAATGTGAATTTTTTTATTCCAGGAATTAGAAGTGAGCAAACTCCAGATCTAGCAATTATTAAGGCAGTTTTTATTAATTCTTGCTTTAAACTCTATCCTGTGAATTTTATACACTTGTTTTAGGCTGCAGCATGACATCTATGACATTTTGTCAGCTATTTCCCTTAACGCTACTATTTGCTGGCAATTTTCCATCACCAACAAATTGCTCCCGATTTTAACCTATTGAATGGGTCTTAACTTACTTATGAAGACAGGTATTATATAAAATGTAATGAGGACAAACTTTCAACTGATTAAATCTCAAGACTTGTATGTTAAAATTTAGTAAGATCAAAAGTCACTGACAAAGATGTGATTGCACCAGAGGAAGACCAATAAATTGATCATATCTGTGGTGTCGCAGCTGACCCTGGTTGTAAACCAGATCCTTTTTCTTTAAATTTAACAAATAGCAGGATGATTAAAGAAACATCTTCTGACTTACATATGTTGAGGCACTAATTACATCTGCTCCAAGAAAAGTTAACAAGCAAAGAAAGATTTACCAAGATTTATGGCACTTGAGGGAAAAGTTCTTTAGCGGATATTAGTAACCATTGCCATTGGAGATATTATCAATCCATTGCACGAGGTGGGAAGTTGTTGGACACATTTTTATTCTTGCCAGTTAATTTCGAGCTAATAAATAAAAATACCTGCTATTTTATTTCTCCTAACACCCACAGCCAAATCTAGAAATGCCCAAAGAGATCCAATAATGGAAGACTGGCTATTGCCGCCGCCGCTGCTGCTGCTGCTGCATACATTCCAATACAAAGTACTGAGACAAAATGGGTTTGCTTCTCAGTGGTTGGGTGGTGGGAGTTATCTTGGGAGAGACTTTTGTATATGGCATATTAAAACTACACCAGTAAATACTTGCAATGTTTTCATTTATAAAGATGCAACACTCATAAATAAATCTATGATGGTGTTACTAGGCTTTAGTTTAAACAGCATAAGCACTCATGGTCAGCTTGTGTCCAGTTGCACTGTCAGGGTGCATGGGGCCAAAGAAGCCCCTCTATCCCATGCATCCTGGGTAGCAGCAGAGTGCCCTGCTCCCTTCACAAGTCCCCTGGGGTGCAAGTAACCCAAAAGGGGAATAAGGCGAGCAGGAGGCAGGGCTATGGTCCATTTCTAGAATTCACAATGCATAAGACTTACTCCTCCCCTCTTATTCATCTAACTGTATCTCAAATCTTCAGTAGGGCTCTGTCCATCCCAAGCACTTGGTGTACAAAACATTCTTAAGCTATTGCAAGGATGAGAGTGAGACGGCTGCTATGTGGAGTCTGGAGTTTATGTTTCTTGTTGAGTCTTTTCTTCATTTTGCTTCACCAAACAACAGCAAAAAGAAAACTGAAGTTTGTGTCTGTAGTAAGTAGATGGCAGTGTTAATTTCACTATGTGAATGGAAGTAATTTCTTTCAGCACCTGCTTATTGTTTTTCTTGAGTTAGAAAGTGTTCCCCAGGAGGGAAATGTTTTGTAGACATTTCAATATTTCCTGAATAGTCAAGCTGTATTATTGCTTCCCATAGAAAAATAAACAAAGTCCCAAACTTTAAAGAACATTTTGTAACTTTGCTTCCTTTTTGCAATCTCAGGTGATTCTGAAGATTTACAGTGAGTGCCTTATTGGTGACATCAAAAGAGGCATTCTGCAATGATCATTTAAAGCCGTGAAATAGATGAGATGCCATAACTAATGTTCACTTAGCGGAGAATTTTTCTTTGCCTTGGAACTAATTTATTAGCTCAAGGGAAAGCAATGTCGCCCTTATGTGTAATCAAAAATAGATGTGTGCTGCTTTGTTTATGTATTTATTCATTCAAACAGCCCAGATGCAGGCCTGTTGCAAGTTGGCACAACTTGCATTGATTTGCAAGTTGCCCTGGTTACAGGAGGTCTGAATATGGTCTATGCTAGACATAGCACATGCATTTAAATCACTAACTATTTTTTTAGATGCAATCTTACATTTTATTTCTACTTTGATGATTTGGGGAAGAATTAATGTGTAATATATAATTTTAAAGAGATGTGACTAATAGGTATGTGGAGTCAAGTGAATTATACAGGATTATAACATGGAATGGAATGAAAAGGGACTTAAGGATAAATTCAGAGTTTTCACAACTATCTTCCCTGAGTTTAGATTTTAGATGGTGAAACTTGCGATATTTGATATCTGCCTGCCTACACACTACTGTCTTAGTAACTTTTTAAGCAAGAAAAATGTGACTGGTAGGTTTTTTTTCATACTATTGTCCTGCCTGCTTAATGTAGTGTGACCTATACCTCCTATGTTATCCTAACCTCTCCAAAATAGATCTGGCATATGATACATAAGGCCATTATACACATTTATACAGATTGCAAATGAAACCCTGAGCTAGCTACTTTTCAAATGCAGAAGAGTAACGTCCCTATGCCATGGTTCCCTAGGGAGGTGGTGGAATCTCCATCCTTAGAGGTTTTTAAGATCAGGCTTGACAAAGCCCTGGCTGGGATGATTTAGTTGGGGTTGGTCCTGCTTTGAGCAGGGGGTTGGACTAGATGACCTCCTGAGGTCCCTTCCAACCCTGATATTCTATGATTCTATGTAAAGTTCACAATCTAAAAAAATAAGTTACTGTAGGTCTTAGACTAGGGATCCTAGGCACAATTGTAATACAAATAATTATTTATTATTAGTAGATATTATAGACAATAAACACATGATAGATGTATTAGTACACAGCAGATACAGCACTATTAATGAAGACACTAACTATTAATGAAGAAGAGTAATTACTTCTAATAAAAAGAGAATTATGTGAATGGAATTCGATCTATTTTGTCAGGTGTTTCGCCATGGTGACTATACCCCATGTGAATCTTTTCCAACTGATAAACACAAGAAAAATGCATGGCCACAGGGATCTGGACAACTTACCAAGGTTTGTTGGCTTTACAAGGGTCCATATTGAAACAGAAATTGTCTTTCACATGCTAAAGTTTTAAGGTGGTAGAACTGTATTTTGGCAAGCAATGACTCAGAAAAGGACTTAGAGGTCATGGTGAATAACTAACTGAACATGAGTAGGGTGACCAGATGACAAACATGAAATATCGGGACGCGGGGGGGGGAGGGGGGGCGGAGCAAAAAAAAAAAAAGCCAGAGCGCCCCCCGCCACCAGGCGGCAGTGGCACAGCCCCGTCTCCACCCAACTCTCAGCTCTGACCCCCAATACACTCCCAGCTCCCCCATCCCCTCGCTCCTGGGCCCCGAGCTGTGCAGCCAAGCCACGCTCCGGGCCCCTCTTGCAGCTCCCGGCCCAGCCGCTCCCGGGCTTCATTGCACCAGCCCCACAGCAGAGGCTGCTCCACTCTGCCCCGCCTGGGACACTCGCCCCGGGCAGCCCCGCTCCGGCTGCAGGGAACTCGGGGACACCCCCCCCGGGCAGGGGGCGAACCAGGCAGCCGGGCCCGGCCCCTCCTGGCAGGAGCGTGTCTGCCCCACACGTGTCTCTGCCCCCTGCCTGCTCCGCGCTGCCCTGCAGGCTGCAGGGCTGGAGCAGCCTCCGTGCTGCGCTCCCAGCCCTGGCCATGGCCCGTGTGCAAGCCTGGGAGGGAGGAGGAATGCCGCGTGCTTGGGGAAGAGGCGGGGCCAGGGCAGGGAGTTGGGGAGGGATCCAATGGGGCAGTGAGGGGCAGGGTTGGGGCGGGTCCAGGGCAGGGATTTGGGGAGGGGTCCAATGGAGGAAGAAGGGGGATGGTCGGGGGAAGTGGGGGGTGAAAGCCCCTCCGGGCTCCGTCTATGCACCGGAGCGGAGGGCAAAATTGCTTGTTTGTCCAGTGTCCCGACTGAACATCGGTCAGGACGCGGGACAAACAAGCAAATATCGGGACAGTCCCGATAAAATCGGGACGTCTGGTCACCCTAAACATGAGCTCCAAGTTTGATTCAGTGGTAAGCGAGCAAATGCAATCCTTGAATATATGAGCAGGGGAATATTAAGTAGAAATAAAGACGTGGTATTAACATGGTACACATCATTAGTGAGACCATTTCTTGAATATTGTGTGCAGTTCTGGTACCCATTTTTAAAAGACTGTTGATAACATTGATAGGGTTCAGAAAAGAGCTACAAGAACAGTTCAATGTCTGAAAAAAATGCCTTCCAATGACAAACTAAAGAAGCTCAGGCTAGTTAGCTTAACAAAGAGGAGGTTAAGTGTCTTGATCAAAGGAGAACATTTCTGATGGCATGGGGCTCCTTAATCTAGGAGACAAACGCATAACAAGACCCAGTGGTTGGAAACTGATGCTAGACAAATTCAGACAAGAAATAAGGAATGAGCTGTTTATATGGAGGGTAAACAAACCATTGGGATATCTTACATACAGATGTGACAGATTCTTCCTCACCTAAAGTCTTAAATCAGGAGTGCATGTCTTCTCAAAACAGATGCTTTAGCTCGCCCAGAAGATATGCACTTAATTCAGGAACCATGGGGTGAAATTCTATGGCCTTTGTTATATAGGTCAGACTGAATCATAATGGTGCCTTCTGCCCTTAAAATCTATGAAAGTTGGGGTCACATTTGCAGTACAGTCTTTTGTGCAGATGGTCTCTGAAATCTACAGGTGCTAATATTTCATTTGAAACAAAGGAAGCGCTCTACCCAACTGGGTACTGAGCATCCTCAGCCTCCATTCATTGAATAGGTGTTCAGGTGCTCAGCACCTTCCAGGATCACGTCTTGAATTTCTATCTTTGTCTGTTATGACAATGCAAACATCACAATACAAACAGATGCACTGCTGCCTTTTTAATACAATTTACAGAAAACTGCATCTAACTCAGTGGTTCTCAAGCTTTTGTACTGGTGACCCCTTTCACAAAGCAAGCCTCTGAGTGAAACCCCCCTTATCAATTAAAAACACTTCTTAATATATTTAACACCATTATAAATGCTGGAGGCAAATTGGGCTTGGGGTGGAAGCTGACAGCTCGTGACCCTCTATGTAATAACCTTGCGACCCCCTGAGGGGTCCCGACCCCCAGTTTGAGAACCCCTCATCTAACTAAATAACAAGAAATATGGGAACTCATCCCTACCCCATCCTGGTCAGTTCAATAAGATATAAATTTCAAAGGCTAACTACAATGATGTAAATTGTATTTGTATGCAATGTAGCTTAATCCCAAACAATCCCCCCCGCCACACACCATTTTTTTAAATGGCAAAGAAATTAAATGTTGAAAGGACTATGTTCATGCAACACTAATGTTTCACAATGACAGTTAAAGTGAGGAAATGCAAAAGCTAAGGTTGTAACATCAATGTTAACTTTGCAGTATTTCCCCCCTTCCTCCAGGCCTACCCCCCCTTATACAAATATTTTAAGATATTTTCTTAATTAGGATGTGAATAGTGCTTACTCATGTGAGTTGTCTGGTTGCAGGACCCAAGGTAGTAAAAATAACTAAGATAATAATGGATTTATTTAGCTGCTTTCATCCACTAATTTCAATATTATTAAAATGTATAATACCATGCTGAGGTTAAAAACTGTTGCATTTCCTGATTTTTGTGCTTATGACTATGTATCTTCAAATTGTAGGACTATAGATGTACTGTATTTCATTACCATATATGGGGGAACTATTGCTTCTCTTGGATAGCTCGGATTCTATGCAGCATAAATGTTGAGATACCTAATGGACAAAGATTTAAAATAAATCAGATAGAAAGAGATGTGGATAGGGGAAGCATGAGTGCCTAGCTAAGGATCTTGTACATACAGCAGAGATGTAGTGTTTCGGGGTGGGTTTTCTTGGTTTTATTTAAAAAATATCCCAGGGCATCCTGTTTGGCCAGATCAAAAAGAAGGAAAATAACCTATAGGATTTATTTTATCTATTGCTCCCTCCTCTTTTTAAAAATCAGCTAAACCTGAATTACTCATCCACAGCTACCTTACATTGGCACTAATCAATATTGTTGCTTCCACAGCTTGGAATACAGCGGCAATATGAGCTTGGGCAATACATGCGGAAGAGATATAAACATTTCCTGAGTACCGTATATAACCAGTTTGAGGCAAGTATCAGAATTAGCATGAAGGACACCTTTTTCTACATACTAATGGGCCTTCCTTAAGACATGAGGGGTCTGATCCTGCCTGGTGCTGAGCACCCTTAACTTGCACTGAAGTCAACAACAGTTGAGGGTTCTCAGACTCCCTGAGGTTGTGGCCCAAATTTTGTTCAAATTTACTCATTATAGAAAGATAACTGAAGAGTTAGTGCAGAAAGATCTTCACTTCAGTGGTATATCAGGTTTGGCAAGAAATCAAATTACAGGGAAAGTTGTGGAATTTGGGTAAGCCTGAAAACACCTGAAAAATATTGGTGTTGTATTTGGATTCCTGTGAATACAGAGATCATTGCCTTAGGGCCTCACTAATAGCAGCCTCACTTCAGTGATGCAATAAGCCCACCTGTGTAGACCCCACATCCTCCTTACCGTGGACCTCAGCCACTAACAATAGGTGTCCACCTCTCTCGTGCTCATGAGAACCTCAACCGGAAATTCCATGAGACGCTATTAGAATCTCTTGGCTGCTCATTATTTGATATCTTTGTTTCATTTGGGAGTCCAGTAGCTCATCGTATCCATTGCTTCATCCCAAAAGCTAGCTGGCCAACTAGAGCTGGTTGAATTTTTTCCACTAGAATTTCTAATGGGGTTGGTATCACATTCCAGCTCACTATCCCCTCCAGCGTTTGCTCCTGTGCCGGCTCACTGCTTCCTCTCTATCCCAGTTTCCTTTTTGGCCTCAGTCCCTTTGGATGCCAACCCTCCCTTCCCATTTCCAGTTCCCTCCTTTCCCCCTAAACATCAGACAATTAACAGGAGTAGGGTTCTGTTAGTGAACACTAAGAAATAATTCTTTCTATCCTTGCTCCAGATTTATGTTCAAAGCACAGATGCTGATCCAACTCTTATGAGTGCCCAGGCAAGTCTTGCTGGACTGTATCCACTGGCTGGGAATCAGGTCTGGAACCCCAAAATCCTTTGGCAGCCAATCCCAGTTCACACTGTGCCAGTGTCACATGACAAGGTGAGTACAAACTGGGGACTCTCTGCTTCCCATTTGGCTTGATCAGAAAGCCAAAATATGTGACAAAGAGTGAATGAAGTGAATGAAAGTGACACTAAGCTAAGGCATCGTGCACTAAGAACTAATAGCGTGGGCAGCACCGTTATGTTGAGATCCCTCAAGAGGAGGATTCCACTACACAGCCTTGGGCTTAATGAAAATAGAAAGATCTAAGTCTAAAATCTAAGGAAGTGAGTTTGCCCACACTGTATGAGAACACAACTCAGAGTTGGTAACAGATTAACCCACTCCCTTGGCTCACACAGAAACTAAAAATAGCTTGCTCCATTTGAGAGCTGAGAGGAAAGTACTTCCCCCCCCCCCAAACAACAACTCTTTAGGGCTGTGGTCTTCAATCTTTTCTGGTCCATGACCCACAAAATGGACAAAAGAATTGTCCCATGTCTCTCCATATCCCACAGTGAGATTTGGATTGTGGGATAATGTTTTAACTATTTTGTCAATTGCTAGTTTTAAAAAAGAGTTGGGGTTGGTGCTGCTGGGGGTGAGGCTTGTGAGGTAAATAGGCCACTCCTTTCCCTCTCTTCTCCTCTGGACCCACACAGTACTCTGCTCTGGGGAGTTGGGAACACTTTTCCAAGGGGATGTGTCAAGCCAGCTACCCAGCCACTTGAAGTGTTGCTTCCCCTGCCCCAGAGCTGGCACTTGGGCAGGGAAGGGGAAGATATGCCTGGAAGGGAGCAAGGCAAGAATGGTAGCAGGAGTAGGGAGAAGAGAGTGAGATGTTCCTTCCTTCCCTTTCTCAGGCTCCCACTGAGTCCTACACACCTAGGAATTCTGCAGCTCTCAATGGAGGGGTGCCCCACTGGTTGAGAATAGGTGGCCTAGAGCACTGGTATCAAACTCAGAAAAATGTATCACACATTTTTAGCCAGGTGATCAGAGAGCCATTCCCTGGGCCATATAACATACACAAGTGAATCAAATGACTGTAAAACATTGCTGTAGCCCTTATTTATCTTGACCACTGACTGCTGCCCTGGTCTGATGCCCATTGTAAGTGTGGTACTGCAGTCACTAGAAACTAAGTTAATAAAAAAATTCTCATGAATAGGAAAACAAATGTAGATGTGATTCCCACACACACGCACTATCTATTATTTCTTACATTTTACATTACTATGAATATACAGCAGACTTGACTCCACAAGTGTCTTTCTAATCAAAGCTAGTGTCCAATTACATCAAGAAAAACCATACCTATTCATAAACATTGGTTAGATTTCAGGATGACATGGCTCAAACAAGTAGATTTTTAAAGCCGTAAAAACTTAGGTGTGCATATTTTCAGGCTAATTATCTCTTCAATTCTCCAAGGTTTTATTTAAAGCTCTTGTTTTAATTGTGTGGCTACAAACAGTTTTATTAATTATTTTGTGAGAGAGGACAAAACACATGTTAGTAGGAAAGATACATGCCACTTCATTTCAAATTGGCTGTAATTTTGTTTTTTTTACTATTTAAATTTAATGCAGATAATTTCAAATAAAAATTCTCAGATTACACAAATACAAATTCTTAGACCATATAATCTAAACAGTCTTTAGCTTGTGGTGAAAGTAAACAAAGTTTTCAAAAATCTCTAGAGCAAACATTATGGGTGAAATCACCCGTGTAGAAGGCCAGTAAAGGCATATGCAACACTTAAGCCCTATTTTGAAGGCTTAAGAGAACATGAGCTTGCAACAGCCCTCTGCACAGGTGTGCATTTCACCTTGACTGATTATGTTCTAATTTTCAACCACAGCATCTTTAAGCAGGGACTTCCATAAAGGTTTAATAGTTCTATTACAGAAGTGAGTCCATAGGGCTATTATACTTTACCTGGGGCAAAAGCCACTGGAAAACAAACCAACCCCCTGGTACAGATTGGCTCAACTAACACACACATGAAAACTGGAATCTCATGAAAGAATATTAAATAGCCAAATGGGAAACACCCTGCCTAACTAATCCATTAAATGTTTTGTTTTAGTTGCTACACTTACCTTATCCAAACTGCCCACGATACAACGAACTTCAGAAAGAAACCTTTGCATCAAGGACATTTCGAAGACATTTCAAGCACTACAGGGTAAAGAACACAACATGTTTTCAATTGTGGAAAAAGTCTAATTAAAAACTGTCAGTAAGGGGTTGCTCAACTCACCACTGGACAGGGAGGCCTCTTGGTGGTTCTGGGTTTTAGCTCAGTCAGGCTGATGCCCCTTCCCATGGTAACACCCAGTCAGTTTCTCCTAGGCAGCCCTTGTCTCGCTCCAGAATCCCCAGCATCCTCTTTGTGACTCAGCCGTCTGGCTAGGCCACTAGCGTGGTTTTCCCTTCCGAGGGAAATGTATCAAGCAGTCTCAGGCAGTCTTCCGCTTCATGGCCTCACAGTGGCACTTCTGCAATGGCAGGCAGGGGAACCCAGGCCCACCCTCTACTCTGGGTTCCAACTCAGGGACCCTCTACAGAGCAGCCAAGGTCCATCCTCTGCCCCTTTCTACCTTTCCCTGAGCTGCTGCCATATCTCCTGGCCTTCCCCACTTCTCTGGGTTTGCCGCTCTCTTCACTCCCTCATCCCAGGCAAATTCATTGCTGCAGCCCCCTCAAACGCACCTCCCTTCTCCCCAGGAATAAGTGCAAATACTTTCCCAGCAGACCCCTCTGCTTCCAATTTCCTGTCTTTTGTAGAAGCCCTACATGTCCTTCACAGGTAATCTTCTCTCTAATTAGCTGCCTCCAGCCTAAAACTCCCCTATTTGCAGCCAAATTAACTTATTGGCCCCACCTGTCCCAATTCAACTCTTGCAGGGCCAGTTTGCAGACTACACTCCATCACACTGTCACTCATGACAGCATTAGCCAATGGTAGGTCACCAGAATGGAAATCAAGAGACCTCGTTGTGACATTCCCTCTGGTGTTATCTGGACTGGTGATCCGCTAGGTCACGCCAATCCTTGACTCTGGGAGCCAGCCTTACCCTGCTCTGCTGTGAGAACTCCCACTCCTGGGCTGTTCACTCACAGCCTCTAGCGTGTAAGCTGCTCCTTGGATTGTGCAACCGAATGACACTAGCCAATGACACTCTAGTCCCAGACACAACCGTAGGAACCTCCATCTTGCAGTGTCCACTTATGCCCACTGGATGCTGCAAGCTTATAGGAGTTTCTCAATTTAACAAAGGAATTGATATGTATCAGGCTTGTTATCCCAAAAGGAGCCTCTGACTCACTTTAAACCAAATGCACTGCTTCAGGTAGAATGAACAAATTTATTAACTACAAAGATAGATTTTAAGTGATTATATGTCAAAGCATAACAAATCATATTTGGTCAAATGAAATAAAAGCAAAACACATTCTAAGCGGATCTTAACACTTTCAATGCCCTTGCAAACTTAGATGCTTCTCACCACAGGCTGGCTGGTTGCACTTCAGCCAGGCTCTCCCTTAGATCAGCGCTTCACTCGCTTGGTGTGGTGTCTGTAGATATAGGTGGAAGAGAGAGGAAGAGCATGGCAAATGTCTCTCCCTTTTATCATGTCCTTTCTTCTGTCTTGGCTTTGCCCCCCTCCCGCTTCAGAGTGAAGTGAGCATTACCTCATCGCAGTCCCAAACTGACCAAAGGAAGGGGGGGTGACTCACTCAAGAGTCCAACAGATCCTTTGTTGTTGCCTAGGCCAGTGTCCTTTGTTCCTGTGAGACTAGGCTGGGTTTGTCCCATACCTGCCCTGATGAGGTGTGAACTGCCCCTCTGCTCTTGGGGAGCTTTTGCCTGGGCTTATTTTAAGCCATGAGGTCACATTTTCAGCCTCATAACTATATACATGAAATTACAACCTATAACATTACTGTAACAACAACTATTATAACATTACTATAACAACAATTTTCAATACATCATGAGCCTTCCGAAGACACACGATATGACAAACTTTGTATTGGATACCACACAATCATTTTATAAGGATGAACATGGGCGTGTAGCGTGTTCCCACGAGGTACAGAACATCACATTCTCCTTTTAATGCAGGTATTTCATTCCTACTAACATTAACAGGCCTAACTACCACATATTGGAAGGCGATTATACCCACTAACTGATTATGAAATTGTAAAACATGCTAGGCTGGCCAGTCCACACCAAATGACAGCTGCAATTTTAGTGAAGATAAACTCTTGGCCACCAGATTAGTGGAAATCTACAAAACAAAACTCAGCTCAGCTACAAACTCACCTCTCTCTGCTCAGTCTCACATCCACAACACCTCCTCTGACATCTCTCCCCATATGCTCCTCTGCTAGTTCAGATGACTTCTCCTCCACAAAAATCTCCTCACTAATTTTTCTCATTTTCATGTTAGAAAATTCCCACAACTTCACTACAGTCTTGAACACCTCTCTCTCCCCTTCACATCTCACATTCAGGTTGTCGCTCAAGTGTTTCACTTCTTTCACCACATCTCAAATGCCTCTCCCTTCCTCCACATCTCAACTATCAAAATCCTTGCCGTGACTGGGGTAATCTTCTGTCAGCTCCACTGCAATGTCTTGCTCTCTGGCCTATCTGACCTTCCACTTTCTAACCCTCAAGTTTATCCAAAATATTGCTGCCAAACTATCATCTTCCACTGCTTTGACCACGTCATCCCTTCTCAGGCTCTTCACTGGCTCTGCAACTTGGCACCACATTCAGTCTACTCATATTTTACACAGTTCTGCCTCTGCTTACTGTTCACTTTTGTCTCCTGCCACTCTCCTGCTTGATACATACTTTGCACTAGTTCTGCTTCTCCACATGGTCCTGTTTACCCCTTTCCCACAAAGTGCCTTGGTGCTTTTCCCCATGTTTCTTCAGATGTCTGCAATCTCCTCCCTGATACAATAGGTCATGCAGCCTCCCCTCTGCTCCTTCAGATCCCAGCTCAAAATCCCTTTTTCCTCTTACAGTGTCCCACGTTCCCACAACAATCTAAGAAGAAGAAAAAAAGCAACTTTTTTAGAAGGGGAACTAGTGATGTATATATCCATCAACCATGTTGTGTGTAAACTTCCTTTCCTCTTGCCTGTTGTCATCTCTCCCTGACCTGTAGGTTCACTGCGACAGGGACTGTCTTTATTCTTTCTATAACAATGGCATATACCACTAAGGCGTTATATAGGAATGTCATAAATGGGCAAAACAAAAGCCTTTCATCATATTTACATGTTTGTTGTTTTTGTCTTCCAGCCATTTCTGAGATTTTTAGCAGTTCACACAGGCTACCCATTGAAGAGGCTGAACACTGAAAGAATTATAAAAATATATGACACCTTACTATGTGAGGTAAAAGTACATAAGAAAATTCCCCTAAGATCCAATTCAAACATGCTACAGTACAAGAAGGATTGATTTACAAACGTCATCCTCTGCTCCTTAGTGGTTAGAAAAAAGCTATAATATTTGCAAGGAATAGGTATTTGAGAATGTCCAGAGCTAGGGATTCTTACCAGACCAGTTGCCTCAAATAATTGACATACATATCCTTCATCCAGTTCTATGCCAACATAGCTTTTCTGTGTGTGTGTGTATTAAATTCCTTGTTGCCCTAAGTACCACTGAGAAAGTCTATCAATCATATTATCACCACAGTTCTGGAAGGGAAAGGATGAGGTCACTTTTAGACCCCTTGCTTGCTGTATTATTTATACAGCACCATAAAGATGCACAGTGTTTATAGTAATAAAAATACATGGATTGGACCAGGAAATGTAATCTTCCTCCTCAAAGATTTTTAGAGTCAAATGGTGCAAGCAGGTACAGTAATAATTAGGTAGTAGCAAATGGAGCAGTGTGTGAATGGAAAAACCTGTAAGATTCATTGAACAAGTAGGATTATAGCAGTAATTTGAAGGAGGCAGAAGGCTATTGGTGAATATTGTTTGGGAGGCTGTTCTAAGCAGAGGGACTATGTCTTCCAGTGCAGGAGCAAAGAAAAATTGCAAGGTCTTGCAATGCAAGTTGTTGTTTGTTGTTTTGCTAGATTGTTTTCTTTTATTTAAATAACTTTTTGGCATATTACCTAGAAGACTAAAGCAGTTTTAAAGTAGATTACATTGTGGATGCAAACTACCCAATTGTATCACATTTTGCAATAAGTTTCCATCTATCCTGTATTTTCCACGATAGTCCCAGTTTTGCCAAGGCAATCCCACCTGGGACATTTCCCAGATCTCTACATTAGTTCAATGACCCATGAAATGTCAACGTAATGGGAAACTGCAACTTGAGGATGTTGCAGCAAGTCATCACCACATACCAGACAGAGATGTGCCAATGCAAGGCCACAATGCTGTATTGCAAATGTCACGGTGTCCTGAGGCAGGAGTTTATTCCATCAAGTAAACTTACAAAAATTGCCCATCCCTGTCTGTCATCAGGGGCCCTTATGCCAGAGAGAATTTAACTAATTAGTAGAGTACTTCCTCCAGTGTTGGACTTCCTTCATGTTGGTCAACTGGGACTCTAGCTGGGACTCCTGCCACAAAAGCAACAACTCTACCAGCTGTGCAAAAAGAGTCTTGTTGTTAGCTGTTTTCATCCCATGGTAGAAGTCACCTCACCATATTATTTATTATGGTCACATGCCATTTGACTTCTAGGTAACTCCAAAGGCACAAGTATCAGAGGGGTAGCCGTGTTAGTCTGGATCTCTAAAAAGCAACAAAGAGTCCTGTGGCACCTTATAGACTAACAGAAACATTGGACTCTTTGTCCAAAGGCACAGGGTACTTGTTTGCCTGCAGCAATGGTATGAAACAGTATTCACTTAGCATGGCCTCTTCCTTCAAAACAAATCATGTTTGTTAAAGAAAGAAATAATACATTGTGACCCAAGCTGATTTAACCTGACATGATCCATTGTTTCCCCTGTTTAAACAAATCCTATCATTAATTAGCAAGTCCTTGTCAGGACATAACAGGTAGAATGGAAGCAGGTAGTTCTGAGAACACTCCCACTGTTTAGCTCACTTAAATTGTCACACTTTGATAAGGGGACACTATGTTATGACAAAACAGACTGGGTTTGTTAAACAGGGATTCAGTTCAGTACAAATCTGGAGCACTGTGTGCATTTCCTACCTCTTCACAGTGGCAGCCTTTAACATATCTGACTCCAGCCTCATTCATAGCCTCATTCTACTTTGTTTTGGGAACTGAGGCAACATCTGTAAGAGTTGGTGTAAAATGGGCCAGAAGTCATCTCCAGATCCCCAACCCTCATCAGACGTCAGGTTGTTCAAAATGCAGATATAAATGTGGCAGTTTGAGCTGTTCTCTAGCTCACTGATTTCTCAGAGCTGCCGAGCCGAACAGTCTTGACTGCCATGTAAGTTTTGCTTGAATAAGGGTTTCTGGATGTGGCTCAGGAACTTGTTGATAACAGAAAATTTTCACTAAGACACAAGATTCATCCTTGATAATTTGATGATCATCCACTATACATGCAGCCATTTTTGTATATCCTTCCCTATTAGTGCTGTGCTGCCTGCTTGTCTTCATGAATAGCGTCATCTCTTCTTACCCTTTAAAAGTTGCTGTCGTTGAGCAATATATTGATATAAATGAGAGTTCCACCACCACCCAAGTGCAGTATCTGGTCCTGAGTTTAATATAAAATAAAGAGAAATCTTTAATTTGGTCAAAATATTCAGGATTTGTACCTGAATGTACCAGAGCATTGTAACAATACAAAAGGAAGCAACACAATCTGGTAGAAATCAGAGAGAAAATCATTGTTTTCCTTCTTTGCTGTAGGAGATCAACAATTACACTTTACCATCATGGGCCACGCATGGTGTCAGGACCAAGCTTCTAAAGCTCACAGAACTGCTGCTTCGGGCAGAATTTGGGCTCCACAAACAAAAACAGAAATCCCGACTCCAGGGAGGTAAGCAAAAATACATAATTCTAAGTGGGGTGAGAGTGTGATGGGAAAACAGAGTGAAGAGGGTGTACCGTCAACACTGGAATTCATATCATATTTAGAACTATGAAAGCTGCTATATACACATATATTACAAGGTGATCACCATCTATTCTTACTTGAACCTATGGAAATCAGGAAGTTACAATGGAGTTACACTAAAGAGAGGGCCAGACTCACCAATACACTCTGGCTTCTTTGCACTACTCTTGTGAACCAGCCTGTTAAACCAGTTTATGGCTGCTTTCAGCCACTGGGATCTACCAATTAATCTGGCCTTAAAATTGGTGCCCGTGTGAACACAATCAGGCCCATTATTTATACAAAGATTGGGTCAGATCCATCAGTGAACTTCAAAAAGTAGCTATAAACACATGTTAACTAATCTACCATGTGTTTAAGCACTTCCTTGTGTTAAGAATATCAACATTAATACAACATTAATACAAGCTCCCTATACCATTATTGTCACTATTTTCCAATTTTCTTCCAGGTGTTCTTTTAAAAGATATTCTCAAACATCTCTCGAATGCCAGAAAGCCTTCCAACCTGCGAAAGATAATTATCTATTCTGGAGTGAGTCATCTTTTTCTTTTATGTTGGATTTTTGAAGTTGTCAACTACAGTAAAATACATGGGACTTCATTTCCTGCATCTAACAACAGTTACACTGGGTTTTCTTTCTTTTGTGGCTAACGTTAACCATTTCATCATGATTTACTTAGGAAAATTTAGCTCAGATACATACAGTGTCGCATTTCCCAGTCCAGCCTAGTGGCTTACTTCATTCTTAAGCTGTTTTGATTGTTTAGTAAAGAAATCAAAAGGCTTGGTCCAAGGCCTTGCACTGATACAATAGGACATCCTTGATCTAGAAACCAGCCAACTGCTGCTTTTTTTTTAAATTAAATGTAGTGATTTTAAAAGATGCTGGACTGGCTGTCTTAGATACTGAGGTTTTCTATTTTTGCACAGAACATGCACCTTCTCCCAGTGGGCAGGGAGAGTCCTGGGTTACTTGGCAAAAACTATTTATAGCCCAGTTAGGTTGTCAGATGTTGGACCTAAGGGCCAAATTCTTTCAAACGTGACCTCTAATTCTGGATGCCCAACTGGAGAAAGCTTTGGCCTGCCTGTAAAATGAATGGAATACTCCCAACTCCCGTTCACTTTCACTAGAGTTGCAAGTGCTCAGATCTTCTGAAAATCAGATGCGAGATGTCTCAGGTTGGGCATCCAGAATTAGAGGTCACATTTGAAAGGGTTTGGCCTAACAACTGAGGTACTCAAAACTGAAGGCCACTTTTAACCTTTAGGCCTAAGTCTACCACTGGACTGGAACTGATAATTGCCAGTCCTGGGACTCAGGCCAGCATGATTCTGGGTAAATTAATATAAATTTGGGATGAAAAAGAAGGAAACATTTCTCTGGCAGGTTGTTATTGTTATTTTTAATGGCAACTGTTTGAACCCGCTCTGAGATTTGGAATATGAGTAGTAGTCCCGGAAGGCTGATATAAATGCATTTTATCACATAGGTATCTCCACACCAGGAAAAAAAGCGAACTTTTTTCAAAGCTATCTTAAAATAAGAATAATCAAGGATACAGAGATCAGAGACCAAGTATTTATTCATGGAGTTGTGCAAGTAAAGTGAACTGTGCAGCTTCACTGGTGAAGAAATTATTGAATGTTTGCTCAGTAGTGATCACATCATTCTCAGGAATTCTTTAATGGGAATGTTCCTTCTGTTTACAGCACGCTGCTACCATTGTTGCCTTACAGATGGCACTCAATGTTTTCAATGGAAAACTCCCTCCATACAGTGCCTGCCATTTTTTTGAACTTTACCAGGAAAAGGATGGGTAAGTATCTGGATAAAGCTATATTACTGAAATGTACTTTTAAAAAACCAATTTACTGAAGCCTTAGAGTATTTTATAAATAAAACTGTTTTTGATGGCCAATATTGAGCTGCCTGAACACATGGGGACTTAAATAATAATAGGGATCATGGTATTAGCTTATTATAATCTGAGTGACTTTAGTGCTTGTGAAAGACACCAGGTTCACAGCCCTGGAGCCTGAAGTCTCTCCCTACAGTGTAAGCTTCCCCACCAATGAATTTCAACCCTGTTCTAGGACCACCTCCAGTGGTGAGAGGTTTTACTCAGCTCCCACTGCTACTCAGTCCTCTGACTCTCCACTGAGAGTGGATCTGTAGAGTTGAGTATCCCCAGGTCCCTTCAGCTCCCAAATTCCCCCTCCATGCTGGGGACACAGGGAACCCTTGTGGAACAGAGCAACATAACACTCTCCCCTGACTCACAAAACCCTTTCCACTGTGAAATCACACAATTCTGGTGTCTCAGGGCCCTCTAGAATCATGGCTGGAGGAACAGCTTTTTCCAGACACATGACTAGTGCTAGTTCAGGGATACTAGGTGCCATACAAAATGGCTAAATACCAGGTGCGATTGTCAAAAGCATCTAACAGGACGTAGAAGTACAAGTCCTGCTGAAAGTCAATAGGAGTTGGGCATCTAACTCCCCTGGGTCCTTTGAAAATCCCACCCCCATGAAAAATGCCCTTACAATAAGTTCAAGTAGAGAACATACAAGTCTTCCAAGGAAAGATGGTGATGTTTCAAAATAAGTTGTTAAAATTAGACTGAACAAAACACTTTGAGAATATACAGGAAAACCAGTCATGTCAGCGCAGGAAGATCAGCTTAGATGAACTAATGCCTGTAAATCTTTTTGATTCTCAATATCTACATACAGATTTAAATGTTAACGTATAGGACAAAATCCACTCATTCTGTGTTACAGCAGAGGTGAAGTTGATCCATAATGTTTTACAGACATTTATGTATCAATATTTCATTTGGACCTTGTTAAATTGGTGAAATATACCTCCCTAGTCTACCCATGACACCCTTACTAACAGGAGGGCACATGGACTGCAAGTTCCTGTCTCTGATAATAAAGCACCATTTCTTTTAATTCATTCCATTTGGCACTTTTCATAAAGCGTTAGAAAAAGTGTGTCAAACTTGTCCTTGGTGTAACTGCATTTAATAGGGTCCAATCCCTGCAACTTCAAAGAAGGTGTACCTAATTTTACTTTTATTTGTGTGCTGTGACTCAGGCAATACACCATTGAAATGTACTATCGGAATCACTCTTTGAAAGATCCCCACCCGCTTACTCTGCCAGGCTGCAAATTTCGCTGTCCACTCGAGCAATTTAATCAGATACTTTCATCAGTTTTAGTGCACCACTGGACAAAAGAATGCAGGATGTAGGGCATAAACAAGGTAAATATGGTGCTGTTAAATGTTGTGTGTGCATGTGTCATCCTAAATGTGAGGCAAGAGCAGATACAATCCTGACTAGATATAACTTTGAAACAGCAATATTTTTGTATAGGTTTGATCTGAAATGAATGGCAATCCAGATTCATTAAGATAATTTTCCTCCTACCTCTCTATTGATGCATATGCCCAGCCAACCCCAAATCTAAACTGCTCTTCTGGTGGAAGAAAAATTCAGGTTACATCTACCATGCAACCAAGGGTGTAACTTGCAGCTGTTGTATGTCATGCTTGGAAATCCCATATGGCTTTCTGAATCACTGGTATCAAGAGGAATTTGGACCTGCAGATATTAGATGAGCATAATGAGCCAATTCACTTGGCTGTAAGTATGTTCTTACTACACTCTTCCAAATCCATGAACAGAAGGAAGATGTTTTTGCTGGAGTGAGTGAATAATCAGCAATGAATAATTTACTCAGAGAATTTCACAGACTGTCAGTAAGCAGATCAAGAAATCATCAAAATTATTCACTATTGAATGTGATTCCTGTAGTTTTTGACAAACATGATCAAGAAGAGTGTGTTGTAAATATCCAACACCTGCACTGTGCTGTTTAGCTACCTAAGTCAGGTCCAATCTGCTCCCTGATTGGATAAATTATGTAAACTAACCAACAAAGAAACAAGTGAAAAATTACTACCAAATACATAATCAAAATTTGCTTTGGGTAACAATTTGAATATTCAGACAAAGTACACCTCTGTTAAGAGGTCCAGCATAAGGCAGATTCACAAGAACCACACACGGATTCTGGGCCAACTTCAGTCCTAGTGCAAATGGTTGCAATTCTATTTAATTTAATTAAACTTAGTCAAAATCATCTTTAACATTGTCCCCTGGTGCTGCATATGTATTTTGTGTTGATACTTTGAATAATAATATATTTATGAGTGAGCATCCATTGAATAGAAACCCATAACATGTTTATCTCGAGTAAAATGTAGAAATATCATTAGGACCAAATTATGTGTCCCTCTGCATGAGTATGCTACATGGGAAGAAGGTGCAGAGGGCCCTTCCCCTCATCACCATAAGCTTATTGGGGATGAGTCATGTCCACCACACAGGAGAACGTATAGCATTAGGAAACCACTAACACTCCAGGCAACCCTAGAGAGCCAGAGGAGTGTTTCTAGGCAAGGGCCATGTCTTTTCACCTGAACATTAGGACAACTATGCTGAGGGGCAGAGTAGGGTGACCAGACAGCAAATGTGAAAAATCGGGAAGGGGGTGAGGGGTAATAGGAGCCTATATAAGAAAAACACCCAAAAATGGGGACTGTCCCTATAAAATCAGGACATCTGGTCACCCTAGGGCAGAGGGTTCACTTTACATGCATGTAGGAAGAGAACCCCTTCCTCACACTCTCCTTGATGCTCAGGGAGCATTATGCCTTTCAAAATGGGCTGAGTCACCACTGCTACAAGCTTTTAATCACCCACCCCCATTCTTTCTAAATAATCTTCATTCTCTCATTCTGATGAGGACAGCAGGGGCATGTGTCAGCCTCTTCTGTGTCTAGTTACACCAGTCCCCATATCCAGATACTGTCAATTCAGCTAGTAGCTGAAACGGTCCCCTACTCCTCTGCTTCATGTTCATCACGTTTTGTGAGAAAACTCGCTTGCTAAAAGCTATAATTCATTTACCTTCAGATGCATGCGCTAAGATCTTCAGGAGACTAAGCAAAGAGACATCAACCTTTCAGATATTTCAGCATTAACTTCCATCAGTGTGACCAGAGCCCGCATTGTACCTGTCAAGAGAAAATACGTCTTAGTATTGCAGTGGACTGTGAAAATTGTACATGGCTGTGACTTTTCTTAACAAATGTTACTTCTGCTTTAATCAAATCATGTATCTTAAATGAAATATTGACTTTACAAAGCCATAGTAATTTACCAAGATTTATGACTGTTTAGTTGATTGACCTTAGTTCAGTGGGATTACTTTAAACTTTATGGGTATACTTTTGATGCTAATTTTTTGGGAGGGTTATAAGTTTAACTTTCAGCAAAGATGTGATATTGCCCATTGAGTGCTGCTGCCTCTTTAAGAAACAACAAGATCTTTGAGGTCAATGGTCAGGTATGGAAAGCAAATCAGAAGGAAAGACGCATGCAAATAGAAGAGTCAATCCAGTCTGCTCCCACTTCCATCTATTCCAGGAACAGTTAAACATTTTGTACAAAGATCCAGAAATCCCAAGAAACAGGGAAAATTGTTGTTTACTAAGTGAAAGGGTGAGACACAAAAAAAACCAACATATGAGCAGAGAAAAAGACAAGTGGGATGGGGCAAAATGGACTGCTGGCCTGCAACTGAAAAAAAATAATTCCCAGCCAGCACATCTGCTGTGAAAGTGAGCTGGAGTGACAAGGTAAAGGGGCATTGAGCCATTCCCCTCTTTTTGAGGCGGCTGCAAGTCTCGGTTGTCATGGGTGAAAGAGAAATAACTTGTTGCTTTGTATGTCATCCTTTCACATAGAAAATGTACCTTGCTATTGGATATAATTGTAAAAACTCTTATCACAGTAAAGTTCCTGCTTCAGAAAAATCCCTGGGTCAGTGCAAAGTCTGAGTCTAACAACAAAAAATGAAGGTCTTCCAAAAAAAATGGAGAAAAAAGCCACAGCTCTTAAGTGCTAGATAAAATACAGCAGAATACACAGTAGGGAGCAATCCTCCATTAATTGGAAAATGGGCTAGTTGACTTACAGTGCTAGAACTTGAGAAGTCTGCAAGTGCACAACTGTGAGTATAATTTGTGGAAGCAACTACCATGACTGCACGCAGTTGGCAAATCAAACACATATCTGGTCATTTTCACATGAAATTACCACCATTTCAGCAACCTAACCTAGGAAATTACAATATGCCAATTTGCATATATGAGAGGAATTCACCCCTGTACAGAGAACCCATACAAGGCTTCAGCACCTCTTCAGACTTGAGTGTTAGTGATGTATAGCCTTTATACTGGATCTGGCTGAGCAAGAAGATGGGGGATGGACACTGGGAGTTGGGAGGGAAGAGTGGGATCAGAAGAGGAACTTTGGGTTGTGGGAGACTGGGATGAGGAACCCCAGGAGGGAATCTGGGATTGGGAACCAAGGTGGCTGAGCAAGAAGCCAGAGGAAGAGACTGGAACTAAGAGTCTTTGGGGGAAAGCTGAGACTCAGATGGGTAACCCAAAAGTGGGGGCTGGCTAGGTGATGAGATCTGTATGAGGAGCTGGGGGAAGGAGGAGTTACAGACAAGGCTAAGAGTAGGAAGGGACAGGTTAGGCTAGATGAAACAGTAGTAGGAGGGGTCAGGTGTGGGGGAACAGGGGCAGAAAAGTCTATGACCATTAGAGAACACTCCCTTCCAGAACTGGGAATGGAATCCAAGATTCCTGGGTCTCACCTTTCCTAAGCGAATCTCTGTGAAGCTAACAGGCAAAGTGTATCAACTTCCTCTAGTGGCTGGGCCGCACAAAGGATGACAATATACTATTGCTCAAGTGGCAGAGATCTGTATTGTGGACCTAAAGGTTCCAGCCCTACTGATGAACCATATGGGTGTCATTAGATTCCACCTGATGGAATTTCTGAGTTTATGTATAACTCTCTATATATTTATAATAATCCTCTCCACTTCAGTCATGTCTGATTTCCATGTATACAGGGTATTGATAGTCCTATTTTGCTTCAAACCGAGAAAAAAATTTTGGCTGGAATTTTCGAAGCAGCTTAAGTGAACCTGAATTTAAATGGGACCTGAGCACCTAATGGTCCTTTGTGCCTTTGCAAATTCTGCCCCATGCTGAGTCTATACCCACCCTCCTTCCCCAGCTGAAAATAAAGAAATCAGGAAAATTGCTTTTTTGCATGTCAAACAAATTCTTATTAAAGAAAGGAGGAATTCAGTGATTTTTCCCACTTGGTTTTTCTAATCTCACTCTTACAAATGTAATTTCTATAGCTCCCATGGAAGTTGACTCAGACCGAGGTTGCTAACCTCTGGAAACAGAGAGGGTTTCTTGACACCCAAAATAGGGTCTCATACTGCTGCCATTGCCCTCAGTGGGTGCAGAATCAAGTCCTTAAGTAGAGAAACTGTGGTTATAGGTGAGAAAGGGAGCCTTTTTGACATTCCGGCTTCCTTTCCACTGTTTTGAAGAATGAGGCGCATCACAGGAGATAGAGCCTTTTAATGTATCTGCCTGTCTCCATCAGCCAAGGTGTGACTGGGTCACCGCCACACACCTGGAATAAGGGTTCCCTACACCACTGAAGAAAAATAAAATACCAAAAATAAATGTGTTTAGAACATACAGATTCTTTTCTTCCTTCAGGCAGGTAACACAAGTTCGGGATTCTCCTCTTAGGAGACAGGCCCATTCTCTCCTCAGCTGGGGCCAAATAGCCACTTCACTTTCCTCAATACTGGTAGGGAGCTACAAAGAGGTGCCCAAATGGCATGCTCAAGAAAGAACAGCCCTGGGTCTGCTTTGTGGCAAAGAGGAGTGAGAAAATAAACAAAGGATTCCCTCTTGGAAGCATATATAGCCAAAAACCCTTCCCGCTTTGGCATAGCAGCAAAACAAAGATCAAAAATGTCTTTTCTCCTTAGCTTAAGGGTAGCCAATCTCAGGTCGTTCCTAATCAAGAGAGCAGCTTCTCCCTCCCACAAGCCTTTCTTTCCAGTATAACTCTAATCCTTTTAATAAGCTACAGCTAAAGGCCTTTCCAGGCCTGGCTGTGCATGCAGCCTTTACAGCAGGAATGGGCAAACTTTTGGCCCGAAGGCCACATCTGGGTATGGAAATTACATACAGGGCCATGAATGGGGGGAGGGATAGCTCAGGGGGCTGAGCATTGGCCTGCTAAACCCAGTGTTGTGAGTTCAATCCTTGAGGGGGCCATTTAGGGTACTGGGGTAAATATCGGTCTCAGAATTGGTCCTGCTTTGAGTAGGGGGTTGAACTAGACGACCTCCTGAGGTCCCTTCCAACCTTGATATTCTATAAATGTAGGGTTGGGGTACAGGAGGGAGTGTGAGGTATGGGAGGGGGTGTGGTGTGTAGGAAGGGGCTCAGGGCAAGGGGTTGGGATGGAGGAGTGGTGCAGGGCATATAGGGGACTCAGGGGGTTGGGATGTGGGATGCATGAGGAGGCTCAGAGCAGTGGGTTGGGGTGCAGTAGGAGGGGTGTAGAGTGTGGCTGTGGGTTGCAGGAGGGGTACAGGCTCTGGCCCAGCACCACTTACCTGGAACAGCTGCAGGGTGGCAGCAGGACTAAGATAGGCTCTCTTCCTACCCTGCCCCTGTACCACTCCCAGAAGCAGCCAGAACTGTGGCCCCTGGGGGTGGGGGGAGCTGAGGGCTCTGTGCTGCCCTTGCCTCCAGGTACCTCCCACAAAGCTCCCACTGGCTACAGTTCCCTGTTCCTGCCAATGGGAGCTGCAGCGGGCAGTGCCTGCAGGTGAGGGCAGCACTTGGAGCCCTCTGCCCCTGCAGGGACATTATGCTGGCCACTTATGGGGGGTGGCAATCCTGTGGGCTGGATCCAGCCCACAAGCCATAGTTTGCCCATCCCTGCTTTACAGTGTAAGCCAGTGAAGCTGTTCAAGCACAAAAACACAGAGTCAGTCAATCATGTCTCCTTTTCCTGGGAGAAATCTATCTTTTGCACACCAAAAAACAAGTAAAAAGCAAATCTTACTTTTAACCTCTTCTCTGTCTAACCACAACCCATCAGGCACTTATTCCCTTCTACCAGCAAAACTGCAGAAGCACAGCAGGAAATACTTTGCATGCATCCTGCTCTGTTTTAGAGAATATTAATATCAGCTTTTGTGAAAGCTGAAACACAGGATCCAGATCTTCAGCTCTTGTTTATAACTGGACATTTAAAATGAAAATGAATGTGGACTTGGTCTTTTCTTTAAAAAAAAAACCCTCAAACAAATACAGCTCAGCTTTAGTGCTATTTAGGTATTTACAACTGCACAGAAACAATGGTACAATGGATCATGTAATAATACCTGTATCACAATGACACATGGGATCCTCATCTTTCACAAAACATACAAACAAAACATGTTTAAGAACATAAGAATGAATGATCCTACTGGGTCAGACCAAAGGTCCATTTAGCCCAGTATCCTGTCTTCCGAGAGTGGCCAGTGTCAGGTGCCCCAGAGGGAATGAACAGAACAGGTAATCATCAAGTGATCCATCTCCTGTCGCTCATTCCCAGCTTCTGGCAAACACAGGCTTGGGACACCATTCCTGCTCATCCTGGCTAATAGTCATTGATGGACTTATCCTCCATGAATTTATCTAGTTCTTTTTTTAACCCAGTTATGGTCTTGGCCTTCACAACATCCTCTGGCAAGGAGTTCCACAGGTAGACTGTGTGTTGTGTGAAGAAATACTTCCTTTTATTTGTTTTAAACCTGCTGCCTATTAATTTCATTTGGTGACCCCTAGTTCTTGCGTTATGAGAAACAGTAAACAACACTTCCTTATCTACTTTCTCAACACCAGCCATGATTTTATAGACCTCTATCATTTCTCCCCTTAGCCATCTCTTTTAAGTCCCAGTCTTATTAATCTCTCCTCATATGGAACCCGTTCCATATCCCTAATCATTTTTGTTACCCTTTTCTGAACCTTTTCCAATTCCAACATATCGTTTTTGAGTTGGGGCGACCACATCTGCACAAAATATTCAAGATGTGGACGTACCATGGATTTATATAGAGGCAACAAGATATTTTTCTGTCCTATTTTCTATCCCCTTCTTAATTATTCCCAGCATTCTGTTTGCTTTTTTGACTGCTGCTGCACATTGAGTGAATGTTTTCAGAAAACTATCCACAATGACTCCAAGATCTCTTTCTTGAGTGGTAATAGATAATTTAGACCCCATCATTTTATACATATAGTTGGGAATATGCTTTCCAATGTGCATTACTTTGCATTTAAATTTCATCTGCCATTTTGTTGCCCAGTCACTCAGTTTTGAGAGATCCTTTTGCAGCTCTTCGCAGTCTGCCTGGGTCTTAACTATCTTTAATAATTATGTATCATCTGCCAATTTTGCCACCTCGCTGTTTATCCCTTTTTCCAGATCATTTATGAATATGTTGAATAGGACTGGTCCCAGTACAGATCTTTGGGGGACACCACTATTTACCTCTCCCCATTCTGAAAACTGACCATTTATAACTACCCTTTGTTTCCTATCTTTTAACCAGTTACCGATCCATGAGACCACCTTCCCTCTTATCCCGTGGCAGCTTACTGTGCATAAGAGCCTTTGGTGAGGGACCTTGTCAAAGGCTTTCTGAAAATCTAAGTACACTATATCCCAGTGGCTCTCAAACTTTTTTTTACTGGTGACCCCTTTCACATAGCAATTCTCTGAGTGCAACCCCCCCTTATACATTAAAAACACTTTTTATATGTTTAACACCATTATAAATGCTGGAGGTAAAGCAGGGTTTGGGGCAGAGGTTGACAGCTTGCGACCTCCCATGTAATAACCTTGTGACCCCCTGAGGGGTTCCGACCCCCAGTTTGAGAACCCCTGCTATATCCACTGGATCCCCTGGTCCACATGCATGTTGACCCCATCAAAGAATTCTAGTAGATTGGTGAAGCATGATTTCCCCTTACTAAAACCATGTTGACTCTTCCTCAACAAATTATGTTCATCTATATGTCTGACAATATTGTTCTTTATTATAGTTTCAACCAGTTTGCCCGGTACTGAAGTCAGGCTTACAGGCCTGTAATTGCCAGGACCACCTCTGGAGCCCTTTTTAAAAATTGGTGTCTGTGCTGGTGTGGTGGTGGTGCAGCAGCACCTAAGCCAGCCAGCCCAGCCAGCCAATCAGGAGGGGGGGACTGGGGCTGGGAAAGCCTGGCTGCCTGGCCTCTGGAACTGGCTGCACCTGGGGGCCTGCTCGTTGAAGAGCTATAAAGGCTGGCTAGCAGCCAGTGCAAAGGGGGGAATGGCCAGGGAAGGGGTAGTCTCCAGGCTGAAGGGAGACCCCTGTAAAGAAGAGACAAAAAGCCTTGTAAGTTTGTACATAGTATCACTGGTGGTGGGAACTGTTTGTAAATAAAAGCCACGGATGCTGCAGTGAAAAAAAGCCTGACAGTGCTTTCTTGAGGGAGCACAGACTCAGCAGGGGGCGGCCCAGGAAAGGACCGGGTTACAGTGTCACATTAGCTATCCTCCAGTCATCTGGCACAGAAGCTGATTTAAAAGATATTTGAGTTCCTTCTGAACTCTTGGGTAAATACCATCTGGTCCTGGTGACTTATTGCTGTTTAATTTATCAATTTGTTCCAAAACCTCCTCTAATGATACCACAATTTGGGACAGTTCCTCAGAGCAGTCACCTAAAAAGAATTGTTCCGGTTTGGGAATCTTCCTCACATCCTCAGCTGTGAAGACTGATGCAAAGAATTCATGTAGTTTCTCTGCAATGGCCTTATCATTCTCAAGTGCTCCTTTAGCATCTCAATTATCCAGGCTGTTTAGCAGGCTTCCTGCAGAATATTGGGGTTGGAAGGGACCTCAGGAGGTCATCTAGTCCAACCCCCTGCTCAAAGGAGGACCAATCCCCAAATGGCCCCCTCAAGGATTGTGCTCACAACCCTGGGTTTAGCAGGCCAATGCTCAAACCACTGAGCTATCCCGCCTCCCTGATGTACTTAAAAAAAATTGCTATTACTTTTTAAGCCTTTGGCTAACTGTTCCTCAAATTCTTTTTTGGCCTTCCTAATTGTATTTTTACATTTCATTTGCCAATGTTTATGTTCCTTTCTATTTTCCTCATTAGGATTTAACTTCCACTTTTTAAAGGATGCCTTTTTGCCTCTCACTGCTTCTTTCACTTTATTGTTTAGCCACGGTGGCTCTTTTTTGATTCTCTTATTATGTTTTTAAATTTGGGGGGATACATTTAAGTTGAGCCTCTATTATGGTGTCTTTAAAAAGTTTCCACGCAGCTTGCAGTGATTTCACTTTTGGCAATGTACCCTTTAATTTCTGTTTAACTAACCTCCTCATTTTTATGTAGTTCCCCTTTCTGAACTTAAATACTACAGTGTTGGGCCACTGTGGTGTTTTTCCTACCATGGGGATATTAAAATTAATTATATTATGGTCACTATTATCAAGCGATTCAGCTATATTCACCTCTTGGACCAGATCCTATGCTCCACTTAGGACTAAATCAAGAATTGCCTCTCCTCTGGTGGGTTCCAGGACCAGCTGCTCCAAGAAGCAATAATTTAAGGTCTCAAGAAACTTTATCTCCGCAGCCCGTCATGAGGTGACATGTACCCAGTCAATATGGGGATAATTGAAATCCCCATTATTATTATTATTATTATTATTATTGAGTTTTTTTATTTTAATAGTCTCTCTAATCTCCCTGAGCATTTCACAGTCACTATCACCATCCTGTCAGGTGGTTGGTAATATATGCCTACCGCTATATTATTATTAGAGCATTGAATTTCTATCCATAGAGATTCTATGATACAGTTTAATTCATTTACGATTTTTACTTCATTTGATTCTACGCATTCTTTCACATACAGTGCCACTCCCCCGCCAGCATGATCTGTTCTGTCCTTCTGATATATTTTGTACCCTGGTATTACTGTATCCCATTGATTATCCTCATTCCACCAAGTTTCTGTGATGCCTATTATATCAATAGCCTCATTTAATACGAGGCACTCTAGTTCAGCCATTTTATTATTTAGACTTCTAGCATTGGTATATAAGCACTTTAAAAACCTGTCTCCTTTTAGATGTCTGCCATTACACAATGTAATTGAAAGAGACTCTTTTTTATTTGATTGTTTCTGATCGGACTCTGTCTGTATTTTATCATTTTCCATTCTCTTGTCCTCACTAGGACATAGAGATTCTCTATTAATAGATCCTTCCCTAAGGGATGTCTGAACCATGTCCTCCTCCACACCTGTTGACTTTCCCCCAGCCCTTAGTTTAAAAACTGCTGTACAACCATTTTAATGTTAAGTACCAGCAATCTGGTTACATTTTGGTTTAGGTGGAGCCCATCCTTCCTGTATAGGCTCCCCCTTTCACAAAAGTTTCCACAGTTCCTAATAAATCTAAACCCAGATTTCATCAAGAAAAGTATTTTAATGAAGATTTATAGCAAGAGAGATTAATCACCATGTGAAGTAACTATGGTTCTTTGAGTGGTATCCCTATGGCTGCGCCATTTCAGGTGTGTGGGCACTCCATGGCACCTTTGATAGGAGATTTTCAGTAGCAGTGCCTATTCTGTCCGTGCATGCGCTCCAGACATCCTCATGCCCCATAGTGAGGATATATAGGACTGTGCAGGTGAACCACCTTCAGTTCCTTTTCTACCATGGAGTCCTGTGAGACAAAACTCTGAAGCAGAGGCGAAGGAGGGTGGGTAGTGCAACACCCATAGGGACACATATATTGAAAAAAACAGCTACTGCACAATTCAGTAATCTCTCCTCCTCCTTCAAGCAGTGTCCATCAGGGTGCCCCACTTCAGGTGACTCCCAAGCAGTGTCCCCAGAAGGAGAAGGGGGCTTCTAAGTCAGATCTAACACTGAAGACAGAACTGCATGGCCAACCATAGCTGATCTGGAAACATGAAAATTGAGCTCCAGGTTGCAGCTCTGCATCTTTCGACAACTTGGAACATCTTGCAGTAGCTACACACTGGTGGCATCATAACAAGAGAGAACATACCCACGTTGCCAAGTCTTTGAGTGGAAATTGAGAGTCCTTTGGCTCTGTCTGCAAATGAAAACAATCAGTCTGGGAGACTTTCCAAACAGTTTGGCTTTTGTTCTGTCCAGATAGAAGGTTAAGTAAGTAAAGTGAACTATACCAGAACTAGAGTAGAACGGCTACAGCTAAGCTGAAAGCAGGCTCACAAGTTGCTGTGCCTCAGATTATAGGGCGGTTGAGAAGGAACTGAGGGTGGTTCACTCATGCAGCTCTGTATGCCCTCAGGATGGGGCACAAAGTTGTCTGGAGCACATGTGCAGATCAAATAGGCACCACTTTTTGGGTTATTCTCTCACAAGCAGACTGTTTCCAGGAGAGCGAACAGACATCAGCACTTACATTTCCAGCTGCAATAGACATCCCACCTCTCCCCTTCCATGTTACGTGGATATCCCTGTACCAGCTAAAGGACGTCTTATGTACATTAGAGAACAGGCACTGTGTAACTAGATCGATTTAAAACCACTCTAGTTACATTGGTTCAAACCCACTGATATAGACAGATGCATTTAAACTGGCTTACATTGTGTTTACAACAATTTAGGTTAATGCAGCAATTTACTAACCATAACGTATCTCATTAAACTAAATGGGTTTAAAGGTGATTTACAACGGTTTAAGTCCATCTATACCATGGGGTTTGCACCGGTGTGACTGATTTCACTACACTGGAGCAACATTCCTAATATGGATATGGTCTTAGGTTGTCAAATATGGTGACTGGAGTTGGTAGCTGCCAAGAAAACAGCAGCGTTCAGGTGAGTTTGTACTCAGCCTGGCTAAGCCGTGCTGTGCTGCCCTATCCATGCTGCCCTGGTTACACTGCTATTTATATTCACACTAGCTTGATGAGGGTAGTGCGAGTACGTGTACAGGAGCAAGAGAATCACACCCCTAGCTCATAGTGTACGTGTAGCTTTAATAGAGAATAGTATCCTCTCTACTGTCTTTAGAACCATCCAACAGAATTCTAGAGCCGCAATATTATTCTCTATTACATTCTACAGGCTGATTTTAAAAAGCTAGAGGAAGGTAATCAGCTTATGTTAAATTTGGAAGGAATTTTACATAAGACTAGGTCAGTATATAACATGGGAATAACACTAGGTCTGCCCTGCATAGGGTTGCCAGGTGTCCAGTTTTCAACTGGAACACCTGGTCGACTAGGGACCCTGGTGGCTCCGGTCATCACCGCTGATTGGTGGCACAGGTAGGCACCCTACCCGGCTCTGCATGATTCCCAGGAAGCTGCCAGCATCTCCCTCTGCCTCCTAGGCAGAGGGACAGCAATGGGGGCTCTGCACGCTGCCCCCAGCACCAGCTCAGCAGCTCCCATTGGCCAGGAACTGTGGCAAATGGGAGCTGAGGGGGTGGTGCCTGTAGGCGCAGGCAGTGCGCAGAGCCAAATGATCAGGCCTCCACTTAGGAGCTAGAAGGGGATGTCGCTGCTTCCCAGGAGCCACCTGAGGTAAGCGCTGCCCAGAGCCTGCACCCTGAAACCCCTCCCGCACCCCATCACCAGATGGAGCTCTGAAGGCCTTGTGACTTAGAGGATGTCAGATGCCTCTTGATACATTTTAAACTAAAATTAAGGTGGTAAGGGGTGCTTTGTACCCCGTCCTGAGATCACTACTGCAGGAGCTCAATGGAGGACACAGAGGCTTGTTTGGGAGTGATAGGAATGGGGCACTTTGGACAATTCCCAAGATAGCATTACCGATAATAATACTTAGTGCTTTTTTAGCCCTTTGCCAGCACTAACTAATTAGTCTGCACACAGCCCTTGGGAGGTGAGTGTGAAAGCATCATTGTCCCCATTTTATAGAAGGGAAAGCCGCAGCAGGAAGGTTACGCAACCTGCTTACAGCCAGTGATTCAATTTCAGAACCAGAACTATAATTATTGTTTGTTGTTGTATCATGTCTAAAATGTACTTGGCACTTTACAGGCACAGTCTGCACCCAATCGATCACAATCTATGGCCCCGATTCTGCATTGGGCTCAGTGTGAGCTCAGGGATCCACGCACACAGTGTTCATTGCAGGATTGGGGCCTAAATAAGACAGAACACAAACAGATCCAAAGGGGTAAAATAGGCTTGCAACAGAAAGTGAGGCCAGTAGGTACAAGTACAAAATCATACAGTAGAACCTCAGAGTTAGGAACACCTTGGGAATGAAGGTTGTTCGTAACTCTGAAGCGTTCATAACTCTGAACAAAATATTATGCTTGTTCTTTCAAAATTTCCCAACTGGACATTGACATTATACAGCTTTGAAGCTTTACTATGCAGAAGAAAAATGCTGCTTTTAACCATCTTAATTTAAATGAAACAAGCACAGAAACAGTTTCCTTACCTTGTCAAATCTTTTTTAAACTTTCCCTTTATTTTTTTAGTAGTTTACATTTAATGCTGTATTTGGTTTTTGTTTTTGGTTTGTTTTTTTTGGTCTCTGCTGCTGACTGATTGTGTACTTCCAGTTCGAAATGAGGTTTGTAGTTGACCGGTCAGTTCGTAACTCTGGTGTTCGTAACTCTGAGGTTCTACTGTACTGTTGCTCAGAGAGCTGCACATGCATCTAGGAGGTTATTTTACAGTTGTTTGGAACAGGGTAGTTTTAATATATTTTAGTTTTTGTTTATATTATTTTTAAAAAGTAACTTGACATGGTCATGGGAAGTTGAGTTAGAGTGTAGGAGGAGAATGATGGAGGAATGGAAGAGGGGCTTAAAATAGTGGGGAAGGGGGAGGAGAAGTGACTGGGAGGGAGCAAAGGGAAACTTAGGATTGCCCTTCTCCTAGTCCAATGCTTATTCCTCCAGGCCATACTGCCTCCTGTAAAGTGTCCAAGAACTGAAAAACATAGACAAAGCAGAGATGCAAAAATCTGCAAATCTGGTTATTTATGGAATGATGACCCCCTTATTTTTAAACACCTCCCCCCCAAAAAAAAATCACATGGGAAAAAACAAAACCACACTATTGTCAACCCCAAATGTTCAAAAATCAATGAGGCAGGCTCACCAAAAATCATGAGATTGGTCTTAAAATCATGAGAGTTAGTGAAAATAATAGATTTGGCATTCTTTTTACTTGCCTTCTGCTTTTGGAGCCTTTAGGGTGCACTGGGGTCACACTTTGAAGCTTTCTCCACAGCCACGAGGGCTAGAAACTTACTTTTTCTTTAAGAATGAAGGCTGGAATCATCACAGATCCACTTGACTCCAGGAGCTGGGGCTGGAAGGAAAATAATAATTATGGTGAGACTCATCACAAAAATCATGAGTTGGCAACACTGAATTAGGTTAAAAAGAATGTAAACAGCAACCTGGAAAGAAAATGATTTAAAAGGATAGATGTGTTACATAATCAAGTTTCTCCTGCATTTGAAATGCACAGGAAGCAGATCCACCCCTTTTGTCCTTTTGAAAGTACAGCTTCACTTCAGGTTGATAAACCTGAAGAGCTACTGTAGCTACAAAGCTTATTCAGCTGCTGCCAGGATGGGAACGACATGGCTTCCATGCAGGTCCAGGAGTTTTTGCTTCGCTTTTAGTCTTTTCCTCATTCTGCTTCACCAAACTGCTGCAGAAAGAAAGCTGAAATTTCTGGTTGTGGTAAGTAGATGGCCTCTTCATTTAATCGCTGGTAATGATTTTACTGTGTTGTTCCTTGAACTGGAAAAAATGTAAGATTTCAACTCCTCTTTGTACAGATTCCACAAGGAAAGAAATATTGTAGGCATTTCCATGCACAGTGGATAATCAAGCCTTTAAAGACTCATTTTAATGAAGATAAAATAAGTCAAATTGTAAAGATTTTTTACAAGATAAAAGAACCCCCCAGATGTGTGGTTAAAAACACATAAATGGCAGTCAAGAGATTGGGGTTCTATCCTTGTCTGTCCCTCCCATCCTTTGTGTGCCCATGTCAATCTCTATGTGCCTCAGTTTTCCCATCTGTAGAATTGAGGATACTTACCTAGCTCATAGGTGTTTCAAAGGTAAATTAAAATGGAAGGCATGCTAGAAATGCATGTGTTTTATTTCTTATGATAGCTGAATTGGCCTAGCAGCATGCAGAGGCATATGAAGCCAAGTTTATATAGTGCTGTGATGTACATGCTGCATTAACTAGGATAAATTTGGAAACTGGCTGCAACAATTTTTCATGACTCATTTCTAGTTTTAAAGTCTATAGAATGACAATATAACATCCATTTCCTCTCAACAGATTTGGGGAGGCTTTCTCCCAATGGATCTGGAATTTCAACAGTATGTTTATATCTTTCTTTTTAGATATATATACAGGTGGCAGTGATAAAGAAGATTCAGTTTAAAGTGTTGTTTCTAATATAGAATCCTAGGCATTGGAATTATTGTTTGTAACAAGGAACTCTGTTATCCAAACATTCTTATACCTTCCACAGTTCCCAATGAGCACTTACTGATCCATGTAGAGAAAACAGTATGACCTATTGTGTGCGTACTCTACTGTCTGTGCCAAAGAAAGAGAACCTGTGATATTTCCTGTCTCTATTGGCTGACGTTAGTAGGAGTACCATGTGGCTCGTGGGCCAGAACGTCTTATCCTACTCCCATTGACTTCAGTGGAAATCTCAAAGGGAGTTGGATCAGGCACCAGGCAAAGAAGAGACCCAAGTTCTGTTTTCAGCAACATGTTCAAAATCTGTCCCATTCATTAGTGCATGTATATAGGAATATCTTAAGCGTATTAAAGTGAGTGAAAGAGCACTGAATGCATAGGTGGCATCCGGCAGATGGCGCAGCTGGAGAATGGAACTCTCTAAAGCAGTGGTTCTCAAACGTATTGATCGGGCCCCACTTCTTTGTGTCTGTAGTCGTTTGTCCCTCTGCCCCCGTACATATAGCGCCACCCAGCTCTGAAGGCAGAGTGGAGAGCAGTCGCTGCTGGCCAGGTGTTCAGCTCTGAAGGCAGCACTGCACCACCAGCAGCAACACAGAAGGGTGAAAACATAGGTGTGGGAAGTAGAAGTGTGGGGTGCTGCAGCACCCCGAAGTTTTGCGTATGCAGGGTCCTGGCGCCAGCCCCGTGTCCGGGGCTCTGCTTCTGGCTCTGTACCCAGGGCTCCCCTCCTGGATCTGACCTCCACACCCACCCCCAGCTGTGGCCTCAGCCTTGGCCCCCTTACCTCTGTCCATGTCCCCCCTCCCGAAGCCATGGCCCTGCTCCCGACCCCAGCTGGGGTGGGGCTGAGGAGTGTGGACAGGGGTAAGGGGAGGTGCAGCTCAGCACCCCCGCTCAGGCCCTCTCAGAGGTCCAGAGAGGCCCAGGCCACTTCCAGCTTTTGAGGCCCCTACCCATAATAAAAATTAAAAATGACGACACATGAAAATAAAATAAGGCCCCCAAAAAAGAGTGAATATTTTTTATTTAACAAATGCTTTTCTAGCCTTTGTCTGTGCAAATGCACTAATTATTGGGGGAAAAATCTAGCTTTCATGCAATGTCACAGCTGATATTAAGCAGGGCGAGCCCATTCAAATGCTCTTATCGCATAGTTAAACGGTGCTAGTTCTTTACCTGCTTCAACACGTTGAAGGAGCTTTCACCTGAAGCCACTGATGCAGGCAAACTGACAACAATACGCAATGCAATTGTGATATTAGGAAACACCCCAGAGTCCAAGTTTGAGTATTTCTTGAAACAATTCCTTTGAGGCACCCTTTAAGCTTGAGGCCCAGGCCAAATGGCCCTCCTGCCCCCCCCCTCTGATTGGCCCTGCCCCCACTCTAAAAACTGTTCCAGAGCCACTGGGTGGCAATGTCAAAAGTGATATTCATCAATATCACTTTTCACAGTAGACTTAGAGTCCCATTGCCACCCTTATTTTTGCGCTGCTGCTGCCCCGATGCTGGCAGCTGGAGCCCCACCACCTCCATGTGACGGATGAGGGGAAGAAGAGCCCAAGGCTGCCTCCGGTGAGGGATTGAAGTGTGGGGCAGGGAAGAAGAGGCTGGGGCTCCAGCTGTCAACCCCAGGCTGCCGGGACTCCAGCTGTCCCCTTTATCCCCTCCTCCTGGATGTGCATGGCCCTTCTGCACGAGTCCCAGCTAATCGTGACTGACAGCCATCGCTCTCCCCCCACACACACCCCCAAGAAAAAGGATACAGCTCACACCTCCCTTGACACTTTCTCAAGCCTTGGGAGGCCAGCCCCATAGTTTGAGAACCACTACTCTAAAGCAACTTAAGCTTGAGCTGAATAGGTGTAAGTATGTTCTATGAAGTGATGTCCTGACCCAATTTATTAACTGAGAGTTCTGCAGAGCCATTCATAGGAGGTGCTCACTTGCTTGGAGAATCAAGTCCTTAATATCTAAGAACCACCTCTTTACCTCTATTCCATTCACTTTCTCCCACCCACTAAAAAGAACATAGTACTCCATTTATTTCCAGGATCGCATACGCCATTTTATTTATTTATTTCCTTACTTATTATAATTGCTATTCCAGAGAATTTTCATGTAAATTCTCCTCCTTTTCAGATAAAAGCTAAATTATTCTAGTGTTCCAGTTACTCTTTAGCTGGTTGAGCAATCAGCTATACAATTCCTATAGATCTGGTCTTACCATCAGAGTATGTTTCCCTTTCCCTGGCACAGGGTCACTGGGTTGAATTCTTATCTTTTAAGTGCCGTCTCCTGGGCTCACTGATTTGAGTTTGAATGATATACTGAAATGATGTGCCAAAATGGAAACCATTTTCACCCCTTTCTTTTTCTTATTACTTTTCCCTCCTAGCAGCAACTCACAGCATAAAGCACACCTGCAGGAGTAAACAAGACAAATGTTTCCCTTTCTTACTTTCAGGACTTTGCCACATTCTGAAAAGCTGCCAAGCTTTCGCCAGCTGACTTTCACCTTTGCGCTGACTCTGCACTTTGTGCCTTACAGACCACTAATTCTTTTCGCTGAACAGGGATAATTTAAGCCATTTTATCAAAATGCTATTTTGACTTTCCTTCTGATGTGTAAACTTTAGCCTCCACTGAAGCTGTTGTGCAGGGCCCCGATGCTGAATGTCAAATGTGATCTGGTAGAAACAATGGGAAATATCTAGCAGAATCCCATTAGGTAGAAATGAATGTCTAAGACATTGCATCTATAAATCACAGATTCATGGAGCCATATAGTCCCCACCCATGGATCTAGGAAAGAAGTCACTCGCCCAAAAGGGGAGTCGTTTCTGAGAAGCTGCAGTTGCGCCACATCCTCCCTGTTGTAACACGGGATAGGCAGCATTGGAGAAGAGGCAGAGGGGTGTGGCACACAGGCAAAGAATCCAGGAACAATGATAGTTCAAACACTTTGGAACTTTGAGCAAACCTGCTCAGCTTCCCAGCCTCTGTGGATTTCCTGGCACTGGTAGCATGGCTGGTTTCATTGCCATACTGCTTTTGCCTCCCCACTCTCTCTATGATCTCTCTGTTGGGGTTAATATGGCACAGAGTGAGCGTCAGGGGCTCAAAATTACCCAGAGCCATACACTTCAGCATAATTTACTATGTTTTCCAATGGGCAATACCAGATGTTCCCCACCCACTCAATTTCCCCTTCCCCTCTTTTTTTGTACATTATGGTTCTGCCCACACTTGCTATCTTCTCTGCTCTGAGTTATGCAAGGAGAGATGGATCCTAGCTGTGAAGTTCAGATTCAAACTTCTACAAACTTGGGGGATTCCTTCGAATGCAGCGTTTTGGCTTGGGCCCATCTCTGGAGAGATGGAAACAAGATAAGGAAAAAACAGGCAAGGAAGAGATAGGAAAAAGAGTAAAGGGAAGGAAACCCCACTTATAAATATTGTTCAAACACTCCAGTTTTGGGAGGCAATTTGTTTTTGTTAAACCTATAAATTCAACCTCCGCCTCTGTTGTGACATGGGCTATCTTAATTGCCAGAAACTTGCTGATTGGCAATATGTTCTGGATGGTGTTATAGACACATTTCAAGTTCATCCTGTTTGAAACAAGAAAACGTAACTCAGAGATGACTGGAGTAACTCACTGTGAACCCAAGATCAGGAAAGGACATTGGGGTCTATAGTCTAAATCAGTGGTCCCCAACCTTTTTGGCTGGCAGGCGCCAGCCAAAGGACCACAGCAGCGGCAGAGCACCCGCCAAAATGCCGCGGCGGCGACGCGTCTCGATGATGCCACTTGCCATCGACAAGTGAAGTCATCGAGAGGCGTCCCTGCCGAAATTCAGGAGTGACGCCTCTCGATGATGTCACTTGTCGATGGCGAGAAGCGTCCCCACCGAAATTCGCCGCAGGCACCACGTTGGGGACCACTGGTCTAAATCATGGGGGAGATGTCCAAAGGCCTAAATGGCAGTTAGGCACTTAACATCCATGGACTTCCAATGGGTACTAGATGCCTAACTGCCATTTGTGCCTTTAGAAATCTCTCTCCCACTCCCCCCAATACCTGCAAAGCTCAGAAGCAGTAAAATACACAAACCAAATTCTGATTTGCATAAAGGCATTAAACTGAAGCTGGATGAAAACAAAACCACAATGATTCTCTTTGTCGTGGCTTAAACCCTCTTTTGTGTCTTCAGGAGAGATCCAGGGATCTCAGTCTGCTCCACTCACAGGAAGAGAAGAGACAATATGGTCTCTGGTTTCCTTCAGATTTGGTTTAATACTTTTATGCAGCCAATGAACTTAGCATATGACACAAATGAAAGAACGTTGATGTATGTTATTATAAAACCCTCCCTCCCTCCCTGAGGATTGAGCTGAGTAAAATATTTGAATTAATGATGCTGAAGTGAACACATTTATCAAGGGAAACTGCTCTCACTTTGTCCCATCTCCATATCTCCTTCCTGCCCTGCCTTTTTCTGTTTCCCAGTGTCACAAGTATAAAAATCTACTCTTGCCATCACACAATCCCGTCTCTCTTTTTTTCCCCTTTCATCCTGCCATTCGCTACTGAATTGCCAAGTGAGACCAGGAAAGCTCCAAGTCGCTACAACATGGGTGTGTTTTAAACTTAACTGGAAGTAACAGCTCCATTTTAACTAGAGGTAAAAGGTCTAAGTATCAACTTTGAAATACACATTTATAGCACAAGGAGCACCTGGATCTTGGACCACAGTTGAGGGTGCTGGACCACATATGAGGTTTATGAGTTGGTTATAGCTGCCTACTTAGGGTAGTTAGTCCTTTAGATCCACCCATAGGAATTCATGCCTTTAGAACGAAAGGTCTCAGCTTCAATCCCCACTCCCAGCCTGACCAGGGTAAGTTTCAAAAGTAGCACACCACATCTGGGGCTTGAACTCAAGCAGACCTCAGATGCTTGGAAGTATATGTGACTGAGCTTCCCAAGAACCATGGGCTTAGGCCTCAGTAGTCTTTATTCAGCTCTTCACCCTTCCAACGCAGAGAAATGGAGTTACATAAAGTTTATGCTATGCACTGATCTTTAGATGAAGACATACAAACCAAGGTCTTTTCCACTTTGTGTGGACTTAAAGAAGCCACAGCACTTTTCAGAAGAGGGCAAATCCCTCCCCTTCTGAAAAAGGTTTCTTTAATCTAGACCGAACAGAAAGGACACGGGTTTATACGTTTTCATCTTAAAAACTCCCATGCACGTTCCCGCTCTTTACCCACCCAGATAGAGCTACAATGCTGTTTTACTCAGCACCATAAATGCTCTTGAAGGAGAGAACTGGAACTGAAGAGTGTGCAAGAAGCTATGTTGCATACAGAGTACAGGATGCTGAGTGCTACTATTACAAATTTACCATGATTTTAGTGACTTTCTACTAGTTAACAAATAAGGCACGCTTCTGTATCAAGGGCTCAAGCCAATAGTCATTGAAGTCTACAGAAGTCTTTCTACTGACTTCAATGGGAGTTGGTCTGGGCAACTTTCATGTACTTAAAATTTAGAAAAAAATGTCTTGCTATGAAGTTATATTTTCAGTTGCATGCAAATTACATAGCTGCCTTTTAATTGGGAATTTAATCTTCATTCTTAGAAAAGGCATCAGCTTCTCCAAAAGAGCAAATTTATCCCACAAGAGACCTGTGGTATGTCAGCATGACAAGTACTTGGCCAAAGAAACAAGCGACTTTTCTTCCCCATCCCCCCAGCAGAGATGGAAGTGTCCCGCATTCCTTCCCACCCTGTCCACTTGATTCAATCATCAGGGAACACAGCTCTTTACTTCACTATTTTGTTTATTAGAAGTACCCTGAGATGGGATTAAAAACACTGTTTTAAGATTTTAAATAAGTAACAAAAAAGTGTGGAATTAAAAATTACATATAAATATAAAACATTATATTGAAAATCAGATTCTCCTTCTTTGTACACTAGGCTAAAAAGACCACAAAAGCAACCATATATGCCCTCTGATGCATGACTCATGTCACCACTTGCTTTGCATGTACATGCACGGCAGCTCGTGTGTTTTGCTTATCCAAGGGACCAAACTCTCAGGGTAAAATCCTGGTCCCATTGATGTTAATAGCAAAACTCCCAATGACTTCAAAGGGCCAGGATTTTACTCCAAGTCCACCCAAAATCTAGGTAGGTACCTTCTTAAATCAATCAGATTTACATGGCATACCAGGCATTTCAGACATATGTAAGGGCAAAAAATTTAATACCCCCTGTTTTCAGGGTTAATGGAAACAAATTCTTGAATTTAAACTTTTAAGAACAATCCCGTCATCTGAGGTGACCAAAACAGGAGGTAACTTAGAGATAACATATATTAGTATCTATATCCAATGGAGCCAGATTGTGCCTTGCCCTTATGCAAGAGTGTGTATGTGTGTGGAGGGGGGAGGATAGCAGTCAGTAGATGCTTACTAATATCAGTAAATATTTACTATTTACTTAGCCAAAGCTAAGAACCTAAATCCATATTTAGGCCCCTGAATCAGTGGTCTGGTTTTCAGAGGTGAGCATTCACAAGTCAATCAGGCCACTTGTTTAAATACCTAAATATGGCTTTGGATGCCTACCTCTTGCATTCGGGTTTCAAAATTTTGTCCAATATACTTTTATGTTCTATGTGGGAAAAATCATCAGACTGTTCCCACTCATAGGTCAGTGGGCATCACAATGATACCTCAATATCTTAATATATACTTCAGTCAGACTTGATGGGTTGACCTGTGTTTCTGCAGACTCTCCAGTTCTTTGGATTGCCCAAGAGGGGCTAGGACTAAAATGATATGCTAGTCTTCCAGACAAGTAAAAAGGAAACCCAAAGGGAATTAATTCAGTCTTTGATTCATCTCACTAGATTTTTCGACATGGTGACCGAACCCCAGTTGAAAACTTTCCAACTGGTCTACACAAAGAAAGTGAATGGCCACAAGGATTTGGACAGCTTACCAAGGTTTGTTGGCTTTTCACAGAAATGAGAACATTAATGCAATAAAAATTATGCAGGTGTCTGATCTGTGACTGACAAAATAGTAGCAACTAACCAGGTAGGTGTAATTCATAAATTAAACCTTTAGTGCAGTGATATTTCACCAGTAGGTGTTAAATTCCATCTGGCTCTTTATAGGTAGAGATGTGACTCAGCCTGGGGGAAGGTATTGCACACCTTCCTGATGATGTGATTGTTTTCAGATAAGAGGCAATTTAATTTAAAAAATAAATAAATACATAATCATGCTGGTTAGACCTGTATTTGTGTTGGCAATCCATTTAAGATAAGAAAAAACTTCTTTGTCTTAGCTTGTAGAAAGCTGCTCTAATTTATTTTAATTAATAATTTTTCAGTGTTTCATTCGTTATTTTTTATTCTAAGTATGTGAAATTCTTTTGTGGATCTCTGAGACTCCAGTTCAATAAAAGTGCTTTTTTGGCTGCTAAAGTTTAAGGGATCCTACCCACAGCCTTGGAGAGATCTAATAGAACAGATAGATCATTTGGCACTAACTGACCACACAACTTAATGGGCATGATTCTCCTCAAACACCCCCCACCGTGTAAATCAGGACTAACTCTGCTGAAGTCAGTGGAGTTACATCAGTGTGAAAGCTCTAAGTGAGAGTAGAATCAGGCCCAACATCTCTCCCAGCAGGACATGACCTATGACTTACTATTAACACCCTCAATATCTTAGAAAGTATAGTGTCCTGGTATACTGATACTAGTTTATGGATAAAAGTGAACTTTCCCATTGAAAAACAAGATGTAAACATGCACAAAGCATACAATATGGCATAAAAATGGTTAATGATCACTTGAAAAATTCACTGAAGACAGAAGGAAGAGTGGAAAGAAAAGCTGTATTAAAGTTTCACAGCCACCTTAAACTGACACTCACCTGTACTGCTGTCCACACAGATTGGAATGCAGCAGCAATATGAGCTTGGACAGTATACGCGGAAAAGATACTCAAACTTCTTGAATGCCACATACAACCGGCATGAGGTAAGCATCAGAATTTGTGTGAAGGAAATTTCTCTTGCACCATTGGACTGTGAGACTTGTACTACTGGGTCAAAAAAAAAACCCCACCATATTAAAGCAAGAGATAAGGTTAACAACATTTCAGCATTTTTGAAAATCAGGCAACTTAATTAGATGCATAAATATAAATTAAGGAGCCTAACGTTAAGCACCTAAATTTGAAAATTCTGGCCATAAAGCATATCATATAAAGGGTTAACAGAGTTTCAGAAAGTCACAAGAGAGGGAGGGAAACTGCATTACAGTCCCACATTTCCCTAAAATCCTGCCCCACTGGGCTAATGGATGAGATGAGAAATGCTCTAAGCATGGCTGAAAAGGCTGTTACTCGGACGATATCCTAATAATCCTGTTATCTGAGAAAATTCTTATTGAGAAAAATGTATTTAATGGAAGTAATATGGTATACTGTGAACTATGATTGGCAGGGGAATGAAGGCAGCACCAGCAAACACCATGTGTAAACTGTCAACCTTGCCCCAGAAGTGGCACACACGAGTACTTTAAAACACATCTTAAACATACAAACTTATATACAGGGGTGCTGGAACAATCTTTATAGTGGGGGTGCTGAGAGCCATTGAACCAAACTGAAAACCCTAATAATAGAAACCTAATAATAGAAACCACTTCAAGCCAGGGGGTGCTGCAGTACCCCCCGCACCCGTAGTTCTAGCACCTATGCCGATATACGGTAGGAACGGATAAATGTTTTTTTTAATCTAGATTTTAATGCTTCTTCATAATTTTTTCAGTGTTTAGATTCCAAGGTGAAAGGTGCCTTAGAGAAATTCCATTTAGACTGATGAAGTAGATTCCTAGAAACAGGACTTAAATGTGACTTAAGTGGTGCACAAATCTACTGCTAGCCCTCTGCACAAGGGTGAATTTCACCTTTTGTGATTTATGCAAAACAGGAGAAAGGAAAAGAGGGAAGCATGGAATGGGAATTTGGATAAAATTGCCCTCTTGTTAATTATTAGGAAAAAAATATTTGTCATTTTACTTTCAGATTTTCGTTCAAAGCACAGATTATGATCGAACCATTATGAGCACTCAGGTATACCTCGCTGGACTCTTTCCCCCAGTGGGCAACCAGATCTGGAATCCCCAGATCCTTTGGCAACCCATCCCAGTTCATATTGTGCCACTATCGGAAGACCATGTGAGTACCAATGGGGAACTTTCCACCTCTGATCAGATTTTTCAGTAGGAACACAAATTAGGAGATGAGAAAATATCATTCCTCTCAACATGTTCAATCCAACACCTTCCATAGCTGGTGGTCTATAAATACATGCAGTCATGCAGGCCCAACCAAAACTGTTGCATGAAAGTTTACAGGGGCTGAACAGCTGACATGCATTCCTCATCACCATCTCCTCCACAGGGAAGCTCTGACGTTATCCTGTCAGGAATGAAGCTGAGGAAGTTCCACTAAAATCTTTTCATGGGGGCAGGTTCTTTCAGACAGACAGACAGACAGACCTTTAAGGTGGTTTCAAGTTGAAATGTGCTTTGTATTCTTCCCTGCCTGACAGGTTGGCTCCTGAGGTCAGCCAAGGAGAGACGTTTACATCAAAACTCTAACAATCTCTCTGTGGTTATTACTAATTTATATTGCAGTAGCAACCAGGGGCCTCAATCATAGGTTGGAGCCCAATTGTGCTAGGTGCTGTATAAACACATAATTGAAAGACAGACCCAACCCTGAGAAGCATACAGCCCAAGTGAATGTATCTAAGAAATGACAGGGCAGGTACAGATCTGTCAGCCCTGGGGGTGCTGCTGCAATGAGGCACTGTGCAGGCCAAAGATTTAACAAGAACAAAAGCTGCAGAGAGCAGGGACAGAAAGGACTTCATTCCTCATGCTATCTACAGTACTTTGAGGAAATAGAAACAAGAAACAATAAAACCACCACACACCATGTCACCAAGGTCATCAGAGGATGGGCCACTGTCATTAGGCCATCATGCCTGTCTACTCCAGAGATGTTCATGAGCATTACTCCATTCTAAAGCCATGTGTGAAAGTGAAATGTGCTTCTAGCAAACTGGATCAGACACCATGTGACCCAGCTTGAACCTTCACTCTGTCCTCCAATGAAGCAAGAGGAAGGGAGGTTTGCAGGTGGGAAAGGCTTGAAAGAGGGTTTGATAAGCATCAGACCTGTCAGATGTTTATCCAAACCAAACCGCCAAACTCTCTGAGTCACCACTTTAAAGAGAAAGGGAGCTGTGGTCATTTGCATGAGTGCTCTTCTTCCCTGCCAGGTCTGCAACTTTCCCAGGTAGGGGAATTAAAGTTTAATTACAATGACTTCCTGGAACAACTTGAAGTTTCTGCTGCATAGGCCAACCACCTATAAGCCAGGAACTCTGTCTTCCTGAGCCTTCCATGTCCAGATATCTGTGGGTATTTTCAAGCCTCAAACAACACAGACTGGGAAATCAAGGCAAAGTATCATATAGTAATAAACCTGGTCACAGATTATTTTCTTGGCCTATTGTGATCCATTAAGAACTCACACTTAGCAGCACTGTGTACTACTTAATGAAACCAAAGGGAGTGGCTTAAGTTTTAACACCCAAAGAGTGGTAATTAAGCAAAAGGAGTATTTGTTATTATGCAATTCCAAAGCCTCCCAACGTAGCCTTGAACCTCCAAGGTGTGCAGCTATTGCAGAAAAACACGCACTCTGGAGGTCATGCAATATTTCCTATTTAAAATGTTAACTCCTCTCTGCTAGCATCTGCTACAGCCCCTGTATTGACACTTCAGTGAGGAAGGACCATTACAGGGGGACGCACTGGAGGTGCATTCTGCCCAATTTACCCAGAGTGAAATTCACATTAGGTCAGAGAAGGCCAATACAAGACATGCAACACTTAAGTCCCTCTTAAGCCATCAAAGTTGGGCTTAAGTAGGAGTTAAGTGATGCATGGGTTGGGTAGATTCTCTGAATAAGGATGAATTTCACACATGGCGTATTAAACAGTAATGAAGCTATTACATAGGCACCCTTTCAATATTTAGGAGCACAATTCACTTCTGTCTCTTGTTTATTCCCAAGAATACTCAACGGCAAAACAGGTACCATGTTATTGTAGTTCCACTGAAACAATGCCATATTTTACACACAAATCTGAGAGCAGAATTTGGACAAAGAAATCAAATTTTCAGCAGTCTAATATGCAGGTTCCAGTGCTGGGCTGTATTTGGTGTGACTCAGGAGTTGAGAAGTGGGGGGAAAAGTAGTTTCAACCACCTTTACAGGCTGGATCCAGGGAACTGGGCCAGTTCTCAGAGCAGTTCTAAGATATACACAGCGGCTTAAGAGGGTCATTCTGACAGCCAGGGATCAGCTACATTAACAGCTTCCTGGATATGCCAGCAAAATCTTCCACTGCCCAAATTCACCAAGTATATGAACAACTTGCACCAATGGATTGGCACAAAGCAGCTGCAGCATGTCCATGAATCTGATCCACAACAGTTAAACACCACAATGATAGATGAAGCTAAGTTGGGTTAAATAGATAGTCACAATGGTCCAGATCCAGCAAGGTATTTAGGTACCTAAACCCCAGACTGTTTAAGCACTTATCCACAATGGAACACTCACTGGGCGAGAGAGAGAGAGAGAGAGAGATGCCGTAAGACAGTGAGTGGTTAGGGCACCACCTAGGAGGTGGGAAACTCCAGGTCCAGTCCCCCTGCTCCAATCACTCTTTCATTATTTAGCCATAGTGCAACAGCGTCCACAGGAGAGACTGAAGAAGCCCTAAATCAGAATATCCCATAGCTCAGGGGTTGGACAATGTGCCTGAGAGGGTGGAGACCCCAGATCATATCTTTTCTCCCTCTCTGGCAGAGAGGTGGGAGTTGAACCTGGGTCTCACAGATCCCAGGTGTGTGCTCTAACCACTGGGCAAAAAGCTATAAGGTGGGCACCCCCACCACCCTCTCCTCTGGCTGTTATGTGTGGAGCCAGGCAGGCACCTAACTCAATGTCTCAAGAAGTAGCTTAGGTACTTCAGCTGCCTGACTCCATGTGGCTGATTCCCATTCATGGATTGCTAAGCAAAGATGCGCACCTTCCTTCAGCCTGGACTTAGGTACCTAACTCTGAGAGAGACGGGCAGTGCTTGGCAACTGCCATTGGCTAGCTTGGGCAGCTCCTCACCTAGCCATGCTAGCTTTTGTGGATCAGTCTAAGGAGCCTACCTCTCCCCTTCATTGGATAGGGAGCTTAGACCCCTTTCTTAGGCTTTGTGGATCCCAGTGTTGTTCCTGTTATTTTCTAGGCACCTAAAAGTTAGGCGCTGTGATGCCCGGCTTTGCAACACCTAAGTTCCTGTGTGGATCCCATTCAAAGTGCCTGACCACCAGGGGCAGCTCCAGGCACTAGCGCACCAAGCACGTGCCTGGGGCGGCAAGCCACGGGGGGCACTCTGACAGTTGCCACGAGGGCAGCAGGCAGGCTGCCTTCGGCAGCCTGCCTGCAGAGGGTCCCCTGGTCCTGCGGCTTCAGCAGACCTCTCGCAGGCATGCCGCCGAATCCACGGGACCCGGGACCTCCTGCAGGCAAGCCACTGAAGGCAGCCTGCCTGCCATGCTTGGGGAGGCAAAATACCTAGAGCCGCCCCTGCTGACCACATGACAAGTTTAACTTTTTATTTTATTTCAGATGCTGCACTTTCCTTCTCCTAACTGTCCATGTTTTGATGAACTTCAGAAAGAAACCCAGGCATCATGGCAATTTCAAAACAAGTTGCAACCCTATATGGTAAAACAAAAAGGAAAGAATGTAAACTTAAGAGATTGTAACATTGGATTGTTTCCATTTACTGAAATGCTGTTACTGTCTCCTGAGGAACAACAGCCTCTTAAAAATAAAATTAACACAAGACAGGCTAATATTACTATAAAATATTAATATACTTGTACATTGAATGAGTCTCAAATATATATTTTAACTTCAGTTTTATTTTAATTTTAATTTTTAGATGTGAATGTATCATTAACTAGCTCAGGCTATTTTGAGTTGTATTTAATTTGAGCTAAATAGTCTAACGAGACTGAAAATATTCCGGAGGCAGCAATTTCCTGCACTACAGTATAGCACAAAACCAATCATACAGATATGATTATCCTGCTGAAACTGAGGAGAAATAAAGACGTCAGGATGTGACTGCTGCAATGCAAAACCAATGTAAAAACAACTCAAGCATTTCTCCTTGTGCAAGTTTCATTACAATGTTATTTTTTTGCATCCTCTCACCCAAAGTTGAGCAGTGCTTTGGCCTTGACACACATCTTCACCCAAATACCCCACAACTTTTCCTGCTACAGAGGCTGTAGCAGGCAATAAGTAAATAGGGTGAGCAGGCCTTGAACAACACTGCACAGTCTATGGAGTAGCCACTGCTACATTGGGTAGCCTGCTAAAGCAGTGCCTAGTTGTGCTGCATCAGTGTCACTAGTCAGTTCCTGCTTCTTCATTGTTTTATGGGGGAAAGCAAGCTGTGCCTGACTTTTTCCTTGTGCAGCCAGGGGCGGCTCCAGACCCCAGCATGCCAAGCGCGTGCTTGGGGCGGCGTCCCGTGGGGGGCGCTCTGCCGGTCCCCGGGAGGGCGGCAGGCGGCTACGGTGGACCTCCCGCAGGCGTGCCTGCGGAGGGTCCAGTGGAGCCGCGGGACCGGCGACCGTCAGAGCGCCCCCCATGGCATGCCGCCCTGCTTGGGGCGGCAAAATGTCTAGAGCCACCCCTGTGTGCAGCTTACTTCCCACTCTGCACCAACTGCGGTGCTGGCCAGCTTCACCCATTCCCACAGCCAACTGCATGGGAGAGGAAGTAACAGCCCGACACCACTACCCTTCTCCCATGGTTCAGGTAGAGAACACATAGGCACAGGGCCGGCTCCAGGGGTTTTGCCGCCCCAAGCAGCCCAAAAAAAAAAGAAAGAAAAAAGCTGCGATCGCGGTCTGTGGCAATTCAGCAGGAGGTCCTTCGCTCCGAGCGGGAGTGAGGGACCCTCCACCAAATTGCCGCCGAATAGCTGAAAGTGCCGCCCCGCTCCGGAGTTGCCGTCCCAAGCACCTGCTTGATAAGCTGGTGCCTGGAGCCGGCCCTGCATGGGCATAAAGTGGCTTAGAGTCCCCTTACACCCTCTGCAGGAGCACAGAGCAAGGGTCCCTGCGGAACCAGTTGTGAAACCCTTACTCACATGAATAAGTGCACAGTAAGGCCTGGTCTAAACTAGGGATTTACTTTCATATGGCTACATCTCTCATGGATGAGACAAAGCCTGCCCCCCACACACACACCCAGCTATACCAACCTAACCACTGGTGTAGACCAGCGCTAGGTTGACGGAAGAATTCTTCCATTGACCTAGTGCTGGTCTATACCAAGGGTTAGATCAGTATAGCTAGGTCTCTGAGGGGGGTTGGATTTTTCACATGCCTGAGAGACATATAAACCAGGCCTACCATGAGCAGGGCTTCACAAATGGTCTCTGGAAATGATACATAAATAGGTAATTGCAAAAAAAAGATAAGGAAGGCAGAGCCCTGCATAACCTCAGGCAGTTTCAGGCCCCTCGGGGTTAGAAGGAAAGACAACTCTCACAAACATTACATTCCAGGTATTTTTTTTAATAAAGTCAAATTGATATAAATCATTCACAAGGAGTGAGAGATATAGTGGGGCTTCCATATTTCATGTTCATTTTACTCCAAGGTAATTCTGCTTACTTTTCACAGGACTGGTAGTCAAGGACTGATTCTCAAACTGGTTGCCATTCTGGTAGTCCAGAGGCAAGGTGCAAGATTGCTCAGTTTTGAAAGATTTTTCCAAAGCCAGTCCTAGAGGTGTAGAGGTCACCTGGCTGCCAGCTAGAGTGTACACATCCTGGTAACATTTCGATGGCATCTCATATGATTCATTTAATTATCAGAACCTCAAAGCTGATATAGTTTTTCAGGCTGTTTCAAAGAACTGATCCTCCTCCTGGATTGAAAATCCCTCATTCGCTACATTCTTTGCCCCATACATTGCACCCTTACAGCAATATGTAATGATGTTTTGTCACAAGGACACAAGCTGCAATGCATGAACCAATATTGTAAAATACACATATTAAACAGTGATGGGAGAATCCTGAGCTTTCAAGAAGCAACTTAACCTTTGGATGCTAATCCAACCCCACCAAACTGCTCAACTGCTCATACACAACCAACTCTCTCCCATTAAGAGGCCTCAGCCCCCGCAAACTGTTGTCTTCTGTGGGAGAGAGAAGGCTGGTGGTCTGCTATCCTCACCAGAGTGACTGGGAACAGATAGCAGGTCTTGTCTCCTCTCCTCACCACCATCTTCATGAGGCAGTTGGCAATCCTGGTTCCCTTTTTGGCATCTTTGTGAGACATTTCTCCCATCCCATCATTGCCCTTTTCCAGTCATCCAGGCAGTCTCCTTCTTCCTGCCCCTACATAATTTGTTTTTCTCTCTTCCTTCTTTCCTTAATTCTTCCTCTGGGCTTTGTTCCCATTCCATCTTGTAGGTTCTCCACCTCCCTCCTGCCTTGGGGTTTCCATTTCCTTTTCCCCTTGTTCCTCTCTTCCTCTTCCCCTTCCCCCCAGTGCCTTCTCTCTCTTTATCCACTTCCCCAAGGGAGCTCCCATTTTGGAAGGTTCACTTGAAGAGGTGAGTGAGGTTGCACCCTCTCCTTGGGGTGAAGTATTCAGGGCAGGGAGAGAAGAAGCCAGCAAGTGGAGCCTTCCAATGAAGAATAGCAAGGATAAGCAAAAGGCAGACACAGAAACTAAAAGAGCTGTAGCACCTAGAAGCCACGAGTGAGAACTGCAACAACAAAAAACCCTCATTGGGACTATTCACATGTGTAAAGTTAAGCACACGTGTAAGAGTTTGCAGAATCAGGGTCTATGAGTCCACATGAACATGTATCTGAGTGTACTGAGGCATTCGTTGTGTATGTTTCCTTTTGTTCTTGTCTTTCAGGGTGTCTTAAAAACTATGGCAGCTAACACAGGATATGACGTGGACACACTCAAACAACTGAATAAGTTCAAAGCCTGGAATACATACGATACTCTGCTTTGTGAGGTATTTAAAAGAGAAAGCGAAAGGGAGACTAATCCAGAAGATCTGATTCAGCTAAACTCAGCAATTTGGTTTCAACCAAACACAGTAATGACTGATCTTCTGTTCTGTCCTGAGCTTGTTTTCTTTTCAGCACCATTTGAAGAATGGTGAATGATAATGAACCATAATTTAGTGCATTAGAAAAGGACATTCTCAAAGCATAGTTTACAGTTTAGAAAACTAATCTTCATTCATCCCTGTTATTTATCATCCCTCTAAAACAGGACACTAAAATCCATCTCCTTATATTATTTCCCTTTCTGTACAACCCAGTGTGTTACTGTAGTTACTCAAGGATGCTGAGAAGCTCATCATGATTTTTGTTAATAGAAAAAGTGAAGTATTTTCTTTAGAACAACTCCTTATAACTATAGAATACTTAGCGGGATGTTGAAAATAAGCAGTAGCATCATTGTCTAGTGGTTAGAACAGGGAACTGGGAGTCAGGAGATGAGAGTTCCCCACTGTGAGCTAGATTATGCTTTGCAGATCCAGTGTTAGAGAAGGGGCAGAGTGAGTTGGCCATGTGGGACATGCATCTTCCCCTCCAAACCCGCACACTAGCAGAAAACAAGTTGGAAAGTGACTGCAGTAAGAGAAAGAATTAAATTTCCATTGGGGCCCCAATGGAACCTTCCTAAAAGAGTGTTCTCGGGAAGATGCCAGGAAATGAAGCCACATGACGAAGGAACTGGGAGAAAGCCTCAGGGAGTCCAAAGGCAACAGTGTAAGGGTGGGCTGGGGGAAAAGAAAATTAATGGGAGAAAAATAATGTTCATTTTCCTTTTTATTACTATAGAGTATTCACAATTATACTCTCCCCGAATGGGCTTCCCGAGATGTAATGAAGAAGATGAAGGAGCTGGCAGCATTGTCCTTACAGTCAATCTTTGGGGTATACAAAACAAAAGACAAATCACGACTACAGGGAGGTAAATAAAATATTACACAGCACTGAAAAGGGAGGAGCTGATACTATATAACAAATCAAGTCTCCTTACTCATGCAAAGCTCCTTGTTAAAATGATACTACAATGTGTTTCTAAATATACCTGCACACAGTAATAAACATTTAAAAATATATTTTGAACACTGGTATTTTCATGATCCCTGGGATGTCCTAAATGTACATTTCCTAAATGTAGAAATGCCTTTAGTTACCCTAGGCCAAATTTACGGATGGTTGCAGAAATCCTAGGAGAAGATTCAAGGCCATTCTGACATGAGCCTGACATAGAATCATAGGACTAGAAGGAACCTTGAGAGGTCATCTAATCCAGTCCTCTGACTCATGGCAGGACTAAGTATTATCTAGACCATCCCTGACAAGTGTTTGTCTAACCTGCTCTTAAAAATTTCCAATGATGGAGATTCCACAACCTCCCTAGACAATTTATTCCAGTGCTTAATCACCCTGACAGTTAGGAAGTTTTTTCTGATGTCCAGCCTAAACCTCCCTTGATGCAATTTAAGCCCATTGCTTCTTCTACTATACTCAGAGGTTAAGAAAAACAATTTTCTCCCTCCTTCTTGTAATCACCTTTTACATACTTGAAAATCATTATGTCCCCTCTCAGTCTTCTCTTTTCCAGACTAAACAAACCCAATTTTTTCACTCTTCCCCCATAGGTCATGTTTTCTAGACCTTTAATCATTTTTGTCTTTCTTCTCTTGACTTTCTCCAATTTGTCCACGTCTTTGCTGAAATGTGACTCTCAGAACTGGACACAATACGCCAGTTGAGACTTAATCAGCACAGAGCAGAAGAATTATTTCTCATGTCTTGCTTACAACACTCCTGCTAATACATCCCAGAATGATGTTCGCTTTTTTTGCAACAGGGTTACACTGTTGACTCATATTTAGCTTCTGGTCCACTATGACCCCCAGATCCTTTTCTGCAGTACTCCTTCCTAGGCAGTCATTTCCCATTTTGTATGTGTGCAACTGATTGTTCCTTCCTAAATGGAGTACTTTGCATTTGTCCTTATTGAATTTCATCCTCTTTACTTCAGACCATTTCTCCAGTTCATTTTGAATTTTAATCCTATCCTCCAAAGCGCTTGCAACCCCTCCCAGCTTGGTATCATCCGCAAACGTTATAAGTGTACTCTCTCTGCCATTATCTAAATCATTGATGAAGATATTGAACAGAACCAGACCCAGAACTGATCCCACTTGTTATGCCCTTCCAGAATGACTGTGAACCACTGATAACTACTCTCTGGGAATGGTTTTCCAACCATTTTTTCACCCACCTTATAGTAGCTCCATTGAGGTTGCATTTCCCTAGTTTGATTATGAGAAGGTCATGTGAGACGGTATCAAAAGCTTTACTAAAGTCAAGATACACCACATCTACCACTTCCCCCCTATCCACAAGGCTTGTTATTTTGTCAAAGAAAGCTATCAGGTTGGTTTGACAGCATTTGTTCTTGAAAAATCCATGGTGATTGTTACTTATCACCTTATTATCTTCTAGATGTTTGCAATTTGAAAGCTTAATTATTTGCTCCATTATCTTTTGGGGTACAGAAGTGAAGCTGACTGGTCTTTAATTCCCCAGGTTCTCCTTATTTCCCTTTTTATAGATTGGCACTACATTTGCCCTTTTCCAGTCTTCTGGAATCTCTCCCATCTTCCATCGTTTTTCAAAGATAATTGCTAATGGCTCCGATATCTCCTCAGTCAGCTCCTGGAGTATTCTAGGATGCATTTCATCAGGCACTGGTGACTTGAAGACATCTAATTTATCTAATTTTTAACTTGTTCTTTCCTTATTTTAGCCTCTTCTGATTCTACCTCATTTTTCACAGGTATTCACTATGTTAGATGTCCAATCACCACCAACCTTCTCGGTGAAAACTGAAACAAAGAAGTTATTAAGCACCTTTTTCATTTCCACATTTTCTGTTATTTTCCCCCTCTCATTGAGTAATGGGCCAACACTGTCCTTGGTCTTCCTTTTGCTTCTAATGTATTTTTAGAATGTTTTCTTGTTCCCTTTATGTCTCTAGCTAGTTTGATCTCGTTTTGTGCCTTGGCCTTTCTAATTTTGTCCCTACATACTTGTGTTATTTGTTTGTATTCATCCTCTGTAATTTGACCTAGTTTTCTCTTTTTGTAGAACTCTTTTTTTGATTTTTAGATCATTGGTGATCTGGTTAAGCCAGGGTGGTCTCTTGCCATACTTCCTATCTTTCCTACGAGTGGGATAGTTTGCTCTGATGCCCTTAATACTGCCCTTTGAAAATCTTCAATTGTTTTTCCCCTTAGACTTTCTTCCCATGGGATCTTACCTACCAACTCCCTGAGTTTGCTAAAGTCTGCCTTCTTGAAATCCATTGTCTTTATTTTGCTGTTCTCCCTCCTACCATTCCTTAGAATCATGAACTCTATCATTTCATGATCACTTTCACCCAAGCTGCCTTCCACTTTCAAATTCTCAACCAGTTCCTCCTTATTTGTCAAAATCACATCTGGAACAGCCTTTCCCCTAGTAGCTTTCTCCACCGTCTGAAATAAAAAATTGTCTCCAACACATTACAAGAATGTATTGGATAATCTGTGCCCTGCTGTGTTATTTTCCCAACAAATATCTGAGTAACTGAAGTACCCCATCACCACCAAGCCCTGTGCTTTGGATTATTTTGTTAGTTGTTTAAAAAAGCCTCATCCACCTCTTCTTCCTGGTTAGGTGGTCTGTAGTAGACCCCTACCATGACATCACCTTGGTTTTTACTCCTTTTATACTTACCCAGAGACTTTTAACAAACCTGTCTCCTATTTCCATCTCCACCTCAGTCCAAGTGTATACTTTTTTAATATATAAGGCAACACCTCCTCCCTTTTTTCCCCTGCCTGTCCTTCCTGAGCAAGCTGTGCCCTTTTATACCAATATTCCAGTCATGTGTATTAGCCCACCAGGTCTCTGTGATGCCAATTATGTCATAGCTGTGTTTATTTATTTACTAATATTTAAATGAATGACAGCAGCCTAAACCAGCTTTAGGATCTATTTCTCCAATATTAAATCTAATTGTTTATTGAGCTTTGATTTGTTTTCTCTCATTTAATGTTAACCGTGGAAACACCTTCATGGTGACCTCACTGAGGCCCAGATATAAACCTGCCCCCAAGCAGCTCTGGGCACAGCTGATGATAGGGGATTCGGAGTCCTTGGTAGCCCTCTCATCTGGGGTCTGGTTCTACATTGGTTCCCACCATAGAGTAAATTAGAAGAGCCTCAAGTCAGCTCTAAACTCCACTGCCTGACAGCTGGCCCCCAGGGCTATTCTAGCAGGCAGGGATTGGCAAACTGCAGGGACACCTCAACCACATCCCTTCTCCCTGGCCAAGCGCCTATGCTGGGAGCAGGGAAGGGAATGGTGTAGGTGCCACTAGAAGGATTCCTCCATTGGCTGGTTCTGACAGCTTTAGGACACTTTTGTACTGGGAGAACAGCACAAAAGTGCCCTAGGCTAAAAAGACTCAAGAACCAAGCCTTGAGGGAAAAGGCAACAGTCAGAAGTTATGGCAAGTGAATGGTTGAAATATTTCTCTGACCTGCAGCTGTTAATGGAAGGAAATGTCATCGAGGAGAAGGCAGTGCAGCCTAACTTAAGGGGCAGGCATTGTAACCCTGATTTTCAGCCGTATTCTAGCCTGGGTTCTAATGCTCCGGTTTCTCAAACTACCCTGGGTTAAAAATATTTTTTTCACTTCTGTAAATTCCATGTGAACTAAAAATGAATTACTGCTGTACAATCATGAACAGATCTTCCTGTTTAATACCTGGGATATTTAAGTTTGGGCTTCCAGCTGAATACACTTTATTCATCAACATCCTCATTGCTTTTCTCCATCTTCTTTAAGGTGTCCTGGTGAATGCTATTCTAAAAAGCATCAAAAACGCCACTCAACCATCAAACAAGAGAAAAATTCAGATCTTTTCCGCAGTGAGTAACTTTATTTTTCCTAACATTGGATTGATATGTTTACTAGTGGGAATTCAACAGAATGGGCTTCATTTGACTTGTACTAGGAGCAAATGCAGGGGGGAAATTATAAGCAATGTTACCAATGTATTTTGATGCAACAACTTTCCAGTGTTAAAATAAAAAGCTAAGAAAAGCAATGAGATGATACAATTGGACTCAACACATTGAATGGAATTATGTATTTTTGCAACATGTGAAAAAAAACAAAAACATAGGATTTACTCCTCATCTTCAGCCAACCTGTGCTCGGCAAAGGCAGCTTTACTCCCCACTAACCCCAATTCTAAGACTTGGCACCCAGTGCAACATAGAGCAACTTCAGGGCTTCTCTAAGAGGCATCCTGATGCAACAAACCACCAAGGTGCTGTTCTACTAGCAGGGGATCACTGGAATATAGCAGCACTTCAGCCACACCTCCCACACATAATCTATACTTGAGCTGGCTATGCCAGTTATATGCCACCTGGAGATTCCCCCAGCTTAAGCCATCTTTACAGCCACTTGGTGCTGCTGGCTTGGTGCAAACAGGCTGTATGAGATCTATATTTTTCATTTTAACATATTGTAACCAAATTCATGCTTGCTGTAACTCAATTTATCTATCTGTTGCAATTTATAAAGTATCTATAGTTCTAGACCCTGTATAGTGATTAAAATACAACAGTTAGAGTGGCATATAAACAAGCTCAGTAAACATACAAACAAGAGACTCGCTCTAGATCAGGGGTCGGCAACCTTTCAACAGTGATGTGCCGAGTCTTCATTTATTTACTCTGATTTAAGGTTTCACATGCCAGTAATACATTTTAACGTTTTTAGAAGGTCTCTTTCTATAAGTCTATAATATATAACTAAACTATTGTTGTATGTAAAGTAAATAAGGTTTTTTAAATGTTTAAGAAGCTTCATTTAAAACTAAATTAAAATGCAGAGCCCCCGAGACCAGTGGCCAGGACCCAGGCAGTGTGAGTGCCACTGAAAATCAGCTCACATGCTGCCTTCGGCACCTGTGCCATAGGTTGCCTATCCCTGGCTCTAGGGAAAGATTTGGATTCCTTCCTCCCCCCTTCAACACCCTGCCATGGGTTTTCCTGCAAAAGGGGCAATGGGTTTTTCAAAAATAAAAAACAAAGACCACAACTGGGGTTTTACTTTAATATCCCTTCCTAGAACTAAAAAAAGGTTTTTGGAAGTAGGGGCAGCAAAACCCCACTTAAAAGCAACTACTGTGTGACATGGGAGCATTCTTTTTCTTTTTTATAGCATGACACCACCATTGGTGCCCTACAGATGGCGCTCAATATTTTCAATGGAAAACTGCCACCGTACAGTGCTTGCCAGTTTTTTGAACTCTACCAAGAAAACAGTGGGCAAGTATCTTGACACATCTGCAGCAAGCAAATACGTGTTTTGCTTTCAGATACCAATTCATTAATGCCTTAGATTATTTTTGAGAGAAAAGCATCCTCATGAAATAATTATATTTTGAATGAATTTTACTGAGCAGTCCTATTCACAATGTTGCATTAAATGCATTCAAAATTAATAATTAACTGAAATATATGAGAGAGAGAGAGAGAGAGAGAGAAAAAACACACTTAAGTTTAGTGATGGGAATTAAGTGAATGGATAAATGTGACTGCTTCCCTAAATGGTAGCGGTAGTTTTCAAGCTACCCCTTAAAGCTTATCACAATCAAACATCCTTACATAGGGTCTAGTTCTGTTTTCATTTAATTAAATATTTCAAAAGGGCCTGCTGACATGACCTCTGACTTTAGCAGTGACATGACTGTTCTAAGGAGCACTGAGCTTTGGATGTCTTTGCCAAGGTCTCTGTTCTTGAAGAATTTGTTCTACAATAATTTCCATTAACAAAGGCTGTAATTTGCAGAGGGCAGTCTCTCTGAAGAGGAAATCTCAGATATAAAGATCTAATCTTTCTTTTTCTTCTGGGCTCTGCAAATCAGGCACTACAGCATTGAAATGTACTATCGGAATGACTCCTTGACGGATCCTTATCCACTCAGGCTGCCAGGCTGCACGTCTCCTTGTCCGCTTGAGAAGTTTGCTAAGTTGGTCTCTCCTGTCATAGTGGAAGACTGGTCAAAAGAATGTGGAAAGTGTCAGGTGAGGGATTCCCAGGGTTGAGGAAGCAGATCCCAGCCACACACCTCTGCACAAACACCAATCCCCTGCCGCCAAGGGGGTCAGAGTTCATGTTTGGATCAATCACCATAACCCAGGCAAAGCCAGGAGTAGACCCAAGGCAAGGTGTCTGGTTAGAGATAACACACCTCCCCACCTCGATACAGCACAGAGCCCCTGTTCCCATATCTGGCTAACACACACAGACTCTGCCCCATGCCCTTGCAACCCCCACCCCCACCCCCAGGTCAGTCCAACCTCTCTCCATGCTGGTGCTGGCATGCGTTGTGAGCTCAAACTGGTGGGTGTTGCTGTGCGGTCTCAGCTGATCTGTCAGCTCCAGGCTGTGTCTGTAAGAGTCCTCCTGTGCAAGCACCAATACAGCAGTACTGACTGTCCTCCAAGCAGCTCCCTAGTTCAGACTCTGTCTCTGCCCCAGCTCAGGCTTGCTGCTTCTGCTGGCTGCTGCTCTTTCTTTGTTCTCTCTGTAAATCTTCCCCGGCTTATTTCTCCCCATCCCCTCACCATCAACTCATTAGTTTAAGCCCTTCCAGGTGGTCTGTAGTCAGGGGCGGCTCTAGGTATTTTGCCACCCCAAGCACGGCAGCAGGCTGCCTTCGGCGGCTTGCCTGCGGGAGGTCCACCGAAGCCGCAGGACCAGCAGACCCTCCGCAGGCATGCCGCCGAAGGCAACCTGCCTGCTGCCCTTGCGATGACCAGCAGAGCGTCCCCCGTGGCTTGCTGCCCCAGGCACGCATTGGCGTGCTGGTGCCTGGAGCCGCCCCGTCTGTAGTGTCCTTGTTTTGGCGTGGCAGCCCCCCCACAGCCATACAGGTTTGTGCAGAGTAGTAGGGAGTGGGGAAAGAGGGGATAAAGGAAGGGGAAAGGGCTCTTTACCCAGTCCCACACCACTCACCACATAAACACACCTGTCCCCAGGTACCAGGCATGCCCCGTGGCTTGGCCACCCTCGGCATTACCGTATCAGTAGGGTAGGACGTTGAAACCCCCCCCCCTTCAATCTTTGATAATGTCAAAGCGTCGCAATTCTCCCACCTCCCTGTTCTGCTCCTCGCCTGCAATGGGGCCAGATTTGGGTGCCTCTTCCATAGGTGCTGGAACTAGGGGTGCTTGAATAGTAATAACAAATACATGTTGTCTTCAGCACCCCCACTGTAAAAATTGTTCCAGCACCACTGGGCTCTTCCCTGGGACAAACAATCTAGTTCTACTTACCCCTGCCTCAGAGCCAGGAAAAGGGTTGGGTGCTTCCACTGGGGATCTCCCCATGTGAGCCACCCTACTAATGGGAACACAGTGACTCCTTCCATCCCTGCCTCTTGGCTACTAGGACTAAGATCTGCTCCCCCTGCTCTGTTTGGTGGCTTGGGCTAAAAGTGTCAAGGCCTGACCATATTCCAGTGGACCACCTTCTCCAGCCTCTCTGCAGACTGCTTGGATCTTCTACATTGGGGCCATTTGGAGTATGGAATCCCACAGATGCACAGTTTGGGGCACCAGGCTGCATCCAGTTTGGAGAGCCTCTGCTGTGTGAATAGGACCTGCCAATAGTCCAGCAACATGTTTGTTACAGCTCCATCTCTGCCTGTTTCACGCTTGGTCCAGGTTAGTGGCTACAAGCCAACCTGCCTCAAGGGGGTGTTGGTGATGCTCATTCTGAGGCCCCTGGTTGGATGCCGAAGGTCATGTGTATTGGCAGCTGCCCATTCCTGCCGAACATCAGGAAGTAGGGAGGGTACTCCGTGGATGTGTGCAGCATATTGTTATACAGATAGGTCAGCTCTGGCAGGCAAGAAGTCCAGTGTCTCCACCACATCCCTGCTAGGAGCATCTAGTTGACTCACTCACAGAGGCCACAGCCTTGTTGGGGGTAGGCTGTCATCCTTAGCTTGTGGCTGCCACATAGGGAACACAATTTCTTGAACAACTGTGATTCAAAGGGCAAGCCTTGCTCTGTGAGCAGCTTGGTGGGATAGCCAGAGGGCTGGAAAAAGTAGCACCAGAAAGCTTCTGCGGTTGCTCTGGCCATGATCTCCCTGAGGCGTACGGCAACCAGAAATTTGGTGCAATGATTCACCATAGTCAGGATGTAGGATGCACCACTCTGGCTTGGCTCTACTTTCAAGTGGTCCCGTGCTACCAACGCCAGGGCATAATGGCCTCTGTCCCCCATTCCAGGGTTCCTTCTGCTGGTGCAGACCCAACCTGCCTGTTCATTAGGTGCTGGCATGCACTGTGAGCACAAACTGGTGGGCCTTGCTGGGTGGTCTTAGCTGTCCTGTTGGCTCCAGTAAGAATTCCCTTTTGAAAGCACCAGTGCAGCAGCTGGCTCTCCTCCAAGAAGCTTCCTGGTTCAGACTCTGTCTCTGCCCCAGCTCAGGGCTGCTGCTGCTTCTGCTCTTTCTTTGTTCTCTCTCCAAATCTTATTCTCTTCCCTAACTACTATTGATTTAAAGCCTTCCAAGTGGTCTGTAGTTAATTCTGTGTCCTTGTTTTGGAGTGGCACTCCCCACCCCCAGCCAATCATGTTTGTGCAGAGTCATGGGGGTTAGGGGGTGTGGAAGGGGCTCTTTCCCCAAGTCCACTAAAGAGAAACAAAATGAAAGGCAATGTAATAGTATTGCATCTTGTCTGCACATAGCATTTAAGCAGTAACTGCAGGAATGGCTTCAAACTTTCTATGTGCCATGATTCTTTAAAATAGTAGACTGACCTTCAGCTAAAGGCTATGGGCCATATTCATCACTGATGGGGAAGGGGGGTATAAATTACATTGCCTTGTGCAAGTGAGCTCCCTTGCATGCGAAGGGGAAATTCACCCAAAAGGAGTGAAGGCAGTGTTACTCCCAGCACTTTTCTCCAGTGTTTCTGATGTGGGGCAGCAGCTTTAGTACATAGCCACAACTCTATAAGGCCCATATACGTTTGCCATTGAGACTCCTAAGGGAGATTAACTGAATCAAAGCATCTTCCAACACTCCTGGCCATGCCCTCTTCCCACCCATATTGGGTTTTGCTGACCCCCTCCCACTGGCATGTGGTACATAGCTCTGACCTTGTGAACACTTATGGCCATGAACAAGAACTATTCACATGAATGATGTTATATACATCAGTGTTTCCAGGATTGGGGTATATGTATTTATATAGGTGTAGCATCTGTATTAATGTACTGACAGATATATAAAGTTACCAGAAAAATAAACAAAATTCAGCTACAAAATACTTTAATGCAAAATATTAAAAGTTCAGACTATGGTCTGGAACTCTAAGATGACATATATTGATACCTCTTCCTAACATGCATATTTTTCCTTTACTATTTTTTCCGAAGATACATTCCTAGGATTTGACTTTGCTGTTGGCCTGTTGTTCATTTTTGATGCTCTGTTGTTGTACCTCCTCTATGAATATGGAAGCTGCAGGCGTAAAAACACTTATCAAAACTTTTAAAGGTAAAAGAACGAATAGGTAGAAACTGCAAAACTTCAAGACCAGCTAGATGTCTGTTGTTATTGTTAAGTTGCCCTCAATGTTTTACAATCTACGATTATCTCTGATCAAATGTTTCTACAAAGTACATTGAATGATGAGACTCTGCAACCTAATTCATAAATCACTGGAACATCACTGAAATAAGCTCATGTTTAGAATTTACCTTTGTAATTTTGTTTAGGAAAACAGTGCTTAAAATTATCTAAGCCACCTCTTTACTACATATGACTGACAGCTTTTACAGCTGAGCATCATTTATGTTGTTCACTCAGATCTTTTCAAAGTCAAATCTTTATCTGTGGTTTTTATATCAATTATTAATGCAACCACCAGAGAAAGCAGTGATATATTGTCCAACTTTGATAGAAGTTATTACCATCTGTCCCTCTCTCACCTCCACCAAAGTAATCTTTGTTGAAAATCAGTGTCTATACTGTTTTCCTTACTTCTTACATGTGATTATTCTGTCAACATAGAGGAACATATATTCAGCAGATGGAAACTGCAATTACTGTGCGAAAAATGTTTGTACCAGCACTTGTGTGCACAATTACCACATTTATTCATGCAAACCATGCCTAAGTGCTGACCTCAGCCTCCACCTGCAAAAATGGGCAATCTGACTTGCAAAGGTGCTATATTCTCACACTGTCACTGAATTCAGCTGGAACTGTGGACACTCACTAGCACATCTGAAAATCAGGCCAGAAGCCAATATTGTGTTTATCATCTACTATTTCACTCCCCTCTCTCACCACTCTTCCCACCCTTGGACCTCCCGCAAGCCATGGCTCTCCACTCGCCTTTGTTTTCTCTGCCCCTGGTCCCACTCCTATACCTAGAGTAGCCTACCTCCTTCAGTACACTACCCACCTCCCATTCTTCCTTCAAGTCCCTCCATAAACACCATTCCTTTCAGTCAGCTTTTAGGCACTAACCCTCCATATACCTGATCTCAGGCCTCACCTTATCTTTTATTTGAATTCACATTGCATGTTCACCCCCTGGCAGAAGCAGTGCCTGCCCATTGGGGTTGCTAAGCAGGAATATTTTGCCTCCCCTTCATACTAATAAAAGTCCACGTTTATTATAATAATAAAAAGTGAATAAGGGGCTCCCTTGAGCTGCTCAGAGCCCTAAGCAATTGCTTGGCCTGCTTATGCCTAGCACCAGCTCTGCTCCCTGGCCTCTCTAAAAATCCTTGGAACTAAGACAACATGTATTGATAGAAACTAATCAGTTACTTTGTTTTTTATGTTGCATCTCTTTCCTGAACTGCATTTAATCTATTTAGATTGTAAATTCTTTGGGCAGAGAACTTGTCTCCTTCCATGTCTGTAACATGTCATACACAATGATGGATCCATATAAGATATGATTATTAATAATAATTTAAGGGGTAGTTTGTACCTTTTCTGTCACAGCTCTATAGGGGATGATGTGGGCCACATTGCCCCAGCAGAAACATCATGAATCAATTTCTCTCAGTGCTGCTCCATACACAATTGCCATCATTGCCCTGGGAAGATGAACAATTAGAATGGAGGAAATTGCTCCCCTCAGTGCAACAGCCCCACTCCATGGGTGTGGAGAGGAGGCAGCCCTTGGCTGTGCCTCAGTTTCAGACTCTTGTTATCCGGCGGTGAGCAAGCATTCCCTCTATCATCCTTGTGCTGACACACTCTGAGGAGAAATTTCTTGGTGTCCTCTGTTGTAATAACTGGGCCCAAAGATTTACCCTAATTGTGAACTCAATTGTGAAATGCGAGTAAAAGTTTATAAAATGTCATAACCACCTATAAACAACAAATGCTGAAGGGAAAAGGTACAAAAAAAACCCAGACAATGACTGAACTAGTCCAAACAAAAAGGCTTACAGCTATAATTCAAGGGTTGTGTTAAGATCATGACTAGTAAACAAGTCTCTGCCACGTGTCCTTTTCCTCCCCGACCTTATTTCTTCTCTTTCCTCTCTCTCTCTTTTTCCTTCTGTTGAGTAAGAGTCTGGCTTAGCTGCACAACACTGCATATTTTGCAACATTGCTGTAAGGCTGTGACCAGAAAGGCAACTAAATGCAACACCCTAACCAGCACAACGCTGGTACAAGGTTGCCAGATCTTGGAGTGGTAGATAAGACTGTGTGCTCTGCCTGTGTTTTTCCAGCAGTGATGTCACAAGTGAAAGTCAATGCCAGAGACAGATGCTCCATTTTTTAATCTTTGCTATTCTTTTCTTTCCCCTTTTGTGAAATGAATATGAAATCTTGTTAAAATAAAAGCCTTAATTTTATGTTTTAAATGTATCTTTAATAATAGGTTAAAAGGATTTTAATGGTGTTTGTGCCATGGTACTAAGGAGGCTGAGGTCTCTGTATAGTGTGACAAGATGGCTGATGTTAGTATGGTGGGCCCTGCACTTTTCTTGGCGTGGGAGGACGGGGACTAAAATGCCACCCCTTGCCCCTGCTCTTGAGGCACCAAGGGCCCTGCTAGTGGCCCGGGAAGGTGGTAGAGAGGGAAGTGTGGGAGGAGGTCTGGGTTTGCTCCTCATTCTGAGCCCCAGCCCCTCTCAATCACTGCGGATTCTTACCCTCTTCCCCATTGGGCGGAGTACCTTCAGTCCTTAGACCCTGGGGGAGGGAGTCTCCCTCCCCCGCTGGGGCAGGTTCTCCCTTACTTCAATTCTCTGGTCTTTCAAATCTCACAACACACCTCCAAGCTCCAGTCCTCTCTCCTTCCTCCTCTTCCCTGACTGCCTGAGGCAGGGGGGTTTATTAGGTTCCTGACAGGGCCTTAATTGACTGCAGGTGCTCCAATTAACCTGTAGCCACCATCCCTAGTCTACAGGGAACCACACCTTAGTTGGCCTAGGGCTTATATATTTTCCCTCTACCATTCTGCCACTGTTCCCTGGCCCTCCTGTATCACAATACCAAACCCTGAACCTGGCTTAAAACTGTTTAATGTTGGACAGTTTCATGGTCAAGTTAACACCTTTAACTCTTTGGACCCATATATTCCTTCTAAAGGGATAATACAACACCTCTCCACAGCCACAGATGAGTTGTACACAATCTGTCCCTAATAGTACAAAATGATATAGATCTAGTACCTAGATGCTACAACTATGGACACAGTAGAAGTGTGAGACACAGATTAGATAGATACCGAATGGCATAAACAGAAAAGTGGGATAGCACAGACTTGTGGGAATAAGAAGCTTCCCAAGTTCCTCTCTTTTTTGCCTACAGTAACTTTAGCCAGTCAGGTGACCAGCTTTTTGAAGTGATGCTTTTCAATCAGTGATAACACCGCATTTATGTCCCTGATATTAAGACTGCCATATTTATGTTGGGGATGTCACAATCAAATGATGGATTTAATTCATCGGTGTTGAGGGTGCTGTATTGTACAATGCTTTGGGGAAATGCTGTTGAAAAGAATAAATGTATCCTTAAATAAATCAGATGTTTTGGCTGCACCAGCTTCATAGATTTGGTACTTCTGATATAGGGTAGCTGCCTGCAAAGAAAACGACTTGGTAGGTAAGTGGCAGCGAAGACAGCTATTTTGCGGCACTGGAAAGACAATGGCATTCCAACTGAGGTGGAATGGAGCATGCTTATCCAAGATGGCTTTCTACAAAAGATTATATTCAGATAGGGAAATAGAGGGGTTTTGAGGGCATTTGGAAACCGTTGTATGAATTACATTTCTAAAGTTGACGCCGTTACTCAGAATTTCAGGTGGCCATCCTAACTATATTGACTGCTGGCATGAAGGAGTTTTATTTCTGGGATTCATTTCTGTTAATGGCATAAAATTATTACAAATGATACTTGAGACAATCCAAGTGCCCTTAATAAGGATACAGCAAACACATAATAGAATATAATGGATTGATCCAAATCTGCAAATTCAAAATTCTCACTGTGATGTAGGGCCTGATTCTCAGTTATACCAAGGCCCCTTTACACTGCTCTGACAGATTAAATTAAAGTCACACCATTTTAAGGTCCCTTTACAATGCCAAAACAATATAAAGCGACCTTAGTGTAAATGAGAATCAGGCTTGTTGGTTTTTAAAAGCTAAATGAAAAACCCAAAAGCCTTAAAAAAGTTAACTTTTTTCTCATTGGTGACTCGTTAGATCATTTGAGACAAACTATACTGCCCACAATTTTGTAAAACTGCAATAAAAATATTAAAGAAAAAAGTGTGTGCATTTATATTTGAATGAACTACAGTAGAACCCTACTAATGTGCACTTAGTGATCGGTAAATCCAAACAAAATTGAATTTTCTAGTTTCCTGTTCACTGAAGCAGGGAACAGCAAAACACTAATGCATTGTCAAGGGCCAAGGCTGATGGCAGCTTAGTCCCCAAGGACAAATGGAAGAGCTCCACATAACCCTGTGGGTCTGCCCACAGTACAGTCATGGAAGCAGTGACAGCAGTTGGGTATACAGCTCTGTTGCAGGGTTTGCCGGTACACCCAGGAGCCAGCAGAGGTGGCACGGTATTCTCACACTGGCTCACCAGAAGAATGCTCATACACATTGGCTCCACTCCAGTGCTCACTAATCCTCATGCATAAATGTGGCTGGAACCCCAGTGTGTATGTTAGGATTTCTGCTGTTCTACTGTATTTTTAAGGTGGAACTATTACATGAGACAGACCTCTGTGCTATCCTGTGTGGTTTTCTTGACTTTGCCTTATCACTTCCTGAAAGATCCCAAGTCTCCATTCCTGTTGGATGACTTTAGTCACATGCCATCCTACTATTGCTTGACAACATCGCAGTGTGAATTGTCTCTAGAGATTTGATTTTCTACAGTCTCTTCTGAGCTGCACATTCTTCTGCAGTTCTCTGAACTCCACATGGCTGAGATTTGATGGCTGTAACATCCAGAGCTGACTGAACCCTGGCTCCTGTCATACTAACTCGATGTCTTCATGTTTAAACACAGATGATGGAGAACAGCCTGACAACGTGTTTCACTGAGTCTGAGTGGCTGAGGCTTTGCACACTTTACAGTCAGCTTTTGCAGGACAAGAGCCAAAGAGAAAATCTCCCAGATCATAGTGCACATCACATCACTTGTTAGGTCCCAAAGTCAAAGTGGAAACAAGTCCCACAGCCTACCTGATTGGCTGCTGTAAATACGAATGAACAATCATCAGACTTGATACATAAGGTGACACATCATCATGATGATATATCATAAGACTATCCGTTATGTTTAAAACTTTCCAAGCGATCAGCTGAGTCATGTATAAATCCAATTTCAATTGCATATTCATTCCATCCCTAGAGAGAAAACTTCTCACCTTACTTCACATAAAGCACTGGATCAGAATTCATTATTTATGAGAAACAAAGTCACCATTTCATGCATTAAAGATAATCTGTTAGCGTCTTCCATCTCTGTTTTACATATGTGAAGGTGCTCAGAGTTAGAAAACCAAACTGAGCCTTCTCTCATTTCAAGGTTACTTTTTAAAATTCTGGGCCAAATCCTCAGCTTGTGTTAATTGACATCGCTTCTCTGACTTCAGTGGAGCTGCACTGATTTCCACCAACCAGGGATCTGGCCCATAACTTTAGTTGTGTACAATATTTTAAATGTATGGCCCAATGCTTCCTTCACCTATACAGGTGGAGAAAGCAAAAGCAAGCCAAAAAAATAAAAAAAGGCCAGGGAGAGTTAAAGATATGGAGCAGCAGCCTTTCTGCATGCTTGCTCCCTGGCAATTCACAGATTCCCCTCTGCCAATATGTCATGAGAGGAACAAGGGCAAGAGGGGGCAAAGCTAAGGAACAGATAGCCATGCGCTTATATAGGCAGGAATAATAGAGTTTTATACCCACTTTGCACCGACATAAATGACAATGTAAGATTGTGATGGTCTATATCAGAGGTGGGCAAACTACGGCCTGCGGGACCCTCCTGCGTGGCACCTGAGCTCCTGCCCCAAGAGGCTCGCCCCGGGTCCCTCCCCTGCTGTTTCTCCTCCCCTGCAGCCTCAGCTTGCTCCCCTGCCAGCACAATGCTCTGGGTGGTGAGGCTGCAAGCTCCTGGGGCAGCGCAGCTGCAGAGCTGGGGCCTGACTCAGTGATCTGTGCTGTGCAGCGGCATGGCTGGCTCCAGCCGGGCGGCACGGCTGCCTGTCCTGGTGCTCTGGGCGGCACGGCTGTAGCGCCACCAGCCACCAGGGCTCCAGGTAGTGCAGTAAGGGGGCAGGGAGTAGAGAGGGTTGGATAGAGGGCAGGGGAGTTTGGGGTGGTGGTCAGGGGGTGGGGGTGTGGATAGAGGTTGGGGCAGTCAGAGGGCAGGGAACGGGGGGGCTGAATGGGGGCAGGGATCAGTCAGGGGCAGAGGTTCTGGGGGTGGTCAGGGTATGGGGGGGGGTTGGATGGGGCAGGAGTTCCAGGGGGAACATCAGGGGGCAAGAAGCAGGAGGGGTCGGATAGGAGGTGGGGCTAGGCCATGCCTGGCTGTTTGGGGAAGCACAGCCTCCGCTAACCAGCCCTCCATACAATTTTGGAAACCCGATGCAGCCCTCAAGCCAAAAAGTTTGCCTGCCTGTGATCTATATTATTATAATAACCACTTTCATAAGACTAGGATAAGTATGCCTTGTGAGGTATCATTTGAAAACTCATAAGCTACTGAACATTATTGTCCTGGTAAAATATGTGTATCAACACTGTGTGTGAATTTAAAAGATTCTGGTGTATAACATTGTTATAACTTGCTCCAAGGTTAAGAAAAGCAGGCTCAGACCAGTTTTTCAGAGACAACACCACATTGACACCCCTGCCAGGTGTTAAACAGCTGTCACCTGCTTAAGCAGCCATTCTCCAGCAACAGGAAAGTGTGAATAAGAAATTTATATTCCATCACAAGATGAGTCCGACCTAAGGTTGTCAGCTGTAATGGCACAAACCCAAATATCCTTCCCCACCCCTTCCTCATCCCCATGGCTACGCCCTACACCACCCCTTCTCTGAGGCCACGTGCCTGCTCACTCCAGCCCCTCACCCTCACTCACTTTCACTGGGCTGGGGGACAGGCTCTGGGCTGGGGTCGAGGGGCTCAGAGTGCAGAAGGGGGCTCCAGGCTGATCTGGGGCAGGGGTGTTGGAGAGGGTGCTGGGTGCAGGCCTGGGAGAGAGTTTGGATTTGGGTGGGGGGATGAGGGCTGGGGTGCGGGACAGGGCTCAGGCTGCAAGCTCTGGCCCGGAGGTGCTTACTCGGGTGGCTCCTGGAAATGGCAGCATGTCCAGCAGCAGCGTCAGGCTCAGAGATGGCATGGCAGCACTGCACACTGCCCCCGCCCACAGTACCACCCCCGCAGCTCCCATTGGCCGTGGTTTCCTGTTTCTGGCCAATGAGAGCTGTGGAGTTGGCACTCGGGGTGAGGGCAGCACGCAGAGACCCCTCTGCCAGCTGCTTCTCCTAGATTGGCTTCAGTAGCCTCTGGGAGATTGAGCCCAATTCCAGGAGCCTCCCAGCCAAACCGGGAGGATTGGCAACCCTAGTCAGACCTCACATCCACAAGAGATTACTTGTCACCTACATTCCAGTTGGGGACAATCCTCAAAGAGGGGAGGGTGGTATAAGAATGAGGGGCAGTGGCCTCCATCCCTGCTCATGACATCAATGACTTTCAAAGAACTGAAATAAGGGGGAGGGATCCCAGACTGAAAGAGACTCAGCCTGTGAGATTTACTGCAGCGTATGGTGAGAGAAAACATTTTGCTTTTAAGTTCACTTGGTTTATTAAGTTAGATCTTAGTTTGCATTTTACTCTTATTTTCTTTTTGTAACCAATCCTGGCTTTTTATGCATCATCACCTGTAATCACTTAAAACTATCTTTTTGTAATTAATAAACTTATTTTATTGTTTTATCTTAACCATTGTGTATGGATTAAAGTGTGTGAGAAACTCCATTTGGGATTACAAGGCTGGTGCGTTATCATTTTCCTTTGATGAAATGACAGACTTCCTATGAGACTGTACTATTCAGAAGGGTACTGAGCAGTACAAGATGCACATTTCTGGGGACAAGGCTGGGACTAAGAATTTGCAGTTGTCACCCTCTATTGTAATTCATGAGTGACTGGTCAGAGTGCTCATGTATTTAGTTTGGAGTGAATTTGCCTGCTGAGGGCTCTGTGAGCAGGCCAAAAGTGACTGTTTTGATAACAAAGCAATGTAAAAGGCACCCCAAGCTAGCAAATTAAGAGGACACAGTTGTTCAACAGTCCAGATTGTACCCTGAGTAATGTCACAAAGATACAAGGCAATGAGGAATAAAGTCTCATGTGTTGGTTGTGTTTTAGAGCAGGGCGAGAACATTCCTTACTCAAAAGGTCTAAACTTTATTCTTGTATCAAGTTATCAGGTGCAACCTGTTCTCAGAAAAATACCAAAAATTCTCTGTAATTATAAAGGATCTTCCACAGGTTTAGTTGAGAGTACAATTTGATCTGTATGTAATATGTAGATCTGGTGCCATTTGAAAAACATGAAATGTTACTATTCAAGACACATACGTTCACAGTTAATTCCCAGTGCTGGAGGAGTCTGAACACAAATGGACCCAGGTTGTGATATTCAGAACATACCAGACTTGGGGCAATGTTCAGATCTAGGGATTTGGGTCTGGCCCACCTCTAATTCTGATGTATTTTGTGTTCTGTTTCTGGCATGGAGTTCTGTGGCATTATTGTTATCTCTAATAAAGAGTAAAAACAACCAACTCGATTCAAATTTCCTGTGTCTTGCAAGCCCGGGTACAAGCATCTGCTGTAATGATCACACAGCATTAGCACTTGACTCAGCCTGATCTGTGGAGATTCCCCAATCTAATTGCAGACCACCTCTCCCAGTCTGCACTCTCCCAGTCTCTGCAAATATTATGCCCCTTTGCAGCAGGGGTGTTTATAATTATATGCTGTTGTCTGAACCCAAGCTGGAAATGATTCTCAAAGAATGGAAATGCTTTAAGAAGGGAAAACAGAGGACACATCATCTCTCTCTTCCTCTGTATTCACAGCATCAACAGCACTTGAAAGACAAAGGAAGCATCAGTGAACTGGGGGGAGGGAGGGAGATGGTCCTGACTGAAGGAGTTCAGCCAGTAAAAGCATGTGGTAAGAAAAACCTTTGTTTTGAATTCATTTAGCTTGTTAAATTAGATTTTAGTTTGTGTTTTTACCTTTTATTTCTTTGAAACCAATTCTGACTTCTATGCTTCATTGTAATCGCTTAAAATCTTTCTGTAGTTAATAAATGTGTTTTATTATCTAAACCAGTGTTTTTGGATTAACGTGTTCGAAACCTCCATTTGAGATAACAGGGTTTGTGCACATAATTTTCTATTAATGAAATAACAGGCTTTCTTTGACCTTGTACTGCACAGAAGGAAAGAGCTGAGCAGTAGAAGATGCACATTTCAGAGGACAAGTCTGGGACTAAGAATTTGCTGGTGTCATTCTGCAACGTAATTCAGGAATGGCTGTCCGGATCCACTCATATAATTCATCTGGGAGTGACTGTGCATGCTAGAAGATGTATGAGAACAGGACAGGAGTAGTTGTTCTCACATCAAAGTAGTGTGAAAGGCACCCCAAGCCTGGAGGGTTGAGAGGACACAGCTGTTCAACTACTCCAGATTGTACTGTGGGGAATGTCATAGAAAGGTACAAGCTTTCGAGCTTCACAAAGGTCTTCTTTGTGTCTAGGAAAGGTAACCAGAGTGTCTGAGCTAAATACAAGTTGGGACAGATTGAGATATATCAATGATATTTTCATCCTCTGGACAGACAACCTAAACTCCCTCAAAGATTTCCACCACAACTTCAACAACCACCACCCACCCATCCAAACTCTGTCTAGAACACTCCCACACCAGCATCAATTTTCTGGACACTATGATCAGCTTCCAACAATGGAACTCTGCAGACAACCATAGACAAGAAACCCACCAGACAACAGATCCAGCAACCACCCCAGACACACCAAGGAATCTGTTATCTACAGCTAGGCACTCAGATCTTATAGAATACGCTCTGAGGATAAAGTCAGGACACACACCTAAGCACACTTAAAAGCACTGTCGCTAAACAAGGACACTCAAGCAGAGAAATAGATCACATCATGAAAAGGATTGCCCAAATACCCCCAGGAAAACCTGCTTCGATATAGGAGAAAAAAAAACCCACTAACCACACACCCTTATTTGTCACCTACCACTCCACACTGGAACCCCTACAGGAAATCAAACCATTACATCCCAGATTTGATGGGGACCCCATTCTGAAAGAAATCTTTCCCAACCTCCACTATTCTGCCCTTCAAACAACCCCACAACCTGACCAAGAAGCAAGCTCCCCACAGACTAGGACACACGAACTCAAAGCGACACCCGACCTTATCAGAACAGATGGAAAACCTGAAGACATAACTCCACTGTTTATGATGATCAATACTCTCCACAACACATCTTTCAAGATTCATGCCTATACATGCCTATCACAACATGTGGTATACCTCATCCAGTGCATCTAATGTCCCAACAACAACTATGTGGGTGAAACCAGACAAACATTATGATCTCCAAAGAACTCACACAGAAAAATGGTAAAAAACAAACACCCCATCAGCTGTGGGCAAAAACTCTTCACAAAATGATTACTCCATATCTGATCTCTCAGCCCTCATCCTCAAAGGAAACCTGCACAACACCTTCAAAAGGCAAGCCAGGAACTCAAATTCATAACTCTGCTAAATACTAAAAAACAAAGTGGTTTTATGCTCATTATAAACACACCTTACTGCTTGCTAACCCTTAACTGCACACTTCATTTTAAGTGGTCTCTTACATCAGTAGTTCTCAATCTGTACCCCTGATGATACACAGAGGTCTTCCAGGGGGGTACATCAACTCTTCTAGATATTTGCCTAGTTTTACAACAGGCTACATAAAAAGCACTAGCGGAGTCAGTACAAACTAAAATTTCATACAATGACTTGTTTATACTGCTCTATATGCTATACACTGAAATATACATACAATATTTATATTCCAAATGATGTTTTATAATTATATGGTAAAAATGAGAAAGTAGCAATTTTTCTGTAATAGCATGCTGTGACACTTTTGTATTTTGATGTCTGATTGTGTAGGCAAGTCGTTTTTAAGTGAGGTGAAACTTGGGGTATGCAAGACAAATCAGACTCCTGGAAGGGGTACAGTAGTCTGGAAAGGTTGAGACCCACTGTCTTACCACATGTCTGAAACTCATATGCTTAACAATTTGTCCCAATTTGTATTTAGCTCAGAGGCTCTGGTTACCTTCCCTAGCCAGCCCTGAAAAAGAGCTCAGTGGAGCTCCAATGTTTGTCCCTTCCATCCATAAAAGTTGGTCCAATAAAAGCTATTGCTTCACCTACCTTGTCTCTCTTATAAAACTACACTGAATCATCAATTTATTATGAACAGAACAGAGTTGTATGATGCATCTATACCATGCATAATTTGCAGTAGATCTAAAATAGCTGATCTATTTATCAGGTAACCTCTCTCTCATCTATTTATATCGAATCTCTGTCTTCTTCTCTTATCTGAACTCTGTCTAGATAGACTCTATCTGACAGAGAGATTAGACAGAAGATACGGTTTGATGAGATGTGAATACTTGTCCAATTAGGAATGGACTGAAAACCCCAAATTCATTTCAGACAGAGGCCACAACACAGGCATAATTTACTACCTAGCTGCACTGGGTAAGAACATACTGATTATCACAAGTGGAAGGCTCTGCAAGTATGATTTACAGCTGTAGTTTTCAGGAGAAACCTTGGCGCACATTGACAATTAAATCTGCTGGCACAATATAGTACAGTGGATGGAACCCCTGGGACTCGGGAAAGTTGGGTTCTATTCCAAGTTCAGCCGCTGATTTATTGTGTGACCTTTACGTGCCTCAGTTTCCCCCATACCTGTTGTCTGTCTCATCTATTTACATTATAAGCTTTTGGTAGACTGTCTATGGGTTTGTACCACACCTAACCCAGTGGGGACCCAATGTTTGTCGGGGCCTGTAGGTGCTAGTATAAAGCAAATAGTATTGCCAACCCCAAATATTCAAAAAACAGGAATCAGGCCTCAACAATCATGATACTGGTTTAAACACCATGAGATTTTTTTAATACACATTTTGGTTCCTTTTTGTGTTTTCTGGTTTCTGACTTTTTCGTGTACACTACAATCACATTTTCAAGCAAGAGAACTAACACCTTACTTCTTTAACAAAAAGAAAGATGAAAAGAAATAGAAAACAGATTGTAATGTGATCACTTGGCTTCAGAAACTGGGGCTTTAAGAAAACAAGTATCATGAGATAATTCAGTTGTGAGAGTGAGCAACAGTTAATAATAATAATCATGAAAATAAGTCACAAAATCAGGCACAGAGGGAAGGTCCACTCGTTGGGATTTTACATGCAAATGGACAGCAATAAAATTTTACACTTTGCTGGACTATCTACACTAGGTGGACAAAAACACTAACAATGGTAGCTGTGTAATGTTACACTGTCTGATGAGATGACTGTGAGAAATAGAACAGCCACTAGAGGTCACTGTGTTCCTTTTTATGTACTCTCACAGGAAAAGTGAATATGGTTAGTTCATGCAGCAGGACCTCACATCCATCAACAAACTACAGTGGGAAAGAGCACCTTGGACACTTCCCTCAATATCTGGTTGATATTTGCAATTATTTATTTGTATTTCCTAACCCTAACCTAAAATGAAGTATTAATAATAATGGCTACTTCCTGGAACAGACAACGCAGAGCTGCCAATGCACCTTGGTATTGACCCTGCTATTCCAGGCCAGTGATGGGTTAATCAGGCCAATGTTATTTATCCAGCAGCAGAAAGGGGTTTGTACTGTACTTCTTGGGAGAGTAATAGGGTTGCAACTGGGGCTCTTCTTGCTCAAGGCTTTACTTAAATTAAGAGAGTCAAAATATCGCAGCCTCTGACACCTCTGTCTCTCTCCATAAATAAATCCTAAATTCTGGGAGTGCCTCAATTTCTGGTGCAGTTTTGAATCATCATTTGCCAGTGCTCCAGAAAAGCTACATGTACTACAGTCATTTTTTCACTTGTGGAATTAATATACCGCCTGTGAAAAAGCTACCTCCTCTGGAGTATAAGGTAGCAGCCAAGTGAACAACTCAAGCACACAATGCTGCATTCTAGTGCAAGAAGAGAAAACATTAGCCACAAACACACAAGCAGCCCTTCATCTGAATCATATGAGACAGCTCTAATATCCATGTAAGAAACTGCTGTGGCAATCCCTTTGTGCACAGTAAACAAAAGTGAGGACCTTTTCTCTCACTAAAGGAAGATGTGAGCTAAAAAATACCCTTTTACTAAGGATGCTGTGCAACTTTATACCCTCCAGATAAGGGCTTTTCTGATTTCCCCCACCACCAAATAGCAACACACTCACCCTGACATATAGGCAAGCTTTATTCTCACTTCATGGAGGAGGGAGAATGGATGAAGCTGTAGCGAGTGGCCTGAAACCACACAATCTGTAGCATAGCTATTGAGTTGTTTTTCTTCCCACCCTGCTTGCTAATACCACTGAACCAAACTTCATTGTAGCTCAAAATATGACAGGAGTCCTATTTCTCTAAACCAGCGGTAGGCAACCTGCAGCCCGTCAGGGTAATCCGCTGGCCGGCCAGCGGACAGTTTGTTTACATTTGCACGGCTGCCCGCAGCTCCCACTGGCCTGGAACAGTGAACCACAGTCACTGGGAACTGCGGGAAGTGGCCATGCAAATGTAAACAAACTGTGTTGCAGCCCGCCAGCGGATTACCCTGATGGGCCGCAGGTTGCCCACCACTGCTCTAAACCAGTGGCTCTCAAACTTTTTTACTGGTGACACCTTTCACATAGCAAGCTTCTGAGTGCAACCCCCCCTTACACATTAAAAGTACTTTTTTATATATTTAACACCATTATAAATGCTGGAGGCAAAGCAGGGCTTGGGATGGAGGCTGACAGCTCACAACCCCCCATGTAATAACCTCGTGACCCCCTGAGCCCCCAGTTTGAGAACCCCTGCTCTAACCCCTTCATTCTAGCCAGAGCTTAAATTCAGCTGGAGCTGAGCTCCGGTAAATATTTTGAACCCCCCCAGAGTTTTTATAGCATACTGGTGGGGCACATGGCGGGCTCCAGGAAATACTCTAAGAATTTAAGCCCTGATTCTAGCCATAAGGCTGCACTCCAGTTCAGAGCCAGAAATCAGCCCAGCACTACTGACTAACAGTTTCCCACTTCTAACCGCAATTCTAATGAAGCCTGTGCACTTCAGCATGCTCTTATCTTGAAAAAGTGAATTAGGGCCTCCATTTTCCTGCAAGGGCAGAGCCCAGCGGTACTTCTGGCCTTATAGCAAGCTGTGGGTTGAATTACAGTAGCCTGTGTGACAACTGCTTTACAAGCCTAATTGCTGATTCACTTCCACCATAAAATGCAGTTGTGAATGACCAATAACATATGCCCAGTCTGGGATGAGAATTTAAGGAGAATCCCACTTACTGCAGGCAGAAACTAAAACAGCAGAGTACTTGGTATGTTATTTCCCAGCCCTTCAAGCCACTGGGTTTAACACCTATCGTTAGTGAAAAATGCCATGAGACATTCATAACTGCAATGTGTATGTTATTCAAAAAAGCCAAAGAACTGTAATTCCAAGATCTTTTTAACCTTGGAATGAAGTAATTGCAGCCTTAAGAGATTCAAAGGCTGATTGAGCATGTATTCTGTGTGGCAGTTTATCTTACTGCAAACAGCACTGTAAAGTGTAATTCTAAAAACACCTGTTATCAGAGGAAACACTGATTCCTGGAGATGACAGACCTTGACTGTCCAAGTCAGAAAACAGTCAAATAAAAACAAATATGTGATCATACAACTTGGCAAGTACAAAATCAGTGAGATAAGAGTCATACAGGACAGAGTAGAATTGAAACAACATTGTCTTTGCCTCCTAATTTGTGAAAATAGAAAGTCATTGGGCACAAAACAAATCTAAATTGAAAAGCATACCATAGGTGCTAAGCATTGTATGAGTTTTTGTATAAGCTAAATTAAATACCTCCAAAAATAATAAATCCAGCTGTGATGCATGGAAGTGACTTCCTTTCTGCTAAAGTGCTCAAAATTAATTACTAGTATAGGATTTCTTTGCTCATTGATCCCCTGGTAAATGTTAGCCCAGACATGGAGAGGCAAGTATCTAGATTAGCATCTCAACACCAATCTAAATACCTGCTCAAAAACAAGTATTTCTGAATAAATCTAAGAATTTAGATTCTTTAGGATAAAGACTAATATAACTAGATACAAATGGAATAGAGATTTGATTTTTAATAGAAATAAATCTGGATAAATTAGGATGAAGCATCAATTAGGTTAGTGCTAGATAAGATTAAACTGAATAGGGAAGTTGAGCCTGCATGACTTTTCACTCTGGGGCTGGAGCTCCTCTGCTCCAGTTCTGCTTCCCTAATACTGACCAGAAGCGATCTCCCTCTCCTAGCGGAAGGAAGATCACAGTCTCTGTGTTTATTCAATACTCATCTCTCTATATTTCAGAAAGCAAGGAAATTGAGCTATGGAAAAGGGAAGCAGTATGAATCAATCCCTAGCAAAGCTGAGAGCCATTAGGAAATGGAACTTGCAACAGAAGCTACCCACATGAATTCAGCCTCACCTATTCACCAGGAAGTTGCAAAGTTTGTATTGCAGAAAGAAACAGTAGAGGGGTTTTAAGATAAATTAGTGTAAAGGCACAGTAATACCTTTAAATAGGAGTCTATCGAAGAGGGAGATGAATTGGCAATTAGAGACAGAGGTTATACAGCAAAGGTTCGACTACTAGAAATGGGTAAAATTGTTCAGCCAAAACGTTTTTCAGTTGACCAAAAAATTTTGCAAATGCACGTCAAATGGTTTTGAAATAGAAGGCGACAGAAATAAAAATTACAAAATATCAAAACATTGACTTTTTTATTTGAAATTACATTTTGTGTAGAAATTTACTTCCATTTTATGTTAAAATTGAAGGTTAAAAAGCTCAAATGAAAGGAGACATTTCACTTTGGGTCAACCAAAATGTTTCATTTGAAAAACAATTTTTTCTTGCCACAGCCACTCTGGTTTGGATTGGTTTTTACATTACACAATTTGCAATGGTTTGGGCACATTTCTTGACATAGGCATAGCATGACTGACTCTTCCAACAAGACTGTTTTGATGTTCCATCAGTGAGTGTAGCCCATATGCCAAAGTTCTGAAAGCAGCAGACCCATTCTCCCTCCATCCCCTTTGCCTGCAGGCTCACAGTGTATAGTGTCCTCTCCTTCCATTTCCTACTGATTAGTGTGAGGCGTCTGCCATCTACTGACGATAAATATTGCCTGTGCTTTCAGATTTCTGCCTAGTGTGTTTGGAAACTTAGTTTTAAATGCACCATCTGTCATCTTTGAGGTTTCAAGATTTGGGGTAAAATTCATCTTGGGAGTAACAACACTGATTTCCCTTGCCACAGCAGCTTCTCTTTTTGGTGTTGAAGAGACTGGATTATTAACAGCACATTCTTTTTCCTCTGAGTGTGTGTGCCAGGAGGTTTGAGAGATATTACTGCCAAATGAAGGAATCCTTCTTTCACATTACAGAAAAAATCACCACACATTCAGGTTAAAAAAAAAAAAAGCTGTACTTATTCAGGATTAATCAGTACACTTTGGGATAGATGGAAACTATTACTCAATTACATTCAAAGGTTAGAGCTTTGTGTTGACTAGGCCTTCTGAGCTTCATTTGGTCTGTGTGTGACCCTCTCAGAGGGAAGGGAATAATGTCGTCTGTCAGTATTTCTGTGTTGGTTCCCACGTTTCTTCTAAGTGATCTTCCTTACTTCTGACTCCCTCTCCCTACCAGCTGCACTATAGTGTACCTTGTGCTTGCATCTCTTAAAATCTTATAATAGTTCAGTTCAACAACATTACAAGTATTAGGCCCAATATTGTTTCCACTGAAACCAATGACACCAGCAATTGACTAGTTGTGTTATTTTTAAAACACAATAAGAGAACATGTCTGGCAGTTCCAGTGTTTGGGCCACTGCTAGAAGATTTCTAGTCAGCATTGTAAAGGGCTTCATGTTCATTGCATGCTAATTTGTGTGCTAGTGAAACAAACTAAATGCCTTGAGTTACACAACTCTTTACTGACAGAAAACTAATGAAACAAAACAAAAGCCAGAAACGGAAGAATATGAATAGAAATCTCGTTGCTCAGAGCCCGTTGATCACAGGCTTAGATATGTTACACACATTCAATGTGCATGCTGTTCCACAGACTCTCTCACATCACATGCTTACTTTTTTTTTCCTTTTCATAGCCATAAATCCATGCCATGGCACCTGGCTACTGATTCTGTCAATTGGCATTTCAATGGGGTCTTTTCAAGTGGGGCTTGTCTGGAAAGCACTCTTCGACCTTTTTGTCTGTTGATGTAACATGCTTTTGTCACTTGATGACCCTGACTTTCTGTCCTGAAGTTGATGGAAATTGTGTGTGTCTTGCAAACCAAGCTGGACATTAAAGGCCCCCAAAGCCTCCAATTTTGTGGGGGGGGGGGGGGTGGACTAGAAATGTAAAAGAGAATCTCTCTTTTTGAAAAATCAGGCTGTTAATGAATAAGCATGTGGCTGTGGCGGAGGAGTGTCCAGGGATAAAGCAGCCCCATCTCCAGGGTTCCCCTCAAAAAGCCTACACTCTCATGCTGCATCCAGTGAGATCTGTAAGTATAACCTTGGAAAATGAGCCCATGAGACACCAATTCTTCCCCTACTGAAGCCCAATCATGAGGTTAGGCCCAAACTAATAATTTTGATTTTAACCAACACAATGGTTCAAAAATTAGTTTTTATTCTTTAGAATTGTCCCTTACTATTAACTATTTGATTTTAGATCCAAATCAATTTTACTACAAATCTTAAGAATGAAGCATAAGATCTAAAGCAACTTGTAGCACAATAGCTTCTTCCATTAAAATGTGCCAGTGTAACGATTTGGAAAGAAGACAGTCTGTGTATTTGTATGTATATAAAATGTAAACAAGAATAGTTTGACTTTTCTCTATTGATGTAAACAGGGAGGGATGTGTCTTAATGATTCCCTTAATCCTGTTGTACAATCAAATTATTGTTCAGAGTTGCAGAAGAACGACAACACACAAACAAGTAGATTGCCACAGTACATTTATTTTTTGTTTAGCAAATTACAGTGGCAAAGGGGGCATTTCTTGGGGAAACTGATAACTAGCTGATGCTAATATTCAGGAATTGTTTACTGATTTCCAGTAATTTTTTGTGGCACAGGACAATGCTGTTTAGCATGCATTCAGATACTGTAGTGAGAAGAGCATTATAATGCAGATTAGATAAAAATAGCCTGTGGGACATATAGCTACAGAACAAAATTGAAGCCTTATCCAGCAAATCTTCACTAAGGAGTCATCCTCACCTATGCAAATATTCTCATTGACTTGGATGACTTTAATAAGAGTATTTGCATAAGTAAAGGTTTGCAGGGTCAGGCCCTTGCTACTGTGTTTCTGGCTAGTGAAGACGCAGAGCAGCATAAGCACGGAAACAAAGACAACCTATAACACTTATGTAATGTGCCTAATTTTGGCCAAGTTGAATATTTGCTGTTACCTCTGGCTCTTTAAAAGACAGAATATTACTAACAGCAGCCTGATGCTTAAGATGCCACAGTGGAGAGAAGAGTAAAGGACAAGAATTTCTTCTGAAATAGAAAGATTGACGATATTCTGCATTGGGCTGCCTGAGGTAGACTGTCACCAGAAGCTGACTGTAAGAGAAAATGGGACTACATGTGATCAGCTGGTTGGAAACTGGACCACAAGCTTCAGGTTTTTTAGTTTTGCTGTTCATCAGCAGCGTCTCCATTTTGCCATTCTTTGCTGGTTGAGCTGAAAGAAGTTTAGAGCTATGACTGAACAATTTGGTATTCTCCTGCCAGGTGCTGAATCATCACTCTAAGCTTCTGTAAAATCCATTAGTGTTCCTACATGGCCATTTGAAAAAACCCAATGTTCCGGAGCTGGACCCAGGAAAAATAAAGTATATTCAGAAATCTAATGGCTGTCAATCTCTATATAAGAGAAGAGGGAAAATAAGTACAAGGCTCTGCAATTTCTTTACAAGATGTATCAAAATATTTAATTTTATACATCTACAATGAAATTCAGATTCAGTCATGACAGTTTACAAGTACATTTCTGTAAATCCAATCCTGCTGCTTATGCATATAAAGCTTTGCTGTTAAGGATCAGCTGGCCTCAGATCATAAGGATTACACTCTAAGTAGCTAAGTCAGCAAGGCCAATGTGGTTCTCTCACTCTCTCTTCTCATGTTAAAATATTCAGCTCGACTACGTTCAGTGCAACAAGGTAGAAATCTTGTGGTGTATTGGAAAAAATGCTAACAAGAAGCCAGGGCAACTGAGTGAATAGTTCAAAGTTCCTCAGTGTATACTCTCAAATCTCCTGAAAAGGAAGAAAAATACTTAGTGACAGGTTGCCCTGTTGGAATTTAGACTACAAGCAGAAACAAGATAAGGAGATGGAAGAAGATCAGATGGTATTAAATTGAGCAGCCATATGTCTATGTGGTCTGCTGCTGATACAGGGAACTAGTAATCCTGTAGCAGAAAGGGGTAAATTAGTCTGCAGAGCCAGGGGTGGCTCTATTTATTTTGCCGCCCTAAGTACGGCAGTCAGGTGGCTTTCGGCAGCATGCCTGCGGAGGTCCACTGGTAACAAGGATTCAGCGGCGTGCCTGCGGGAGGTCCGCCGGTCCCGTGCCTTCAGCGTACCCACCACCGAATTGCTGCCGAAACTGCAGGACCGGCGGACCTCCCACAGGCATGCCGCTGAAGACAACTTGACTGATGCCCATGCAGTGACTGGCAGGCCGCCCCCTGCGGCTTGCCGCCCCAGGCACGCGCTTGGTGCGCTGGTGCCTGGAGCCGCCCCTGTGCAGAGCAACCAAACAACTTAATGACAAGGAGGAGGAGGCAGACTTCAGTGCAATCAGGGCCTGCAAAACTCAGATTTTTACCTCTCCCTCTGTGGGCAGGGCTGGCTCCAGGCACCAGCAAAACAAGCAGGGCAGCACATTTCTAGGGGCAGCATTCTGGCACCGGCCATCATAGGTGCCGACTCCGGGGCATAGGGAAAAAGTGCCCCCGCGGCCGCAGCTCATCTCCACTCCACCTCCGCCCCCCCACCCCCCAGGCTTGCTGCACGCGAAACAGCTGTTTCGTGCGGCAACGCTGCGGAGGGAGGGAGGAGAAGCCGAACGGCAGGTGCTGGGGGAGGCAGCAGTGGTGGAGCAGAGGGGAGCTAGAGCGGGGAGCGGTTCCTCTACCCCCCCCCCACCCTAGCTCACCTCCGCTCCACCTGCTCCCCTGAATGCGCCGTTGCTCCGCTTCTCTGCCCTCCTTCTCCTGAGAGGGAGGGCAGAGAAGCGGAGCGGTGGCGCACCCGGGGGAGCAGGCGGAGCGGAGATGAGCTAGGGCGAGAGATTGGGGGGGGGCGCCCAGGAAGCAATGGGGGGTGGGAGAAATGCAGCACGCCCGGGGGAGGAGGTGGGGCTGGGGATTTGGGGAAGGGATTCAGAAGGGGTGGAGTTGGGGCAGGGGCACGAAAAAAAGGGGGGGCAGCCAACATTTTTTTTTGTTTGGGGCGGCAAAAATCCTAGAGCCGGTCCTGTCTGTGGGAGCATAACAAAGAACACACCTAGAGTGACGCTGGGACTGGGCTGCATCAGAAAGGGGATGCTAACTTTAAAAGACTTTCCTGACCTGAGGTGGTGATGGAAGAAAAATAAAATAATTGCCAGACTACAGTGGAAAAGTTATACTTTTGCTATGGGAAAATCTCCATTACCTCCATTGTTTTCATGGAATTCATAACCTACTGTACCTGTTGAATACAAAGGCAATGGAAATGTCTGGATGGCTGCAGCTGGGTTTTACTGGCTTAAGAGGAAACCAGATTTCAATCTTGAAAGATAAAAGTGTTGTGCCTGTTATTTGCCAGTCAAAAACATTGCTTCTTTCCACATAGGAAAAAAGCCAGGAACATCCCTTACACTGGGGTTTAGTGCAAGCATTCTTAAACCTTTCCGTTCACTTTTTGCAAAGCGAAGTGAACGGCGGGATACACATGGATATCCGCTGCCTGAAATGGATGCTGGATGCAAGGTTAACTTACTTAGTGCATTTCACATGATTATTACGGACGGTTGTGCTCTTTCACAGTCATGCATTGCAAACTGTTTCCATGAAATGTGATTTCATGGACCAGTCACTTGATAAAAACAATTGAGATGAAGAAATTCTTCCAACAGGGTGGATACATAAGAGTTTAATATGCTAGCATATCTGCAACACAGTGAAATTGACCAGGAGGAGCTCAAAGATTCAGACATGTCTACACTGCAATTAGACACCCACAGCTGGCCTGTGCCAGCTGACTCTGGCTCAGGCTAGGGGGCTGTTTAATTGCGATGTAGACCCTCCTACCTCACAGGGTTCTAGAGCATGGGCTGCAGAAATGCAGCAGGAGGAGAATGGAGGTGAGACTATAGAGAACAAGGAAGGGATCTTTGCTATGCCAAACTTCAAGAATATAGAAGTGTGTGTAGCTATACGTCCTCTTGTTATTAAAAGGGGGAAGTCTCTAAATGATACTCACTGGTGCTCATTTTAGAATTTGTACTGTCTGCTTCTGCATTCTGTAAATGTCCCTGGACAGCAAAAGAAAACTATTTTCTTCTTTGTGCCAGTAACTTGTAGTAGGGGAAGGGGGGTGAATGTTGTACAGTATAACATTATACACTTGTTCCATCTGCTAGTAGAGAGGTAGGCTGGTTACAACTGTGTAAAGTGCAGTACTTTTAATTAGAATGTGTTTTTGTAACTAATAACGTCAATGCTATACAGAGCAGTTCTACCTTGTGTGCAAACTCTTGCCATTCAGTGCTCCACTCTGGGGTTTATGATGCAATTGTGAACAGAATATAGAGTTTAACTATGTACATGTAGCCTGTTCAGTTGCATCTGAAAGTTTAATAAAGTATGAAACCAGATACAATTGACATCACATGTCATATGAGGTCTTTGTCAATTTGGACACACTGATCATTTAGATACAGGGATCAGAGGGTATGTTGCCCAAACTGACCCAAATAACTGATCACCTTTGCTGCTCAGAACTCAGCTCTCTTCCTTGGTCTTTTCCCTTGCTCTAATCCCTGTAACACAGCCAGAATGCTGACAGCCTACTTTATGTTGTTGACCAAGAACCTAAGCTTAGACAATCCTTCTGTCATGGGGTCTGCTCACCTCTAGTGTGCTTTCTCCTGGTGGCTTTGCAGATTAGCTGATTCCAGGTCAGACACCTCTTTTCCGCCTCTCACCATCTTCCTCGCTCTGAGCACGGCAAGCTGTTTTGTGTTCATGTCTTAGTCCTCCTGCCAAGTCACACGTGTCCTTCCCTTTCAGGGTATCAAAGTGTCTTCCTACAAATGGGCTCAGGCAGTCTTCTTATTCACTGCCTAGCTAGTGCCACTTCCCCACTGGCTAGTAAGGGAACCTGGGCCTACCCTCTACCCAGGGACCCTCTAAATCAGCAGCCAAGGTCTTTTGCATTCTGGACCTTAGCTGCCTTACTGAGCAGCAAGCTCTGGGTAAGCACTTCGCTGGGTTTGCTAGCCCCAAAACTCTCTCCTCCCAGGGGGTAACTGTAGGCTACTTTGGCCCAAGAACCCCAATCAGACCTCCCTTTATAAACTCAGCCCAGCTGTGTCTCCTCAGCTGGGCTCCCTCATTATTCAGTCAGGTGATTACTTAAGATGACTTGTCTGATTAATTAGCCCTCTTCTCAGCCTACATTAACTTCTTCAGTGCTAGTGTGGTGGTGAACACCCCATCACACCTTCCATGGGCCAGATCACCTTAATAACTCCAGAACAGACCAATACTGGTTTAACTTAAAAAAAAATAGGGAAGAGAGTCAGAGAATCAATGGAAATAAAATTAAAACATGGAGTTTAATATCTAACATTTAAACAAACATCACAGGGTAAGCAGTAAGGCTCTTAAAATACAGATTAAATAAAAATCAAAGACTCTTTCATCCTGAGGTTAGCAATGTCCCTGTTTCATTCTCAGGACTGAATCTGCTTGGTCCCACTCAGTAGAAAGTCTCATGGCTTCCCTAGTATCCATAGCAATGGACCCCTGTGTCCACAGGGTGACTCATATGGCCACCTTACTGGCCAGTTTGGATATGTCTACATTGCAATAAAACACTTGTGCCAGGCCCATGTCAGCTGACTCAGGTTTGCAGGGCTCAGGCTGTGGGGCTACACATTTGCAATGTAGATGGTTGGGCTGGAGCCTGGACTCTGGGACCCCACAAGGAAAGAGAGTTCCCAAGCCCAAATGTCTACACTAAAGTTTTATACCCCTGCAGCCTGGGCCCTGTGAGCCACCCATGGGTGTTTTACTGCAGTGTAGACATACCCTTTGTGGTTGATTTAAGCATTTTTCAAAACCCCTGAGGGTCATTAAGCCTCCTCTTTGTGCTTTTTCTCCTTCCCCCAAAACTCTTATAGTTAGCTATCAGTTTAATGACTTCCAATCAAACTTTCCGGCTTTTGTACTGTTCACTCAGGTTACCTGATCACACAGTGCTAATGGCTCCTTTCCTGGCCATAAAGCATTCTGTGATCCTTCCAGAAAACCCAGACCACTGTACCATCAAATTCTATCATCCAGATAGGCTGAATTTGGATCTAAGACACTAGGTTTACATGAAGGAAGAATTTGACACGTGGATTCTGAATATTCCAAACTAAGACTATAATTATAAAATCATATCAGTGTGGGTGAACTCTTACCCCTGCATGGAGCCCTATGGCTTTCATCCATTGCACCTCCAATGGTCCACTTGTAGGATCAGAGCTAATGACACTCATAGAAGCTATTGTTCAGCAAATGCCATTATGAAAATCTAAGGCAAAGGGATTTAATTTATTGTTTTAGTATTTTAAGTTAATGTTGTGTGTTAATTTAACAGCCAGGGAAGGTGCCCGTCTGACTGTAACTGTTAGTGAGGGGTCCTCTGCTTATACACAGAAGGAGATTAGTATACACAGCCACAGTGGATGCTTTTCTAGCTTCCCCCACCGGTGACTCAACCCTTGTTGGAAGAACTACCTCTGAGGCTTAGACCATAAGTCAGTCTCCATTTCTAGTCAGAAGCTGCTAGCTCGTACTTTGCGTGCTAAGGGAGTGGCTCAAATAGAACAAAAAGGAAAGAGCACATAATGAAATAAGTTTAGCAGCAGCACTTGCACTGGATACAATCTGTGAAAACTTCTCAGTCACGGCATCAAAGCAAACTTGCTACCAAATACTAAACTGAAATGTGGGCAACATTTTAAACTGATAACAAATTTATATATAGAAATCAGGAGAACACGAGCATATGAATATTATTAACATTAGGAAAATCTGAAGGAAAACATATAATGTAACAGGGCTAATAAAACATTTGTTCTGTAATATGGATGGAGTACTTCTAGAATATGCCCTCAAAATATGATGGCTAGATAGCTAACCATACTAAAAAGATTTCTTATGTAGTTCAGCCTGGATGGTATATAAGTAATTTGAGACAATTTGGTATAAATATGAGGATTGGTAAGACTGAATTCATTCTGGAGTACTATATTGACTGGATCATGACTTCAGAGGAGGCCAGAAAGAGTGATGCATTAAAACATTTTATTTTAGGTAAAAACATCATATTGCATGCAGTTTTCTTTTTTTTTAGCTCCGTGCAATAATCCTTGCAAGGCACATAGTACTCTCACTCTGAGCATGATCAAAGGCAACCAATATATCAATAAACTAAACAAGACTAGAATATACACTCCATTCTCTCTTAGCTGTATTCTCCTTTAACAGAGAGAGAATCAGTAGGTTCTGCTCTTTACAAGAGAAGAATTCCCCTGCCCCCCGATGAGATGGATATTTAAGGGGTTCCCTACCCAATCTCTATTTTTGTATCTGCAGATCTGCATCTGCATTCTGTGGGCACAACTGAGAGGATTTAGGAGGGAGATTATCAAAGGTACAGAGGGGAGTTAGGCATGCAACCTCCTGTTGACTCTCACTAGGCATTTGACACTTACCTCCACTTTGTGCCTTTGAATATCTCCCCTTAACCATCTATTTTATTTGTGGGATCAATCAGATACTGTAGTTAGATGCCTAAATATTCAAATGCAGGGACAAAAAGGGAGGCCATTTTTAAAAGCATGACCGTATATAGTTATTTTAGCATTACTAATATTGGGCTAGATTGTGCCATTTAGGCACAACCCATATTATGGGCTAATGCAGAGCCTCAGAATCCCTCAGAACATGCAGAACAATGACATTCTACCTCAGTGTGTAGCTTCTGCTCCCCACTACTACATGCCTTTGTAGGGTGCAGCTACCCCCCACCCTGTTGGTTGACTCTGCTGTGCAGTGAGGAGGGAGGTGAAACCACGGCTCCACCTCCTCTCAGCTTTATTCGAGGCACACTGAGCCCACAAGACAAGCTGGAGAGACTCTGCCACCCCACAGTACTGGAGTGTAATTCTGCCCAACCTTCACAGATAGTGCAAGGGCTAGAAGCTCTTTTTGCCTACTTCACCCTGAACACTTGTATCCATGCTAGGCAGAATCTGGTCTTTTGTGATTGCTGTGAATCTCAGTAAATGTGCTTTACAAATACGGAACCCTGCTATCGGATTGTATTTAAATGGTCAAGATATCTTATTGTTCTTGTTGCATATATACAGTGCATTGGTTCTCTGTTGTATCAAGGTACTGTAACATATCTGAAGAATTTAGTCATACAAAAAAAACCCCACACAACACTTTAGATTAGGTGCTGATCACAGAAATAGTTTGATGTACTGTAGTGTTAATTATTTAGTAGTAGATTGGAGATCTTCATTCCTTCCGGATTCCAGTAATTGGATGGTAAGGAGAGACCTTGTTTGCTAGACTAGAGGTAGCCTGACTCTTGTGGAAATGATAGTATTTGATCTGACAAGGTCAGATTGACATTTGAAATAATTCTTCAGATGAAAGATCTGAAAGTAATGAAGACAGGTGCATTTCTCCGAAGCAGATTGAGGTTACCAAGAATTTTAGCCTTGAAAAAGACCCAAAAGACATTTTACTGCTTTAAAATTCCAATTTCTGCATAAATTAAAAATGGTTTCATACTGTTTCTGACTGCAGGAAAATCTGGCCACACTGAAGTCAAGAGCAAAACTCTCATTGACTTCAGTGGAACCAGGAATTAACCCTGATGTTTTCTTTACTGGCTTATTTTTTTAATTATTTAAACCACAAACTTTAATATTGGAAGGTCACCTAGCTTTTTAATACTGAAATATTAGTTTGATCTGAATAGATATGTTTATCAATCCTGCTTGATAAAACCTGTAGGAAACAAAAACTTGGTTTCTGGAATTACCTCCTAGTTTTACAACAATTTATTAATGTAATTGTATTACTTATTAGTCAGTCTTTGGTGTCCAGCAATAAATATTTTACAAAAGAACTCCTGATTTACTGTGTTTTCACTTTCTATACATAAACAGCAAATACTAGGGGGGAAAAACCAAAAGTCTGTTGTGTCATGAGTAATATGTATTAGAATGTACAACTTTTCCGGACCTCACCATTTCCTCCTGCAATTAGACCCTTGGAATTCCTAATGTAATAATAGAACAGTGAGTCTTATTTTAACTTTTTCAAACTTCTGTGACTACAAGTTATACATCAATTTCACCAGTGATACTAGCTTCCCATTAGCACTATTTTATAATAGTGGTCCACATTCTTCTGACTACTACTCTGAATAATAAGATTATTCAGTCATGTAAAATGTTTTACCTAAAGTGGGGAGGGATAACTCAGTGGTTTGCACGTTGGCCTGCTAAACCCAGGGTTGTGAGTTCAATCCTTGAAGGGGCCATTTAGGGATCTGGGGCAAATATCTGTCTGTGGATTGGTCCTGCTTCAAGTAGGGAGTTGGACTAGATAAGGTCCTTCCTAACCCTGATATTCCATAAATTATGGGACGTGATGAATACTGTATAGGACAAGGATAGTGGAAACTAGATCCCACTATTTTAGGGGGGGTTATCAATGTTAACTAGACTAATATATCCAAAGCCTATTTGAGAACATTCAATAAATAAACCTAACTCTTACATAACACTTTTCATCAGCTGCTTCAAAAAACAATGTTACTAAGGAATGCAATATAAGGACGGACAAATGCCAATTCAGTTTTTTCAAAAACATTTACCTCTGTCCTCAGTTATTTTAGGGATACTACTGCAATGCTGCCCTAAAGCTACTGTAGATGACTATGGGGAAATAATCTCATCACAGAGGAATCCTCTGATTCATACAGCAGGCTCCACAGAGCTCCTACATCATATTCCAATATAGGCATGGGAAGTAGGGGTGCAGGGGATACTGCAGCATCCCCAGGTTTTGCACAGGATCCTGGCTGCTAGCCCTGTGCCTGCCTGCTGCCCAGGGTCCCAGCTGTAGGCCCTGTGGTCAGGGTCCCCCCTGCCAGTTCCAGGACTTGGCTGCCAGTTCTGTGCCTGGGACTCAGCTCCCAGCCCACATGCAGGGTCCTGATTGTTGGCCCCATATCCAGGGCTCTGCTTCTGGCCCCACACCCAGGGTTCCACACCCACCCCTAGCTGTGGCCCCAGCTTTGGACCTCTTACCCTTGTCCATGTGTCATCCCCCTGAAGCCATGGCCATGCTCCTGGCCTCAGCTCTAGGGGCTGCTGAGGGATGTGGAGAGGGTAAGGGCGGGTGCAGCTCAGCACCCCCACTCTAACTGTTCCAGCACCACTGCATTCCAGGGACAGCATGCAAAAAGCAGATGATGGAGGGAAGGCAGGTCTGTTGCATCCTTATACCACAACCATCCTTGGCTGCTATACCCACCTTCCAACCTCAGCTGGCAGCCTGCATAATTTAAATGAGACCTCAGGTTTGATTAACATTAGAATAGAATATCAGGATTAGAAGGGACCTCAGGAGGTCATCTAGTCCAACCCCCTAGTTAAAGGATCAATCCCCAGACAGATTTTTGCCCCTAATCCATAAATGGCCCCCTTGAAGATTGAACTTACATCATTGGGTTTAGGCATCTAATGCTCAAACCACTGAGCTATCCCTACTCACCATTTTAAGGTTGACTATATTCATATTTTTATTACTTATTACTCCATCTTCCTAATAAAACTGACATCATTAAAAAGTTGCTTTGGTGTGATAGATTGTTGATTATGCAGTGTGCCTTACACTGGTTGGGTGCAATCCACCACTTCTCAGATGTCTGCATTTTGATGGTGCTGTATGTAACTATGACACAACCCTGCAGCTCTTATTTATGAAAAACATAAACTGAACTCAACAGAAATACAGATTGCTAGGTCAGGCCCGTAGACTGAAATGTGGTAGAGGACAGCGTGTGAAAAATGGAGGGAGCCATGATTATTGTGGGCATGTCAATGTTTGAGGCCTCACCCCAAGTAGTCTCAGATCAACAATCACACTCCCAAAAATCATAAGGTTGGATTAAAACACATGGAGATCTAAGAAATAATGCATGTGGACATCTTCTACTCAGCTTCTGTGTAACTATGAACTGATCTTACAGGCCCAACCCACCTTCCACCCGCCTACACCATCCTCACCCCCAAAGGTCCTTCCCAGTCCATCCATAATGATTAGGGTGACCAGATGTCGCAATTTTATAAGGACAGTCCCAATTTTTGGGTCTTTGTCTTATATAGGCTCCTATTACCCTCCACCCCCATCCTGATCTTTCACGTTTGCTGGCTGGTCACCCTAATAACCACGACCCCTTCCAGTTCTCAGACCCTCCTTCTCTGGCCCTGCCCAGCTCTGCCCCCTGCCAAAGAACCTCCCAGCTTCTCCAACCCCTCCCCTGGGCCCCGCCCTCTCCAGCCCCTCCCCTCTGTGCCCCACCCTCTCACTGAGCCCTCTGGAGCGGCTCCCCTCTGTGCCCCTCCCTTCTGTGCCCTGCCCAATCACTGAGCCCTCTCCAGCCCCGCCCCCTGTGCCCCGCCCAATCACTGAGCCCTCTCCAGCCCCGCCCCTGGGCCCCGCCCACTCACCGAGCCCCCCTCCAGCCCCTCCCCTCTGTGCACTGCCCAATCACTGAGCCCTCCCCACCCCTTCCCCTCTGTGCCCCGCCCACTCATTGAGCCCTCCCCCAGCTCCCCCCCTCTGCGTCCTGCCCAATCATTGAGCCCTCCCACCCCTTCCCCTCTGTGCCCCGCCCACTTACTGCGCCCTCCCGCAGCCCCTCTGTGCCCTGCCCACTCACTGCTGCTCTCCGATTTGCGCATGCGCCTGTAGGCTGCTGCTCGGTAAGGGAGGGGCGGTTTCGGGACGGGAAAAGGGACGGGGAGAGTCAGCTGACAGGGTCTCGTGACAGTGTGGGAACCGACTGTGCTTGCGCATAGAAGGCGTTTCGCTGCCGGAGTGAAAATGGCGGCCTCCAGCGCGAGACTCTGAGCGGCTCAGAGGAACGGGGCGCAGCAGCTGCAGCCTAGGCGCGGCGCTCGGCGACGGCAGCAGCTCCCGGGTCTGCCCGCCGCCGTTATCTTCAGCACCGGCTCCGGCTGGGGGGCAGCCAGGCTGGGGGAGTCCGGGCAGCGCAGCTCTTCGGCCAGGTAAATCCCTCGGGGCTCAGCGCCTGCGTGAGTAGCGGGATCCCGGGGTGTCCGGCCCGCGCCTGGCTCGCTCGGGGCGTGTGTGACTCCCGCTTGTCACACACTCACCGGGCGTCCACCCCTTCCTGTCCCGGGGGAGGCTGTCATACCCCCTCCTTGCCCCAGCACCTCCCCCCCGCTCCATTTGGAGGGGAGTGGGATAGAGGAGGCTCATATACACCTCCTGCCTCACCTGGAGGAGGATGGCATCGGGGAGGCTGTCATACACCCAGCGAAATCCCCTCTTTCTTCCTCCTCCTCCTCCTCCCCCCCCCCTTCTGAAAGAGGCTGTGACACTTGCCAAAAACTCCTCAACTTTCCTTTTCCCCGACATCAGGAGAGACGGTAACACACACAGCAGAATCTGCTCCTCCCTGTGTTGACTGAATCAGTTTTATCCCCGAGGAGAGGAGTTAGTGGCTACTTGGCAAAATGTGCATCATCTCCTTCGGGGGAGACTAATAACCACTCTTGGTGTTTATTTTTACCCTTCACCTCTTTTCCCCTTTCCACCACTGCAAGATCAAAATCTTTGGACACCATGGTGCACTCTAGAAATAACTTGAGGGTGGGTCGTTTATTGGTGAGGGGTGTCTCTGTCCTCAACAGGAAATTGGACTTCAGGCTTCAGCAGTAGCTCTGAAGAGAACAAGCTAGATAAATGTATTTTAGTTCATATGATCTACCCAGTAATGTGCGTTCTCCCTTCAATCCTGATGAGTTTGCATCCCTTCCTACATCAAATGTTCCAGGTCATCTGCCTTCAAATGTGACTTAAGTTTGTTCAGCTTTTCCACTGTGAACTGTAGATGATGATGATGATGATGGAGTGGGAGAACCTGCTTTTGCTATTAGGAACTGTTGCTCTCAACTTCAGGGAAAGATTTGAGTTAGGGGATGTGAAATGATGGTAATTGAGACTAAATAAAATCTTCATACACAACTAAATCTTCCACTGTTTGAGGGAACTGAAAACACTGCTTGAAGATTAATCTGAAAGACATCTCCATTGTGCCCCTCCCCTCTTCCTTGCACACAAGTTAGCCTTTTGCCAGAAGGGCTGAGAAGATAAAATTGAGTAAATGTTTCTCTTCTTACCGTTATTTAGTCTTATTTCTGGTGTTAATGATTATCTCAGGAAGTCTCTCTTTTCCTGTTTCCCTTCTTCAGTCTTGTAAATCATGAGCCTCTGTTTCAGTTTATTTTTAGGAAAGATATAAGTTTTGGGAATTTAATTATTTGTTGGTGGTGGTATCTATGTTCAATATGAAGTCTAGGGGGTGGGAGCATAAGTGATTCTGGTTTCATCCATGAATTTCAAGTCGAAGGGATGTGAGGAGCTACTCCTCTCACTATCTGTTAAACCACTACTTCATTTAGTAGTAGCATTTTGCCAGTGCTCATTTCTAAAAATAAATAAAAAAATAGGCTATTTAAATGCTAAATTATACTGGGTTTTAGCCCAGATGAGTTCATTAACTTGAAGCTTGATCTAATCTGTGTTTGTTGTAAGGGGCCAAATGCTAAACCATCAGTAATACATTCGGGTAAATATTTAAACTTCTTTGATCAATCATATTCAACAACTTGCTGCAAATGGAAGGATAATGCTTAAAGATTCATAAACTAAACACTTTCCCTACATAACCTATGAACACTTTTCCAAATTATTTTCTTTGTTCTCTTGCTGCTGCTCTCATTCTCCTTTATCTCCATAAAGCATCTTAGTTTTAAAAAACAATAAATCCTGTATGTATGTTTGATTTTTCCCTTTGAATGGTCTAGGATTATACTTTCCATGTACTTACTTGTCTCAGGGATTGAATCATCGAGTATCTTCTGAATGTTCAAACTCTTGGCATTTCAGGAACAGTTCTTCTTAATGGTCAAAATTTCAGATTTGACATAAGTAATATCAAACTAAGGAGATCTGATGAGTATCACTTTAAAACTTCAGATCTTACTTTAGTAACTTCATTCATAAAACTTAATCAACACTCATCTATAAACCTTAATAACTTCAAATATGTATAAATGAAGTACTTCATAGTAACAAAGGTTTAATTTATGTAGCCTACATAGGTGTTAGTTAAAAGATCTGAAACATCATTTAAACAAATTTTGGAACATATCACTACAACTTAAATTAATAATGGAAAGTTTGCAACTCTGAAATAAAAACAAAAAAAATCCACACTGTAGTCTTCATCCTGCCCCAGGTAACTAAATATGTAATATTGCTTATTGAAAAATATCTATTTAAGATAGTTTTTTTTTTTAGTCTCGCCATTTTGTATCTAGTTTTCCTTTTCCCACACATGAATTATACCCTAAAATATTTTGATCTTGTTTCATGAATTTTTCGTGAAAGAATTTTGGGCTGCATCAGTAACTTTTAAAATCCAAGGTATATAGCAGGGGTAGGCAACCACCTATGGCATGCGTGCCAAAGGTGGCATGCAAGCTGACTTTCAGTGCCACTCTAGCTGCCTGGATCCTGGCCACTGCTCTGAGGGGGCTTCACATTTTAATTTAATTTTAAATGAAACTTCTTAAACATTTTAAAAACCCTATTTACTTTACATACAATAGTTCAGTTATATATTAGACTTGTAGAAAGAGACCTTCTAAAAGTGTTAAAATGTATTACTGGCACGTGAAACATTAAATTAGAGTGAATAAATGAAGACTCAGCACACCACTTCTGAAAGGTTGCCGACCCCTGGTATACTGTAAGACCGGCAATATTGGATTTTCAAATAGTTGGCTTTATTTCTTTTTAAACATCAACTCATGAATGAAACAGGCTGCTGTTTTAAAAACATGAAGTGGCAAAGGCTTGCCTGAGAGGTGCAGTGGGAGTATAGGTTTGTTTTACTTTTGAAAGTACATAATTCAGCACAGTAGTGGGACAAAGGAGTGTTGCACAAGGGGAGTGGTAGCTAGGATGATGCTTAAGAGACTTGGCTGAAATGAAGCTAGCTTTTAGACAAAATGGTTGAAATTTTCCGGTATTTCTTAAGAGACTCTGTGAAAAGGAAATTGTTACTTTTCAAAGTCTTGTCTCTTATAATTGTATAGAGGGGAACTAACACCATTAAAAAGCAGAATGCTCAGTACTAAAAGCACTTTGTTTATATGACTTAGAGATAGCTTTAAGCAGTATCTTCCAAAGGTGCTAAAAACTGTTTGGATTTAGATCTTTAATGATCCTTGCAGGGTAGAGGATAGACTTAGGAGGTTCCAGCCCATGTCTATTGACAAACATCTGTTTATCTGGAATGAACTCGTAGTCTATCTGTATTTTGCCTCTCCTAATTTTAAAACTGAGTCAAGGATCAAGTATACAGACTGTTTTAGAAAGTCTATTCCTATCCCCTCCCTCAGTCTCTTCATCTGCCTCTTTCCAGCTGGTCTCCATTGTCTACTCCATCTTCTGCTCAGCCTTGCTCCCTTCTTTTGTTACTCCTTTTAGGTAATACCTTCCTATCTTCCCTTGTCTCCCACTGATGCCTTACACTACACTTTATTAATCTCACCTCAATATTACAGAATAAAATGTTGTTACACAAGTATGATGCCTGCAAACTATTACTGTTGGCTTTCCTTGTATGTTGCCCTTTTTCCCACCCTGTGTCTGGCTTGTGTATTTAGATTGTACTCTCTTTGAAGAGCACCATCTTACTCTTTCGGGTCCTGCAGTGGTAGGCACTGTACAATCTTAGTAGGCCCCTACTTGCTACTGTAATGCAAATACTAAACATGTCACTTTGAGATACAAAAGATTGAAATAGCATAGAAATAGGCTTTTGGGGAGTTCAGAAAAAAAATAGTTTCACTGGTGGTTCAAATTTAGGCTCCAGTTCAAGTGTATGAGTAACTTAATGCTTGAAAACTCTTCCATTGAATTCAGTGGAACTACTCATGAACGTGAAGTACTTATATTTCAGTGTTTGGAGGATCAGGGCCCTAGTTTCTAACCATGGTATTAGAGAAAGGAGTTATCAGCAGACTTCCCTTTCTAAAATAAAAACCTAAACAAAGATCCCTTTCCACTCTTGACAACACCTGATGGTGTCCAATGTTGCAAAATTAAAATGGAACAGAAGAGTTAAAATTAGTGATGGCTTGTATAGGTGCAACCCCCCTGGTGAGTGTTTTATGTAAAAATCTTAAGGCAGGGAACATGCAACTTTTAAACTCTATTGAACCCTTTGTAATAGGTACATGACACTAGTATCTTTTAAACTCAGTACTGTATGCAGTGCAAGGAAAATGCAAAGCTCACTTTTCCCAATATTTCATTCATTCTTAGAATACTGTAACTGCAAAATATTGCTAAATAAACTTTCTTGGTCTTGTGGGAAGCTTGTTTAACTTCCATACATTTATAAAACCCAGAGAGTGCATTAGAAAATGCCTGTGGAAACAAGTGCAGTATTCCATACTTCACTTTAACAAAAATAAAACAACTAGATGCCAAGTTGAAGATGGTATAGGTGATAGCTTAGTTGCATGTAATAGTAGTGCTAGGTTTCAGTAGTTTTCTGGCCTCCAATACTTAAACTGTGGTGGAGAATTGTGTGGATTACAGTGGTCCCTAAAAGCACCTGTCCCGATCAGATCCCAGTTGTGCTTTAGGCACTGTAGAAACCCACTGAAAGAAAGTGCTAAGGACTGGCAACAATGAAGCATTACTTTTAGACAAAAAGGCTGAACATTTCTGGTATTAAGAGAATCTCTTGTCAGATTAAAACCTTTTTTGTAACTGACAAGATGCAACAGGTGAATGTAACTACCAGATGCAGGAGAGGGTGAATAAAATGAGCATGATCTTGCAGTGACTGTGTACATGATATAGTGCACCCCTACTTAGCTGTTATCATCTGGTTAGGTTAATTTAGTTCTAGCATCCTATTATGGATGTATATAATGCAGTGTGACACACCTGTGCTTTGGTAAATTAGTGTGTCATGCACTTATATTGCCCCCATTATTATAGGACTGGTCTACACTAAAGCTGTAAGTTGACCTAAGTTATGCTACTTCAGTTAAGTAACTTACCCCTGGTCTACACTGGGGGGGAGGGGGGGTGTCGAACTAAGGTATGCAACTTCAGCTACGCGGATAGCGTGGCTGAAGTCGAACTACCTTAGTTCGAACTACTTACCCGTCCTCATGGCACGGGATCGAAGTCCAAGGCTCCCCCGTCGACTCCGCCACCGCCGTTCGCGGTGGTGGAGTTCCGGAGTCGACGGGAGCGCGTTCGGAGTTCGATATATCGCGTCTCATCTAGACACGATATATCGAACTCCGAGAAGTCGATTGCTACCTGCCGACCTGGCGGGTAGTATGGACGTACCCTTACAAAACTGAAGTCTACACCGTGCTGTGTTAAGGGGAGGCACTCTCCTGCCGACTCTACCTTCCACCTCTCAGATTTAGCCCAAAGTATCTGAGCAACTCACAATCTTTAGAGTACTTTAGCCTTGCAGATAGGGAAGGTACAGCTACAATTATTCCATATTCTCACTTGATGAGATCTGAGGGGCACGGAGAGTCTGCTTTCCAGAGAACTTTGTCTAGTGACAGGAGTTACAGTTCCCCTCTCAGTTCTTGCTGAGTTGGTAGGAAACTTAAAATTGGGAAATGAATTCTGGTCTTGTCAAAGAATCATAGAAAAGTAGAGCTGGAAGGGACGTTAAGCAATTATCTAATCTATCTCCTTCTGCTGAGGCAGTAACAGGTATATTTAGACCATCCCTGGCACGTGTTCAAAACCTCCAGTGGCAGGGATTCCACAACCACCTTGGAAACCTGCTCAAGTGCTTAACTATCCATAGGTTAGATATTAGGAAAAATTAACTGTTTCTAAATCTCCTTGTTGCAGACTACTGACAAGCAAACAGTCCATATCAAGGCTAAAACTTATGTTTGAGGGTTTTTTTCCTGAAGTACATTTACCTTTTTACATTCAGAAAACAGTTGCTATGGATGGCTATTGGATGGCTCCGAAAGACTGTTCTAGTATTTATGTGCAGAAAACCTTAGTAAAATGGCTAAGTATTCCAGTAGCAAACATTTGTGAGAGCAGTTTATAGCTGTTAGATATTTTAATTAAAAAGAATAACATCGAAGTTGTAACATGCTGAGACAAAAGCCAAGAAAATCAAAATGATGTATAACTCAGTCTTCAATTCACTAACTCAGTTCTCATCATCCTAACTTTTATTGGCTTGTGTCAATAGATGCTTGAATAAATAACTTAATATTTCTGGAGTAAGTTGCCCATGGGCCATGTAACCTGAATATTTCTCTTAAAATGTGCTGTTTGGTAAGATTGAAAGAATGTATGTATGTAGCCAGAGGGGTATTAAACAAATGATTCATCTTCTCTTGAGCTAATTCATGGTTAGGAATATATCAATTTGATGAATGTCACTGAACTGCTTTAATATCAGTGGGAGCCGTGAAAAATTCCAGAGATTTGAGATTGTTCCCTAAAATAATACTCCAGCATAGATACTGTTCAGCCCTTGGATACTGTTTGATAGAGCTGATACTAGACTACGTCATGGTGTTCTATCTCAGATTTAGTGAAATATTTCCCACAGTTCAGTCTTGATTCTGCTCTTGATTTTAAGTACTTGCTTGTCTAAGGTAAATTAGAAATGTAAATAACATCAAGTATATAGATACATGTTCACAGGTATGCATGTAAGCTTATAGGAATAGGATTTTGCCTCTCTTGCCCCACCCTGAGGCTCTTACAACCTAAATGATCAATAACACTGAGTGATGGCAAGAAAATTGTGAAGGTGTGGGAAGGGAAATGTGAAGGCTAATATCTTGATTCTATCCAAGTGGATAGAATAGAGAATGCCTGCTTCTCTGAAAAGTGGCCCTAAGAATTGCAAGAAATTCACAATCTGCAGTACTTAATCTTCTCACTAATTTATACTAAGATATACAGGCAAATCAGACCTCATATACTGGTACTTCAATTCAGGTGCCTTTATTTTCCTGTGGTTAGCCATAATACAGGGCATGTATTACTTTTCATGACTCTAAATTCTCTTTTTTGTAAGGTGTAACACTTTCAAAAGTGACCTAGGCTCCTAAGTCCCATTGACTTTCAATGAACTAAGTGCTGAAGTCACTTTTCAAAATGGAATTTAGGCTTCTGAGTCATTTAAGTGCCTTTTTTTTTTTTTAAGGACAGTGCCCCAAATTCCTCATCAGGTTTGGTTCTGCATACCTAGTAATGAGATGCCTTTTTTTCCATTCAGGAGTTCTAAAACTTTCCCAGTGTGGACCATGCTTATGCAGAGATACCTTGTTTAATTTAGGATGGCCTGTCCTTCCATTTGTGATTGTGTAACATCTCTGTAATAATTGCTTCCACAGAAAAGAAATTCTTTCCTGAAATTAAACTTTTTAGCTGTCTTCTAACGCCACCTATGATTGGGGGATTGTTGTGCTGACTTCACCTAGATTACATGGCAGTAAAACTAAAGTGCCTTGTCTTCATTGTATTTTTAGCTTGGAATAGCTCATGCATGTTGGTAACCTCCAGGTAAAATATAACCCCTCTTTCAGCAGTGAAGACATGGGCTTAGTGTCTCTAGTATCTTCTGGTGTTTAACTGCTATGATAGGTGGCATAGGAAACCCAAAGTCTAGTTGTGGTAACCTACTTTTAGAGCTTAGTTTATATTGAATATTTGAAAGTAAGTGTTATAAATGTTACATAATTAGATACTATATAAGATTAGTCGGTGATCATTAGATTTCTCTGATCTTGAGAGAGTCTTCCTTCCTCAGTTTTTTCCATCAAATATGCTCAGTTAACAAGTAAAAATGCTGTCATCTTTGATCTAGACTCATCCTAGAATTGGAAAATAAAGCCGTTCCCTCCCCTTTAGTTCTGTCATCACTAAATTGGGGCTGTCAAGCAATTAAAAAAAATTGTGATTAATCATGCGATTAATTGCAATGTAAATAATAGAATATCATTTATTCAAATAGTTTTAGATGTTTTCTACATTTTCAAATATATTGATTTCAATTACAACACAGAATACAAAGTGTACAGTGCTCACTTTATATTTTTATTACAAATATTTGCACTCTAAAAAACAAAAGAAATCGTATTTTCCAGTTCACCTAATACAAGTACTGTAGTGCAATCTCTTTATCATGAAAGTTCAACTTACAAATGTAGAATTATGTACAAAAAAACCCTGCATTCAATAATAAAACAATGTAAAACTGTAAAGCCTACCAGTCCATTCAGTCCCATTTCTTGTTCAGCCAATCGCTCAGACAAACAAGTTTGTTTACATTTGCAGGAGATAATGCTGCCTGCTCCTTGTTCACAATGTCACCTGAAAGTGAGAACAGGCGTCCTCATGGCACTGTAGCTGGTGTCACAAGATATTTACATGCCAGATGCGCTGAAGATTCATATGTCCCTTCATGCATCTATACTGATGATGGGCTCTCCTCCAAAGCAGTGAGGACCGACGCATGTTCATTTTCATCATCTTAATCAGATGCCACCAGCAGAAGGTTGATTTTCTTTTTTTGGTGGTTCGGGCTCTCTAGTTTCTGCATCTGAGTGTTCTTTTAAGACTTCCAAAAGCATTCTCAACACCTTGTCCCGCTCAGATTTTGGAAGGCACTTTAGATTCTTAAGCCTTGGGTCGAGTGCTGTTCACTATCTTTAGAAATCTCACATTGGTATCTTTGCATTTTGTCAAATCTGCAGTGAAAGTGTTCTTAAAATGAACAACATGTGCAGAGTAGTCATCCGAGACTACTATAACACGAAATACATGGGAGACTGGAGGTAAAACAGAGCTGGAGACATACAATTCTCCCCCAAGGATTCACAAATTTAATTAACATTTTTTTCCCCCCTTAAACGAGCATCATCAACATGGAAGCATGTCCTCTGGAATGGTGGCCAAAGTATGAAGGGGCATATGAATGTTTAGCATATCTGGCGCGTAAATACCTTGCAATGCCATCTACAAAAGTCCTATGCAAATGTCTGTTCTCACTTCCTGGTGACATTGTAAATAAAAAGTAATAAATTTATCTCCTGTAAATGCAAACAAACTTTTTTTTGTCTTAGCGGCTGGCTGAACAAGAAGTAGGACTGAGGGAACTTGTAGACTCTAAAGCTTTGTATTTTGTTTTGTTTTTTGAGCATAGTTATGTAACAAAAAATCTACATTTGTAAGTTGCACTTCCAGGATAGAGATTGCAGTGCTGTACTTGTATGAGGTGAATTGAAAAATACTATTTTGTTAATTTTTACAGTGCAAATATTTGTAATAAAAATATAAAGTGAGCAATGTACACTTTATGTTATGTGTTGTAATTAAAATTAATATCTGAAAACGTAGACCATCCAAAAATATTTAATGAATTTCAATTGATATACTATTAAAAGTGATTAAAATGACAATCACGATTAATTTTTTTGAGTTGATCGTGTGAGTTAACTGCGATTAATTGACAGCCTTACTAATAATATTCTGGAACTTGGCTAAATTGTATTGATGGGAAGGAGTTGCTTACACTCCCATAGCTATATTGTACAAAAGTAACCGGAGTGAAATTACCTTATGCAGTTAAGAACACACACATACTTGATTTTGTGTACTCTGAGTCATATCAGACAACAAAACTAAATTTGCTTCATTCTTTGGGAAGCTATTAAAGTGGGGATTGTTTTCTGTGCACTGTTAGTGTGCGTACAGTAATGTCTTAAATTGCAAACAGACCCGAGTGAAAGGTAAATGAATTTAATCCTTGTATCACATGTATTTTAGAGCATATTGGTGATTAGTGGTTGTATTTGGTCTTAATTAAGATCAAAAGTATTAACATGAGATCTATTTTGTTTCAGGTCTGGGCACAAAATGAATATAATTAGGGAAAATAAAGATCTTGCTTGTTTCTACACAACAAAACATTCGTGGAGGGGAAAGTAAGTAGTTTTAAATCTAATACTTTGTCTCAGGTCCATACAAAATACTGTCATGTATAGTCAAAATAGCTATCTCATCCTGTTTCTGATCTCTAATTGTATACTCTCAAGTCTTTTAAAATGTTGTGGAGCTGAAGTCTCTGCTCTGACTTAGGGTGACCAGATAGCAACTGTGATAAAATTGGGACAGGGGGTGGAGGGCAATAGACACCTATATAAGAAAAAGTCCCCCCAAATGGGACTGTCCCTTTAAAAACGGGACATCTGGTCACCCTACTCTGCCTCTTCAGAAGCTGAAACTACTACTGTTTAACCATCTGCTCAGCCTGCCTTCATCCACTTCTGTTCCAATTCTCTTCTCTCTACTGAAGGCTTCCCAGTTTTCAAGAGAACACCTCTGGGCTATGCTGTCTGATTGTCTTGGTTTCTGTTGCACTAGTGAAATTAAAGTGACTAGTCAAAATATTTTAAATTACATAAATAGAAATGTAATACATTTCTAACTAGTACCTGAATATTTAGAAACTGCTTTTTCATGAGTGTCTTTTTTTCTTCTCATTTCCATTTTAATGGACGAGATCACTAGTCTGTACTTCTATTTGGACTATATTGTTATGGTTAACTGCTGAACTACTAATGGAGATTATTTTGGGAACACCTATTCTGATGCAGTGTAGACATTCTTAAATCTTTTTCACTAGGTAATGTAAAAAACCTTCCACTACTGCTGACACAATAGTGGATCTGAACTGGTCTTAGTGAAGGTGGGAGCCTTACCATACATGTTGGTCCAGCATTTGTCTTCAGTACCATAAGTTAAATATAAGTGAGTCTGAGTTGGATACTGTTGCCGGAGCTCGAGAGCAGCATATCAGTGTGTTAGGCACTGATGCAGCTAAAGTCGTGTTGATAATAGTGGCAAATCTTTGTAGAAATTCCATAGTGTAGATGAGGCTTACTGTTCATGAGCCAAGCAGAGACATGGCAAATTTTCAGTGTATAATTTCCACGTGCCATCATGCTGTGATTGTTTGGATACTAAAGCAAAATGTAATGTTGTATTTTGAGGTTTTTGCAACTATAAGTCACAATTCAAAGTACAATAGTCATTAACTTTGTTTACTGATTCTGGTTTTAAAATCAAACTTAACTTTACTTTAATTCAGTCTTTGGCATATAAGTTGCCTTGTCTATTTTTAAAAGCAAATAATTATCCACTTAAGTGTGCTGCTGAGAATGCTACAGAGGGACTTAGGGTGTTTGCTTTCTGGTACTTCAGCCTAAAAACAAACAACCATACACTGAGCTAAAGCTTTTTAAGATTATCATTCTAAAAATGCCATAAGACTAGGGGACCAAGCTGTCACTTGTATTGAACATACAATGGTTACATACTTCTGGATGCCACAGTTTCTCAGATAATCACTTCAGTGGTGGCATGAAGGAGAGGGACATAAGCCTCAGGCAAGTGCTGCTTTTTTGCCTCCCCTCCCTCCCCACAACTTTCAACTCAAACCTGAACTGAGGTGACATGTTTCAGAGTAGCAGCCGTGTTAGTCTGTATCTGCAAAAAGAACAGGAGTACTTGTGGCACCTTAAATGGCACCTTACAGACTAACAAATTTATTTTAGCATGAGATTTCGTGAGCTACAGCTCACTTCTTCTGAAGAAGTGAGCTGTAGCTCACGAAAGCTCATGCTAAAATAAATTTGTTAGTCTGTAAGGTGCCACAAGTACTCCTGTTTTTTGAGGTGACATGATGCATTTAGAGCATACAATTGAAGTGTAAGGGGGGGGGGGGAATGGACATGAAAATAGCTTTTATTTATTCATTGCCTCATCTGTCTCCTTGCATGATCAACTTTAAATTTGGAGGCCTACACAAAAATAAAACTCAAATCCTGGGTTCCCTCCTACTATGATGACTGACTGACTTTCAACTTGGCAGCACTGTGAAGTAGAATGTATAGTGAAGTTACCTCCCTTTATATTTCCTGACATCATCTGCAATATTGCTGGCATATTTTTCAATTCAGTGTTTGGAGTATAAAAATTTCTGAAATTCTGCTCTACCTGATCTTAGAATGGGAATGAAACTCCGCTCTGCTAAACAGCATTCTTACCGGCAGCAAGTCTTCCTGCACAGTTTGAGTGTTTCATAGTACGATGGAAGTTCTTTAGTGTGTTTGTGTGGGGACTGTTTGAATTGATCCAGCATTCAACTGTTAGTAGCATTCACTGTAGAACTGTAGGATAGCATCACTTTCATGCTGCTGCTTTCTGAATTCTTAGAGTACAATGCATTCCTTCTTGTTGGGGACAGATACGGGGTTAGCCTGTAGACACATCCTTGAACAATGAACTTGGGGTTGAAATCTGATCACTTTTGGTAATACTCCAGAATTCAGTGTCAGCTCATTCCTCAGCAAAGGCTAGGAGCGCTGGGGCAAAAGTGACCCACCGCTGCTTGACTGAAGTAGCATCATGAATTCTTGGAAGAGGCCAAAGGAAGGACTGATGGCCAAGAAATCTTGAAATAAAACTTGTCAATATCTGACAGTTCTCTGTCCAACAACAATAAAACTCTAAAGCCTGGCAGTTCCACTCAGTCTGCTCTGGGCTACATTATTACTGCCTTGATGCAAGGACAAGGCTCTGCCTTTAGGCCGCTTTACAGTGGTGACTTCTCTCTGAAATCATGACCATTGCTAGGAGGTAAACTCTCAATTAAAATCATCATGGAAAAATTACTCAGACATCTTTTAAAAGGTACATATGTTGCCTCAGGGTAATAAGAACAAAAACAACGCTGAGCTTAATTAAAAACACACTGTTAAAACAAATCTGTGCAGTTAAATGGACATACATGCTGCTGCAACAACAAATTTACCTGTAAATGAGTATTGGATTGCTGCGATGTCTTGTGTGGACAAGGATATTTAAAAAAATAATAATTTTTTTTGGCGTGACCTTTTTTCCAACAGTGCTCATCATTTTGTTGTTCCTGTTGATGTCAATGACATCAAGGACACAAATGAGAACTGCAGGTACTCAACACCTTTGCAAATCATGCCACTTTTTATATAATGAGCTGGTAGTGCTGCCTATAGCTAAGGTTGCCTAACATTTCCCATAATGCTCGGCTTTCAGTTGTTTATACCTTTTTGCCAAAGTTTTAAGTTGGGGATAAAATATTCCATGGTGGGTGTGTGCATCAGGCTGACTTCTTTTTTCTTTTTAAGTTCCAGCAAAAATGGTTCAGCTGGCTCCAAGAACCAGGATGTGCAAATACATTGTCTTGATCATGTTAAAAATTCTTCTAGCTGCTTCACTGAGAAACCCTAGCACCACTATGCTTTGAAGCAGGGATTTGAAGTTTGGCAATGGTGGGACGGGGGGAAAGCACACTAGTGCCAGAGATGTGCCTTTTGATGTGCCTCTGTGAAAAATTACCCAAATCTGGCCAAGTCATGAGCCTCGGAACACATGAGCACACTTGGAAGAGTTTGGCAGCTGAAGTCTCTAAAGCAGGCCTGCACAACATACGGCCCACGGATCCTCACTGTGCAGCCCGCGGGAGGGATTCTGAATCCCCTCCCACACACAGCGCTCTGCGGGCAGCCCAGAGCCCTTTGAATCCCAGCCGCGGCCGGCAGTCAGAGGGCTCTGGGCTGCCTGCAGCCGCGGGGAGCCCAGAGCCCTTTGAATCCCGGCCCGCGGCCGCTGATTGCCCCCTCCACGGACCCCTGCCCTATCTAAATGCCGCTGCTCCTTGTCCCCCGATTGCCCCCCTCCTGAGATCCCCCCCAACTTCCCCTCAGGACCTCACCCCCACCTGTCCCCTGATGAACCCCTGAGACTCCCAGGCCTATCCAACTGCTGCCTGTCCCCTGATGAACCCCTGAACCTGTGCCCCATCGAATCCTCCCCTGTCCCTTGACTGCCCCCCGGAACTCCCTACCCCTTCTCCCACCCCCAGCCCCCTTACCGTGCCACTCAGACCAGTGTGTCTGGCTCCATGCAGCTCCGGACATATTGCTGCCATGCTCCCCCGCGGAGCCCCCACCCCCCAGCACCTGCCTTCCAGATTTGAACACCTCAAAATTCAGGAGTGCTCAAGCTCAGTTTGGGCAGCTGTTACTTCATTTCTCCCAAATCAAATATACTGATCCACTGTAACTTGATGTAGAAAAAGTAGGATAAAATTGAGCAAGAAATGCTTATTAGCACTGGAATTGCTATTTCAACAGCCATTGCCTTTTTGTTTGTTTAAGGAAGACAGTGATATTGCATTGGCAAATTCCCCATAGAAAGAAAAAGTGGAACAAAAGAATAATAAAGGCACCAACTTTTCCTCATTTATGGAGGATAGTCTTATAATATGCATCCAGATATCCTCCAATCACACAAGCTGAAAATTGTTCCACTTTACTGCAGCTCTGTAACCATATGGGAACCAATCCTGTCTGTGTTTTGTGCACATCCAAAATTTCCTGCTGAATGACCCACCCTGGGAGCGAGTTACCAGTGACCCAGGGCTGGGGCGGCAGGAGGTGTGTGTGTGGGCACTGGTGGGGGGGAGCCCAGGGCTGGGGCAGCAGCGGGGTGTGGGGAGGGCACTGGTGGGGAGGAAAGGGGGAAGCCCAGTGCTGGGGCGGCAGGGGGTGTGGGTGGGGGGAGAGCCCAGGACTGGGGCAGCAGGGGCGTACAGGGGGGAGCCCAGGGCTGGGACAGGGGGCAGCCAATTTTTTTTATTTTTTTTTTATTTTTTTTGGTTGGGGCAGCAAAAAACCTAGAGCCGGCCCTGCCGGGTTCCCCCAGCCGCCGGAGCCCGGGGCCCTTTAATTGGCCCCTGAGGGCTCCCAGCCACCTCTTCAGCTGGGAGCCCCTGGTTGATTTAAAATCAAGTATCACCTCCCCCACCCCCCAGCCTTCCTTTTTGGCCCACAGCTGTTTTGGTGGGGTGGTGCTGGGGAAGGAGGGTTTGTTTCCGCAGGGCTGGGCGGCCCTGGGACGGGGTGTTTCTGCGGAGCCGGGAGGTTTCAGCCCTTAGCTGTTTTCTTTGGAGGAATGTGGCCCTCGCCGCTTTACGAGTTGTGCAGGCCTGCTCTAAAGTTTCTGCCTATGCTGAACATCATTCATCTCAGGGCTGAAGGGATTGAGCAGGTTTTTTTTTCTTAACTGCTCCTGTGGCTGCTGTGGTGCAGTGTACCAGAACTGAGATCAAGGAATCTCTCCCTTGCGTTCAGTGTTCCACTGCTGGCCTCCAGGCCATACAGAAAAGGAAGTGCCACCTGACTTGAATGCCGAGGAGTGAGGAATTTGGGCAGAGTCAGGGGGTATAGGGGCTGGGTGTATTTAGTAGGAAAGTGGAAGGTGCTGGGGCATTGTGGGCATGTGGTTGGTTTAGAAGCTGGGGTACAGCACAGAAGAGTCTATAACCACTGTAGAGCTCACTCCCCTATAGAACCTGAAATGGAACCCAGGAGTCCTATGTCTAAGTTCCTCTGCTGACAGCAAATAGCTATGAAGCACTCTGGCGAAGTGTTTCACTCTGTTAGTGACTGGTCACAGAGAAAAACAGTCTACTACTGCTGCATGTTACTCTGTTAACTCAAGTGGTACAGGTCTTTGCTAAAGGTCCTGTTGCTGCTGACCCAAGCTGCGGGTGCATAGAATTCTTTTTTTTTTCCCCCAAATCAGGAAGCTGCATTTAAAAAACCCAAAACCTGCGATTAAAAGAACAATAGGGTTGCAGAGTCAAGCATTCAAATATTAGGAAAATAGCATGCGATAATGTAATTAGACTGTATCTTATGGCATGTGCACACAAGGACTGAATTAAGGTTGCACAGGAGCCCTTCATTCTGACATTTTCTAACTCTTGAGTTTGCAACTTTAATTCTTTTAATATAAGTGTAAAGGAGAAATGTATACGCTTCAATTAAATTAAAACCCAGTCATATGTGTCACTAAATCTATATTGGGGCCCCAAATTGTGTTTAAACTTTTACTAAAGGTAATTTTTTTTCTAAAGCATCACTCATTACAATTTGTCTTGTTCAGGGTACTATTGTAGTGCACACATTTTTGACTGTTAGCAACTGTCAGGATTTTGTGATAACTGTTCTTAACTTGCATCTTTGCTTACGAATAAGTGTATAATGTCTTTCTAGAGCATATCCTATCAAACTTTACAGGCAGGACAACTTATGAATGTGAACCACTGTATTCTTGCACATTGTTGTTTTTCCATTGATGTTCAAGGGAAAATGGTACCTACTTAAACTTGGCTGACCTGTTTGGAAGCCTATTTTAAAAAAAAAAAATGTATGGAATGTGTAATGTGAAAAAGGAGCAGTCTGGATGGCAAAAGATTTTGCTGCACAGGGCCAGATGTGCATTGATCCAGACTTTTAGTTCTAAAACTTTCCCCAGATTCAGTGTGCTCAAAAAAGAGGTGAATTTTCTTAGCGGCAAAACAAATATTCAACATTTTGAATGAATAAACTAAAAGTTCTTGATTTCCTGTAAGAGGCATTTTAAACTTAAAGAATATAATTAACTAGCAATGGGTCAGTTAAAGCCATTCTGACGAAGTGGTAGCTTTTAAAAACTTAATTTTTTTGCTTTATGTCAGTGTGAAGATCTGAGCAGCAGAATTAAAATCTTCTATAAAAAGCTGTTTTCATATAGCAATTTAGCTACATATCTACTTAAACTATTTTTATAGGCAGTTTTATGGTACAGGCTGTATCTGAAACAAAGTGCTGGCTTTAGCTAGTGCTGGAGTTTATCCTACAGTGCTGTTACATACTAGATAATAAATATGAAAACTAACTTCATAAAATCACGAGTCTAAAACTGGCACACACCAGCCTCTTCTCATACTGTGTGTGCAGATGTGGCAGCAGTAGAAATCTATCTGAAGATCTCAGACACCTGAATTTCTGTGATAAACAGGGTTTCAGCTTCCTGAATGAAGGGGTGGGATAGAAACACAGCAGTTTAGAAAAGACTGTGCTCCAGGCTTTTCACTGCACTCCAGGAGAAGAGACTTTTGGATAGCCAACGTTCTGTCTTGCGTCCCTGACAATAGAACACTGTTGGGATTCAAGTTTGAACAGCCTCAAGGAAGAAAATTGGATTTAAAGAGGCTGTGATGTAGTCTGCATTTTTATATTTAAATTACAAAACACACATCCTGTTCCTAAGCCCATAGGCACATCTTCAATAACTAAAACAGTTAATCTTGATTAACATATTGCAAATTGTCTGCATGAAAGGACACTCCTGAACTTTACAACTATTCCATTTTAAATTCTCTGCCAACATCGGGGGAAGGGGGTGAAAAAAGGAAACAAATGCTATCTTTAAATACAAAATCCTCTTCTCCACCAGCCTCATAAGGTTAAAAAGTCTGAGTGAACAGAGGTTTTGTTCCGTGCCCTAAATGCCAACAGTCTCTGGTTGTTTCTGACCAACGGATTTCCAGAATCAAGATCTCTCTGTTGAAAATACCCTCCCACCATCTACCAAGGTTCCAATACTACCAACTGGTGTTGAACCTTGACTGCCATAATCTGCTTGGTGAGAAGTGGTCTTGCTGGTAACTAGAACTTAAGCTATATGAGGTAGTAGTTCGTAAAACACTTGCTCACAATCTATAAAATGTATGACAGACTCAGAAATTGAAGCCAGCACCCTTTTACAGTTCTACAGGTGAACAGACTGCTGCAACAAAGGTCATGCTAGCCTATAAAAAGTTAAAACTTCTTTATTCTGCTTTTTCATTTTGTGGAATAATCATACGTTCATTTACGCCATCTTTTGCTATATAACACTAATAATTCTTTCTGAATTAAGTGTATATTGAAATGCTGCTGAAAAGCCTAGAATAGGGACCTTATTCCATTGTTGTGGTCAACATATAAAATGTCCTGCCTGCAGGATCATCTGTGTTGTGATATACAATATGCCATTTAATTCAGTGGGACACCTGATCTTGGAAAAAATTTTCTTCTAAGTAGTGAATAAAGTATAGATGCAAAACAAAATTAAATCAGTTCTGCTTGCTGAATTAAATCATTCCACCTTGATTCCAAGGCATAATGAGTCAGAATTTCATATTAACTCTTGGTAATCTTTACTATTCACCTGTTAGTGGTATTGGTTCAGTTTTTCCTACTTTCTACTGTTAGAACAAGAAACCACCAACTCAGTTATCAAAGTGGAGACGTAATTACTCAGTCCACTAAAATTGTTGAGAAGCTGTTAGAGCAGGAAAGAGAGCCTCCCACAGCGCTAGCCACTGTAGCTGGACTCAGTTCCCTACCCTGCCACTAACTTCCATGTAACTTTGGGCAACTCATTTAATCTCTCAGTACCTCAGTTCCCCATCTGTAAAATGGGGTTAATGCTCCCCTATCTCACAGGATGTTGTGAAGATAAATATATTAAAGACTGCCATGTTTTGAGATCTACTGATGAAGAGCCCTATATAAGAAATAGGTTTTAAGTCAGTGACATCTGATTTGGCTGACTGGCATTCTGTAGAGTTTTATGATGCTAATAACAACATTAAGTATACATCAATCAAGTGAATAGATAATCCCTTATCTGTGGCTCATGAAGAGGTAGGTTATCAATTTCTAATTTGTTACATTTTTGTAAAGGGGTGAAGTTTTTGACTTAAAACATAAAATTACTGGCTGCTTTGAGAGATCTTAACTAGCTATCCTGAGGAAAAGCAGATCTTCTGCTGTATAAGAGCCTTAACTGGAGTGGTTGGACCCTTCTGTAACTATTATGCTAATAATGAACATGAGACTTTTTGGGCTAGACAGCTTTTCGCATTAATGGATGTTGAATATGGAGGAACATTCATAGGCATTTCTTAAAGAGCATGCAGTAGTGTTGCTGGTAAGACTGGTTCAACTAAGCCTGTCTTGCTGCTTGCATTGGCATAAATAGAGGGAATTGGTTAGGAGGATGCATAGAGGCTTCCATGTTGAGAAAACAAACTTGATACTGATGTTGCCATAGATCTTTGTGTAAAAGCTGGAAATAAAGGAACAGCTTAGTGGTTTTGTTCTGTTTTGTACAGCACCTAGTACAATGGGGGTCCTCTGCCATGACTGAGGCTCCTAGATACTATGCAAATAACTAATAGTTCACTGTCTGGCACTTCTGTCCCCACTGCTGTTGATGTAGAATGGTATTGCAAGGTACTGTGCTCCTGGCTTACAAACATGAACCATTCCTTCCCCATCTCTATTAAGAGATTGTCTTCACTGCTGTGTTAACTCATGGTATAACTTGAGTGTTGGCCCTATTCCAGCTCATGTCCACATTCTCTAGCTGGAATTAGGTGGGACCTTAAATTCAAGTTAGCTGGCCTGTTGGGGTCTGGGTTAAATCTCCAGTGCTGCTGACAATCCAGTACAGTAGTGGGGATTCAGCTACCCAGCTCAAGTTAGCACAAGTCATCAGCTGCTAATCCAGTCATTCTATTGGTAAGCAAGACCTTATCTTCACCGTTAAAGATGCATTTTTACTTTTGGCTTGTGTAATATTTTTTTTCTTCACTGTAATAGTTAGCTCATATGAGAGTGGCCACATACTGTGAAACACTCAGGCTAGCCACTGATTTAGGCCTCATCTTCACTGCAAAAGTAGAGGTGGGCTTGCCTGCCCTGTAGTCTTTGCCGGCTTAGAGATTCAGTGTAAGCTGACCGATGGAGTTCTTCAACCAGCAATGCTCGCTAAACAGACAGAAGCACTCTTGTGTGAGCATAGCTGTCTACAGCTGGGCTTTTGCTGGCATAGCTGTGGGGGGGGGGGGGAGGTGTTTTGTTTTCATGCTCCTAGTCAACATAGCAATGCTGGCAAAACTTTGAAGTGTACACTAAGCCTGTGTGACATAAGTGAGCTCTTTATTTATCAAATACTTGCTTTGTGTAGAGGGGCCTTAACTATATTTGGTACCTTTTAACTATAATTCTTCCAATCTACCACCAGATAGGTAGTTAGCTTTTTCTCCTACTACTAAAACAACTAATGGTTTTCCAGGCCTAGTTCACTTTATTTTACTATTTGTTGCAACCTACTCTTCAGTTTGATCGACAGTTAATTACTTTTGCTGATATTGCTATGGTCTGTTCAGAAGTTTTTGTAAATTCAGATTGTGTCTGTATGCATCATTGCAAACCAGAGGATTGAAGGTTTGTAAAAGTAGCTAAACTGTAAAGGAAGCAGCTTAGATGCAACTCCATAAGAGGATGAGAAACACATCACACTACAGGCAGGAGCCCCTATCCCTCCCCCCCCTGAAACCAAAACAGCTCCTCAAATTTGTTAGGGGGCTTATTCCTTTACCCTCTTACTTCCCTGGTCCTTCTCACATGAACAGAGAAACAATACCCGAAGTCCAAAGGCGCAAACAATTCAATGTTTATTGGGGTGAACTTCCAGCAAGCATGAGTTTAGTTTACCTCCTTAGTGTTCCCCTTCCCAGCTCTAACACCACAGAGCCTTGTCTGTGTCCCTGTTTCTGTTCCCATCCCCTGTTTCCCATTTCCCCCTTTAGCAAAACATGATCCCAGTTCCCCCATCCCCAATCCCTGTTCCCATTTCCCCACCCTCCTTTACTTCCTGATTGACTGCAGACTATATAGTAAAACCTGAGTTTTGCGTAGCTATTCCTTAACCAATCATTTTACTGAAATTTAACTAACCAATTCTAACATATTGTAACATGGCTATTTAACCAATTATATTCCACCACCTTCATTGGGTTACACCCAACAAAATTAATTATACAGCAAACAGAAACAATTACAGAACCAGACAGAGACCGTGCAAATAAACATACAAAACAATACCGAAGTGAGGATTTCACAACTACATCTATACAGACATAAGGGTTTTCCAGCTGTGTCTATTGATAAGTGAGTTCTTGCCAGATAGGATGCTATCAAACTAAGTTTCCTTTTACATCTTCTAGGCTCTTCCCTTTCTCTGGAGGTGAGAGGTATATCAGGACAGGATTGTATTCCTAATAGCACCTTATTTCAATGTGACTAGTTTGGAATGTGAGGATGTGACCATACACTTCCCGGCTTATGGCTGCCTTTGCTGCTTAGCCGAAGAACCAGGCCTCAGACTGTCACAGTAAAAGAAGGCCATTAGAATAAAAAAATCACTGTCTTTTTTTATACCTTTATAACTAGCTAAGTGATAAGAATACACCTAAATTCTTATCAAAGTATAGGCCTTGGCAGACAGGCCTGAATATCTATATCCTAACAAAATTGTTCTTCCATGGTGTATGAAAATTTGATTGCAGAGGAGGAGAAGGGGGTCCATGCAGCCACAAAATGTAGGGTTATATGGGACCTCAGATATATAGGATGATGATCATGCTATGGCAGTCTTGACAGCCATACACCTAACACATTTACATCTTTCAAACATGAAAGTTCACCTCCCCGCGATTATACAAAGTAAATATTTTATCTAATTCTAGAACATAAAGCAGAATTCTTGTATTTCGGCATCCTGACTGCTAACAGAACTAAGCAGCGAGGAGAACAGAATGGTAGTTTTGACAATATTCCTGTAAGGATAGAATAGATGCCATGAGAGTTTGCATTCATGGGTCTCAAGTTTTTATAGGATAAACAGTTTCTATTCAAGAGCTCTTTCTGGGTACTCTAAGTATTTGAATTGTCAACTGTTTCTGTACTTGCACCTTATTTTATTTTTAAACAATGATTTATATTGTATACCAAGTATAGTAGAGGTTAGTAAAACACTTCAGAAGTTCATTTAACTTGCTCAAAGTCGCATCTAGTTTCTTGCTTTCCATCAACCCTCAAATTATAGCTTTTAAATGTTCACTACTGTCCTTGGAAATATAGTTTAATGTGCATAATTTGTAGCATGCAAAAAAGGCTGTGAGCAAATGGGAAGTGTGTAAATCCTTCCTCAGACTAAACGGATTTGATTTACATTCAGGCATTAAATACTAATATTTCAAAAGGATATAATGGTGTAACTGACAAAAGCAAGGAAATATAATTAAAATAACTTGTAAAACTAGTCTCGGAGTGGGGGGGAGGGGAAGGTTATTTCTAACATGGTGACTAAACATTAGGCAATATTGAAATGAAACCTTGAATGAAGGTAACTGTCTATAATTTCTCCTCCTAGGGTTGCTTGTTTCTGAAGAGACTTATAACTAATTGACGAATATCTTTCAAGTAGTAAAACTGAGTGCTGCCAGACCCTTACTACTTACTGACTTATCACCTTTTAGAAATCTTAAACTGACTTGTGTGTGAAATATTAATTGAAGGTGCTTCTGGAAACTACCTCTTTCACTTGGTCATTTAACTTTCTATTCACCCAAAGCCTCTTACTTCCAGGCACCTCACCACTTGAATAGAGACTAAAGATCGTTGTATCACACAGAATACATATGATGTAAAGAACAACTTCACTTTGAGACCCTCTTCCAGTTCACTTGTCCATTCACTGAAAAATGTATCTGCTTGCTTGCCTCTGCAATTCAAAGGAAATCTTTACTGTTTACCCTTCTACCAGGATCCATAGAAAAGTGTCTCCTTAATACCTCCTCTGATGAAAAATCCCATTATGTCTACCTTTATCCATAGTTAATGATCAGCCATGAAATGCACTCCTGCCATACCGTTTTTAACCACATTGAGTAGAGGGCTCTTGATAGCTGAAACATGCTGAGGAATGTGCATGTGTTTAACATGTGTGAAGTCTATATGTAAAATATACCTAGTTACTCTAATTACTAATTTTGATGAATTATAAATGGGCAGGGAAACAGGGTATGATTTAAAGATATTTGTAGAACTCTAATTCCAGATTTCTAGCTCTTTTGTTTGCATAAATGTTAAAATGCTAATTTAGACAGACACAGATCTTGAAGTTAGAGGTCTTAAGTTACTTTTAAATAAGATTTGTATAGATGCTATATACTCATGTGCTTGCTGCAAACTAGCAGTTGGTAGATTTGGACCAGTTGGCTTTTCTTTGAACCACACAAACCATCAAACTTCTGGTGCAGCTTTTGTAGATGTTGTTGTTAAATTAGGTCAATATAGTTCCTTGGAGAAAAGTATTCACGTAGTTACTTTTATTTGGAAGCTGTGTTCTCCATTCAGAATTGTCTCAACTTAAACTATTTTGAATTTGTAAATATCAGTTTTCTCCCTAAATTTTTTTGCCTTTCTACGTATAGTCATGTGGGTGAAAATATCCATTGCAAGTTTCCCATTGGTATTTTGTACTTCTGAATATTATCCTAACATGTCAATGCACATTATTTAAGTTTTTGGGCTTAGCTCTTCTTGTGTTTTGGCAGGGAGGGAGAGACTGCTGGAACAATTTAAATATTTTTAAACCTTTCCTTTTTCTTCTGTTCACCAGGCACATTGGAAAAAGAGGCAAAGATGAAGGGATGAAAGGGTACTCTAGCAAACTTAATCCTTTTATATTGAGCAAATTGCATACTCACTTAAGTCTGGCCATATTCATTGTAATGGTTGGTGACTATGATTAGGCCTATGTTGGTTCTTTCCTAATGGGAGATATTCTACTATAAATATACTATCTGTACATATTGTTTTTATGAGATTTCAGGAAAATACTTTTAAACTAAATACTTTTTTGGTATGTTCTAGGTATAAGAGAGTCTTCTCAGTTGGAACCCATGCCATCACTACATATAATCCGAACACATTAGAAGTTACAAATCAGGTAATGATAAATGTAGTTATAGCCTTCTTGGATACCTTAAGATATCCTAATGCAATCTGAGTTCATGTTAATACTCTTCTGACTGACTTGTCCTCTCCTTAATATTGAGTGTGGTCAGCTATATTTTACAGAGGGTTCTCTCTTGTGTAAATACTAAGCATAACCAAAAGGGCTATCAGTTGCACTAATTTCATGATTGGGCACTGCAGTGCATAGGCTTGCTCAGTCAAATTGTCCTTTTTATATGCTAAAGAAAAGTAGCTGATGCAATAGCTAATAGTTTAAACTGTGATTTGGTGGCTTTAGAAGCTTGTATAGTCCTCTTTGTTCTGTTACACAACAGAACTAAAATAGTTACTTAGTAAAACAATCTCTTTCAACTTCCCTTTTTGTGTGTGTGTGCGCGCGCGCGTGTGCGTCCGTCCATCCGATCTCAGGACTATTTGACAGTTCTTGTGTCCCTGAAAAGAATCACTGCAGAGCAGAGATCTGCAGAGTCACAAATTTTACCCAACTTTGCTCTACTCCTCCATCCTTCTTTGCCTGGATCCTTGTGCGTTCTCATTAGCTGAATTGTTAGCTTTTTTTTTTAACTTCTGAATTCCTAGCTACCACTTTCAGCAGAGAGTGACTGCAGTGAGCCTCCTCATCAAATTTGAATACTTACACATAAAACAAATGTGTGTATGCTGCTTGTTAATGCCCCTATTTTAGTTACGGTATACGTTTATATTAGTCACAAACTAGAGTGTTGGGTTTTGTTATAACCTTAATTGTTTTTAACAATTAAGACCTCTTATAAAGAGACCTAAAGTACAAATACACCCTTCAATACCTGTTTCACTACATTTTGGATATAAAAGATTCTATTTCTTACATTAATAGAAACGTATCAAATTACCTTAATTTGTTTACATTAGTGGCCTTATGGAGATATTTGTAGTATCGGTCCTGTTGGAAAGGGGCAAGGAACAGAATTCAGCCTCACCTTTCGTAAGGGGAGTGGAAAGAAGTCTGAAACTCTTAAGTTTTCTACAGACCATAGAACAGAACTCATTACAGAAGCACTGGTAAGAACTAGTTATTTAGCTATTCAACCAGTTTAAGATACGTTACTGTATTGTTACACTATTACTAGATGTAATAATGTTCACTTTGTATTTATGATGAGAAGGAAAGCTGCTGTGCTTATATATTTTAATATATATTCATATACTTGGCCTACGGTGTTCATTGAAATAACTTGTATGTAAGACTCCAAATTACTGAATGTGTTAGACCAGTGATACTCAGACCTCAGTGGTTTAGGAGCCAAGTTAGTGACCAATATTACCCAAAAGAGCCACAATAGTGTGAATGTTTCATTTACTATAGTCCTGAATATTTAATATTCTTAATGCAAGTTGATAACTTAATTGGTTAATAACCAGGGGTGAAAGTAACTTTAATCTCTTAGTGGTATGCAATGCTGCCAAACCCCTGGGCATGGTGGGAGAGGCCTGGCTCTGGGCCCCCAAAGGGGCGGGGCCTCAGGTGGAAGGGGCGGGGCCAGTGGTGCTGGAACAGTTTTTAAGGAGGGAGTGCTGAGCTGTGCCTGCTCCTTCCCTTGTCCACACCCCTCACGGCCACAGGCTGGGATCACAGTTGGGGGCGGTTGTTGAGCCCCAGGCCGGGGTCAGGAAAGGGGGCCGGGACCTTGGATGGCAGCAGAGGGGCCCGGTGGGTGAGGAGCTGGCACCCTGGGCGAGGGGCCACGCTGGGTGCAAAGCCTGGGGGGGGTGATGCAGTACCCCCTGCACCCGTACTTCCCGCACCTATGGGTGGGGCTGGGGGCCAGCCTCGCCCCAACCAGCCCTTCAGCGTTGCCCGGCCTGCACTGTCTGAGGCTCCGGCTATTGCCACAGTGGCCGGGATCCCTGGGCCCTTTTAAATGGCCTGACCCCAGGGCAGATGCCCCTTTTGCCCCCGCCGCAGCAGCACTTTAACATCAGCTGTGTACCAGCCTGTACCAGAGGCTGCTTTCTTACCGGTACACGGTACCAGCTTACTTTCACGTCTGTTAATAACACAGTAAAAGCATTTGTAGTGATTAATAATTAAATTGCACAGTGTTTTAATATCACGTGCTGCAGGAGATGCATTAAAGAGGTACTTGCGGCTTGTGAGCCTCCGTTTGCATATCGCTGCATTGTTCACTACCAGTGAACATATGTTTTTTATATAAAACAAATGGTGCACTTTAAATATACAACTTTTAAATCTTTAAGTTTTAGACTATCCCAAAAGAATTAGAGTCACTCTGGAATAATTAGAACAAAGAATTATTTTCTCACTGAAATCACAGTAACAACTTGTTTTCATTCTCCTTTTTACAGAGATTCAGAACAGACTTTTCAGAAGGAAAAATCACAGGAAGGGCAAGTATCTGGCCTGTCTGTATTGGACTACAAATCCAGTCATTTCATATTTACAAACACTGTAAAAACAGACTTTAATTTCTAGATGACCATGTCCCTTTATATTTTAAATAGTTATGGCTACCTACTACACCTAAATCTGAATTTCCTGCCAATTCTGTGGCTTTGCAATTTTTTTTCTTTTTTTTTTAAACGTTGTGAGATGAACAATATGGGAGAACTCTCCATATAGAGCAAAGAGATAACAGGTAACTGCACAACAAACTGGAAAAAATATACTTCTGTCACTTCAAGGGTTGCTACCAAGTTACTCTTATGTGGTGTAGCCATAATAGACAAACTACAGAAGTGTGGATCTGTTTCAAAAATCACTTTAAAAGGAGATTGAATATTATTAATTAGAAATAGTTGAAATTAAAGTGAAGTTATCAGAACACTGTTCAACAAAGTCTTGTGTTTTAAAGTAAATGAGTAGTAGCACTTTTGGGAGGACTTCACCGCCTCATAGCTAGCCACAGTGAAAGGGGGGGGAAAGATAATTCTTGGTGTATAGTGGGAGTAGGGGAAAAGTTCCAGGCATATCTTTTCAGACAGACTTATGGAGAGAGCATGAAAGAGCTTCCTGGAAATTAGCTACTGAATCTCTCTGTAGTTAAGTCAGTTTTATGAGATTTATGCATTTAACACCCATACCTTGACACTTGGTTTCACATCCACTGGTCTCCCTGGAATGCATCTTAATAGATCTTCTGTCTTCATGGCTTTGTTCATTTATATCCATTTGAGTGTCTAGAAGCCTATTACCATTCTAGGGCTACACCACGAAGGACTTCTTTGAAGTGATACTTTATTAAACAAGAATTCCATAGCACTGTTATAGAACAATCAAGATTCTAATGACTGAAATGTGTTGGGAATTCCCAATCTAAGGCTATGTCTACGCTGCAATGTAAGCCCAGGGTTTGTGGGACTTGAGTCAACTGACCCATGATGGGGAACCCTAGGCTTGAGTGTCTACATAGTATTTAAACCCTGCATTTAAGACTCTTCTAACCCATGCTAAAACCTAGGGCTCTGGCATCTGGCAGTGCGCAGACCCAAGTCAAGGTAACCATATGCCAGAATCCCTAGTGTCCCTTGCAGAATGTGGCCTCTTTAGCCCTACCACCGTGGTGCACTGTGGGAAGACTTTATTGCCTATCTTGCACTTTACAGGAAGCTTGAACAGATCACCCAACCCAGGAGGCTCTCTGATAATGTGCTTGCAGAGCGGTGATCAGAATAGGTCAACACTGACCTGAGCTGCTCCTATTCACCAAGGGGGGTAACTTCAGTTATCCAAGTGGATTGCAGATTGTTAGGATAGTTGTCCCCATGGAATTGTCATACTTCTGGATGACTCCCAGGACCCGAGTCAGTGGGGCTGCAGCGACACTGCAGAGCAATAGAGCTTGGACCCCGGGTTCCATCTGGACTCTATCATGGGTGGTCCTACCCTGCAGGATCTCAGGACCCTGGGTCCGAGCACTGGGTTAGCACTATTTCAGTGTAAATGGGGGAGGGGGCGATGGCATATAGGCTTGAGCCTGGACTCATGTTGCAGTGTGAATATCCGGTAAGTGAACAGTGTGTCAGGACTGGGTTAAGCTTATATCAATTACAATGTAATCAATAAACTTGAAGGTCAGGAGGTAAAGATAGGGCAAACCATGCTGTGCTGTCATGGCTTTCAGACTTATTGGGGAAACTTGCTTGATCATATGAAACCAGGTCAAATTAAAGAACTGTTATGTGTAGATGTAATCCTCAGAAGGTGAAGAAGTCTTTTTGGTTGTCTCCGGACTTAACAGCAGTTTCTTCTTCCATAGAGATACAACTGCTATAAGCATCACTGGAGTGAGACGAGAAAACCTGTGATTCTGGAAGTGACTCCTGGAGGGTTTGATCAAATTAATCCTGCAACTAATAAAGTCCTGTGTTCCTATGACTACAGAAATATCGAAGGCTTTGCTGACCTCTCTGACTATCAGGGAGGTTTTGCTATACTTTATGGAGGATTTAGTAGATTGGTGAGTATTATAACATTTTATGCATATGCATATCAAGTCGTGAGAAGTTTTACATAAACCAAATAAGAAGTGTGAGGCTGTCTCAGTCTCTTGCCTGGAGGTTCAAATCACTACTATGGCAGATACTAAATGGCTTGTAGATTGAGTAGTTTGATAAGTTCAACAGGGCAAATTATACAACATTTAATATTGGTAGTGTTGTAGTCATGTTGGTCCAGGATATGAGAGTGACATTGGGCCAACTTCTGTTGGTAAAAGAGACAAGCTTTTGATCTCCACAGACCTTGAAAGCTTCTTTCAACAGAAGTTGGTTCAATAAAACATTTAATATGGAATTGTGCCCAAGTCCCCTTGAGTACTAACCGGGAGACTGGTTGTTTACCTGTGTATAAACTTGAGTGGAACAAGTTAAAATGAAGGAGCAGAGAACCCATGCAGCTATGCCCAATTAAAATAAAAATCCTAAGCCAGTTATTGTGAACTACACTGCAAGCAACTGAATGGTCTGCAGCAAAACAAGATAGCTCTGCAGTAGGAATTACCTTAAACTTAGATACCTCTACATCAGTGCTGCCACAATTAAAAATGTTTTATTTTTCTGTATTCCTAAGAGGGAAACACAAGTTAAGCTATTCAAGACACACTTAGTGTCTTATTTCTTGTTTACAAAAAAACTTACAATGGCTATTGTTAACAACTTCTATATAATACTTTTATTTCTGATTATTTTAGGAAAATGTCTTCACTTAAAATATTTTTACAACCATTTTAACTAGTGAAGTCAAGTTACAAATTGCTGTGGAGAAATGTTAATTCTTTATTGTCATAGTATTTCCTGTTGTGTGGAGGGGGGGAAAGTATGCCGTTTATCAAGTTAACAACATTCACTAGTAAATGATACTAATTAAAAAAAAAAATCAGACTGCCATACAATATAAACAAGTCAACTTTTTTATAACTATTAAGAAACTTTAAGTCTGTGAGCTGATTACACCTGATGTTCAGTTTCTTATTTTTTGTGTTAAACTTACCTAAATATCTCTTCCTAAAATTTGCAGCACATGTTTGCATCTGAGCAAAGGGAAGAAATTATCAAAAGTGCAATAGAACATGCTGGCAATTACATAGGCATCTCCCTCCGAATAAGGAAAGAACCTTTAGAATTTGAGCAATACTTGAGCCTTCGCTTTGGGAAATACAGCAATGATGAGTCTATAACATCTTTAGCAGAATTTGTTGTTCAAAAAATAACACCTAGACATTCGGTAAGGTCTACAAACTTAGACTACATCTTATTTATTTGATTTGATAGGTGGCTAAAAAAGAGGTCCCCTTTTCTAACATGTTCTTTCTTTAAGGAACCTGTGAAAAGAGTATTAGCCCTTACAGAAACTTGCTTAGTAGAGCGGGATCCTGCTACTTATAATATTGTGACACTGAAACCTCTAGGAGAGGTAGGTGACAATCCTGTTTAGAATAATAAATTTGACTATTAAAATGCAATATTGTATAGTACCACTGCAACATGACATTTAAAACTGAGGCTCACTCATTAGTACTATTTACTGTGTTCATTCTGTTAGACCCCGTTTTCTAAAGATACAGAAACCATTCTTGGGATTCATTTTGAAAAAAACACAAACCAAAAAGCTGACCAAACAAATTCTAGGAAGTTCTGATTACACTTGCAGCTCTCTCTTTTGGAGGACGATCACTTCCTTTAAACTTTGAATATATATTGTAACATTTAGCATTGGCTCAACAATTCACCTCCTTGAGTACATGAGAATTGCATTAAATGCTTCCTATAAGTGTGGTGGTCTCTTATTACATGGCTTCTTCTTTTTAGGTATTTGCACTGGTATGTGATTGTGAAAATCCACAGCTTTTTACCATTGAATTTATCAAGGGACAAATCCGAAAATATTCTTCAACAGAGAGGTATTTTTAAAGTTTATTGATTACAGGGAAATGTAAATGGGAAATCAGTTGAATGACAAAAATATTATGTAAGCTGTGTGAATTTAAAAATAACACCTTCAAGGACCAAATTCAGACTCTCTTCATTCGAAGCCTGCCTTCAACTCTGTGACTTACCCCCTGAAGATGTCTCTACTACCTCAGACAGATACCACATGACATCTCCCCATATGTCATCTGCTTTTCACTTAAATTTGTGAACTCCTTGGTGATCCATATCTATCTGCTTTCAGTAAATAGGATCATGGAAGAAACTATAAAAATATTTTTTCTCCTACACTTATATTATCCCATACAGGTGAATAGTTATAGAGGGTCAATTAGAAATATACTTTTTGTCCACTTGGTGTCAAGGTAATTGACAAGTTTTTTTTAAAAGCTTGTAGTTAGACATGCTGATTAAACAAACTGGAGTGTTAGGAAGTAGGTCTATTAGAGGAGAGAGACAGTAATAACAGGCTCTTTCTTGAGAAACTAGTATTGATAGCTAATGTATTAAATCTAGATGTTTTAGCTGGTATCCATGTGCTAAACTGTTTAGTGTCTGGACTGAGTTGGTCTTTCCTCTTCTCTTCTTCCCCCCCACCCTCCCCTTTGTCTGCCCATCACACCTGTATGGATTAAATGTGGCTGAGGGTATCCTGTAGAGTAGTGGTGCTCAACCTTATTACACAGGAGGGCCATGTAAACCTAAGTACATCCATATGTGGGCCAAACAGATTCTACATATTACAATTTTAAAGTAACCTGTATTGATATTTTAAGTTCAGCTTATTTTGTATGTATTTAGATAGAAAATACTTGTACATAGAAACAGCCTGTTTTCACTCTTGTGTAAACTAAAATGATGTAAGCATGACAGCAGAATGCTAATGAGTCAGTTGCTAGTATATTGTATGGAAGCAGGCTGTGGGCCTTATGAAATGCTCTGTTGGGCTGTGAATGGCCCATGGACCATAAGCTGGGCACCTCTGATTGTAGAGCAAGGTGCTTGTGTGCAGAAAATAAAAACAAAAGTAGCACATGCAAGGAAAAAAAAAAGGCCAGACAAATCTAGTCTAGCTGAAATACTACTTTCCCTATCATACTACACCCATCCACTATCACTTTACATATCTCCTTATTGTTAGTGGAAGAGTTCCACTATAGTTTGTCATGTTATTGGTTCATGCAGTTTGTATTTGGTAGCATTGCAAACTTTTTAAAAAGTGGAAAACATTGATCCATGTGAATTCAAGTAGAAATCTTGGGCACACATATATACGGTGCAGTCAGTGTGCTCAATTTTTTTTTCTTATAACAATCATAATTTTCCAGTTAAGTGCCTAAATAAATTCACAGGGTAATAAGTGTCTAAACATGTTTCTCTCTCTCTTCTCAGAGATTCTCTGTTAGCTAGCTTGCTGGATGGAGTAAGAGCCTCTGGCAATAGAGATGTGTGTGTGAAAATGACCCCAACACACAAAGGCCAGCGCTGGGGATTGCTGAGCATGCCTGTAGATGAGGAAGTAGAGAGCCTTCACCTCCGGTTTTTAGCTGCTCCTCCAAGTAAGTTCAGCTTTTACTACAGTTCAAAGAACGTGTGTGTGGTTTTTTTTTTTTTAATAGCACAACAGCTCTCTAAGCCATTTAAAATCTGTAACTCCCAACTACCTTTTGTTTCTCATTGCAGATGGTAACTTTGCAGATGCTGTGTTCAGGTTCAATGCTAACATCTCATACAGTGGAGTTCTGCATGCAGTAACACAAGATGTAAGAATTAATTCTCTGCCCAACCTCTTCCAGTTTTGTTGTTTTTATACAAGTATTAATGGTTCTTCCTCCTTAACCAGGGTCTGTTCTCTGAAAACAAGGAGAAACTGATTAATAATGCCATAACAGCATTACTGTCTCAAGAGGGGGACATTGTAGCATCTAATGCAGAACTTGAAAGCCAGTTCCAAGCTGTGAGACGACTAGTTGCTTCAAAAGCTGGCTTCCTTGCCTTTACTCAGCTTCCTAAGTAAGTATTTAAGCTGATAGCAGGAAACTGTTTTAAAGACTTGTACTCACCAGTCTCTTTGAAACATTGAGTCTGAGTTGAGGTTGGGATCATCCATAATTGCTGAGGCTTCGGGGAAAAACTTGTATAAAGTAGCAGTTTCATGTATGTAAGACTATAAGGTTGATGGTACTGGATCTCCTGATTGTGTACACTGCATCTTACTGATGGCTTCTGAATTGGGGGTTCTCAGCACTCTAAGATTTAATCTTTAGCGTTCCCAGCTATGGTTCTGCTTTTAAGTTATAGTTTGTGTTAGATATTTCCTCAGAACACTCAAAACTGATCTTTTTTCCTTGAACAAACAAATGCAGTAGTTTAATCCATGGGTAGTCAATGATGGACTGCCAGATGCTCTTGAACGAACCTCAAAATCATTATTTACTTTTTTTTTTTCCTCTGGAGTCTGGACCTTGACTATACCTTCACCAAGAAATTTGGACCTTGACCAAAAAATAATTGACTACCTCTGGTTTAATCTTTCTGGTGACACATCAGCTGCAATTACAAATTCCATACATTCCACAGGGGATAAAAGGTGCACTGAGCCCCAAGTTTAGTGTAAAATCAGTTACACCTTAGATTACATGCATTAGAGGAGCAAAAAGTAAGATGTAGAGGAAGTAGGTTTTGCAATGTTGCTCATTGCCAATTTGTAGAACTCCAGATACATACTCATAATTGGCTTAAAGATGCAATCTGGAAACCTTTTGACTGACTTTCTGAAGAAATTGTGCATGTCTTGTTCACTTTCAGAATTAGGCTACTTTTGTAAAAATGAAGTAAGTTCAGCCTTCATTATGTGTTAACAGTATATGTGGCTTTTAGAAGATTATTGTGAAGAAATTTTATAAATAGAAAAAAATTGGGCAAATTAAATTAGCTACAGTTTCTTTTGTTTTGTTTTTAAATTTCTTGAACTGAATTCTCTGATTTTTGGGCATTAATCTATTGTAAACTTTTCACTGGTCATGTAAAGTGGTGATTTTTTTTTGTTGTGCATTTAGTAAGTCCATGTCCTTACTATAACTACTATTATCTCAGACTTTGAACTCTGACTTTGGGCTTTTGGACTCAGCTTTCTTTTGGCCATAATGTACGTTGTTTAGTTGTAATGAAAGAAAATGAAAATATGTAGGGAGAGGTCCTCTAAAGACTTGTGTATATATGAGGAGTTACACCCCAGCTTGCTCCACACTAAGTTTACCCTATACCGTCCTGCTGGGCTCTAAGAATATGTCTGCACAGCAGCTGGTCACCCATGGCTGGCTGGTGTTAGCTGACTCAGGCTCATGAGGCTCAGGCTTCAGTGTTGTTTCACTGCTGTGTAAACTTCTGGGCTTGCGCTGGAGCTTGGGCGCTAGGACCCTGCAGCATAGGAGGGTCCCAGAGCTTGGGCTCCAGCCAGAGCCTGGAAGTCTACACAGCCGTGAAACAGCCCTGCAGCACAAGCCAGAGTTGGCTGGCATGGGCCGGTTGCAGTTGTCTCTTTGCTGTGTAGACATATCCTAACGGTCTATGTAGATCCTGCTGTTGCACACTAAAGATTATGTAGTGCACTTTGATCTAATCTGCTTTTGAAATGGGAGTAGATCAAAGTGCAGTACATAATCTTCAGTGTGCAGCAGAAGGTTCCATGGAGACGCTTAGGCCTTGTATATAGTATGGCTTAAGTCAGTGTAAGTGGTGTCGCTCAGGGGTGTGAAAACCACACCCTGAACAATGTAAGTTGTATCAATTTAGTGTGGTGTAGACACCACTTTGTTGGTGGAGATGCTGTCCTGCCGACATAGCTTCTGCCTCTCGTTGAGGTGGAGTAATTACGTCAAGAGGAGAACGCTCTCCCATTTGCGCAATGCATCTTCACCTGACGCGGTGCTCGGGGGAGGAGGCAGTGGTGAGCTGGGGGGGAGTGGTTCCTCTGCGCAGCCACACCCCCCCCCAACCCCGGTTACTTCCTGCAGCCCTCCCTACGCCCCCCCCCAACCCTAACAGCTGATTTGTGCAGCAAGCCTGGGAGGGAGCGGGGAGAAACGGAGTGGCAGCGTGCTCAGGGGAGCAGGTGGCAGTGAAGCGGAGGTGAGCTGGGAAGGGGGCGGTTCCTCTGCCCCCCACTGCTGCAGCTCACCTCCGCTCAAACACAAACCAAAAAACCCCAAAACAAACCAAAAAAAGAGCCGGAGTGCCGCCCCTTGGAAAGTGCCACCTCAATCACATGCTTGGAGTGCTGGTGCCTACAGCCGGCCCTGGGTAGACTTATACTCCAGCTTGCCACATACTAACAGTTCATATAGACAAGTCCTAAATTCTGAGTTAGCTGCTTGAAGATTCTTTATAAAGGCTTTTTTAAAAGATATCTTGATACACTTGCAATATCCATTTTAAATGACCTTTTTTTTTTCTTGTGACAGATTTCGGGAACGTCTAGGAGTAAAGGTGGTGAAAGCTCTTAAAAGAAACAATGACGGAGTAACACATGCTTCTATTGACATGCTATGTGCTCTCATGTGTGTAAGTGTTTAAATCACTATATTACAGAATAGGAGATTTCCTATTTTGAAATGATTAAATATGTGAATTGCAAGGCGCTGAAAATGGGGATTTGTGTGGAGAGTGTAGTGCATGCGTATCTTGCAGTGTACATAGGCTAGCCAGTAGTGTCACATGAGTAGACTCAGTTGTCATGGTTGTTTAGAAATAGGAACAGGATTCACTCTCATAACTAGCTTGTTTTCCTTTGTCACGAGTCCACTGTTGGTATTAAATTTTGGTGGACTGTAGTTTCATTCTGCTACATCAAAAGACTTGTGCAGATCTTTAAGTTTAGTTTGAAGGCTGAAATATGACTGCATTTGTGAATGCTTTCTTTATCACATAGCCTATGCATGATGATTACGACTTGAGGCAAGAGCAGCTGAACAAAGCTTCCCTTCTTTCTTCAAAGAAGTTTCTGGAAAACTTATTAGAGAAATTTAATTCTCATGTGGTAAGTCATAGATTAAGGCATAGTTCATGGAAAAAGTACTGAAATATTAAAGGTTGAGGGTTGGACAGGTCATACATAGCACGTCCTATAAAGTAAGCTTGTGCACATCTTTGCTATAAGAGAAGTTTGCACTCATGGCTCAAATGCAAAAATATATGTAATTGATACTGACCCTGTGTTCAGTTTGTATCTGGGGAAATCAGAGTGAAACTGCTCTCTCCACAGACCCTAAGAGCAAGTCTACACTGCCCTAAGGGCATATGAATAGCAGTGTGCCCCAAAGTGCTATTCTGTAACTCCCCTGTGTGGATGCTGAAGGCGTGAATTTAAAGGTCCTGAGTTACCAAAGAGAACTAAATTATTAATAACTCAGAACCTTGAAGTTTGTGCCTGCAGCATCCACACAGAGGAGTCACAGTGCAGCACTTTGGTGCTATCCAACCCCCACTTGTGCAAAATGCAGGGCAGTGTAGACATGCCATAAGAGGGCTCTCATTAGGTTTTTTTAACATGTTCAGCCTAATATAGGCAGAAAAGCATTCCCGTTAAACCAGTCCTTTCCAACAGAACAACCTCGTGCAAGGACTCTAAAAGGACTACTTAGAAACTGTAGCTCCTCTGATCTGTAGCGCTCATATTTATTTGAGCTCTTTTGGTTTCCCCCCCAAAAAACTACTTTCAACTCCATTCAGAGGACTCGCTGCTGCTGTGAAGCATGATATAATGAATCCTTTGTGGAATGCTCTGGAAACTTTTTTTTTTGTTTTGCCACACTAAAATAATGGCAATGGTTTTTATCTTTCTGTATTTGAAATACTGCTATTTATTAGCTACAAATGGGATGCAGGTAAGAGTGGTGGAGGAAATGACCTGTGCTCCTTTGGTAGCTCAAGGATAATACTAAAATCCTAAGTAAAGATTTTAAAACCAGCTGCTATGATTAAAATTCTTACATGCTTCATTTAAATTTCAGGGTCATGGGACAGGTGCCCTTGTTATTAGTTCACTTCTGGACTTCCTTACATTTGCCCTCTGTGCTCCGTATAGTGAGACAACTGAAGGGCAGCAGTTTGATATGTTGTTAGAGATGGTAGCATCTAATGGGAGAACCCTCTTTAAGCTCTTTCAGGTGAGACCTTTTTTGTTCTCTTACTACCTCAAGCCATACCTATGTGCTAGCAGGAAGAGAGGCATTTCAAAACGGCATGGGCTTCCAGTCACTGTGACCTCTGATTGCAGAGTTCAAAAAGTCTGTGGGGACAATGGCATTGTGGGATTGTTGCTGGAGGACTCTGTACCAGTATAAGTAATTCAGCATCCACATAGGCATTTTGCCAGCAGAAGAGTGCTGGTAGAGGGTTTGTGCTGCTCTGGGAACTGGTTTAATTTGACCAACAGAAGCTCAGGGTTTTGTCAACAAGATTTAAAATTGAGTGTGGATGCATATAAGGCTGTTTTAGCACATGGTAAGTTTTTTGCCTGTAATACTTTGTAGTGCGGACCAGGCCGAGAAGAATTGTTTCCATGTCCATTTGATCATTTCAGTTTTAGAGAGTACCCAGAAACTTCCAGTAGTGCTATTTGCATGACTGTAATATGGACTCTTTTTCATAGGAACAGGTCAGAACTCTTAATTTATTTCAGGGGCCCTGAGCCTATGCTCCCCAAGAACTATAAATATTTGGTAATTTTTTGACCAGAGCTGAATTCAGAACTGCATCCTAGATGAAGTTCAGTTTCCTATCCCTTGAACTGTCTGTTTCCCCATAAAAATGTAAGTTAGTTTGTGCTGTTGCTAAATTGTAACTAACTCTTTTCAGCACCCTTCAATGGCAATTGTAAAAGGAGCTGGTTTGGTTATGAAGGCAATAATAGAGGTGAGATTTATTTTTTAAAATAATTACTTTGGGATAACATGCTGAGAAGTGTTGAATGTGGCTTTATTTCTTTTCTGAATAGGAAATTGGAATCTGTAGCTTGTCAGTAGTAAAAACCAGTTCCAACTCTTCAGTGATAAGTATCCTCAGACTATAGGAGAATGAGACAGTCTGTTCTGGCTTGCACATATATAATGTGACGGACTGAATTTTCTTGAATTGAATTATATTTAATACCTTTGAGGTCCATTGTAGTAAAAAATGCAATTGTGTTATGTTGAGCTGTTGGATATACCTTCTCTAGTAGGAGAGGGATGCTAGTGTACTTTCTCCATTGAAGCTGCTCCCA